>NC_139710.1:4790717-5220717 GCF_964188405.1 Protomyctophum parallelum | reverse complement strand
CTTTTTTTTCTTTTCTTTTTTTAAGATGTTCAGGTCTCCGTGTCCCATTGTTTTGTTTCATTTAAAAAAAAGGTCCTGCCGCAAAAGGGAGGCGGTGTTACACATCCCAGCGGGGGAACCTCTCAGCCAATTAGAGGGCTGGCACAGAGTTGACAACAAAACTTCTCCCACCCCCGGAAATAACCCGCCCGCCCAACCCTTATCAGTGTGTGGGGTATCCGGTGGCGCCCATCCCTGGCTGGTTGGCTAGCATACTCCCATTCAATCCCTGCGTAGGCTCCATAACCCCACCGTTACTGATGGCACTCACGCCAGTCCACCCAGCACTGGCCGGTAAGTGACTGCAAAAACGAGGGAAAGAGAGAGACAGAGAGGAGAAAGAGAGAGACAAAACGCCAGGAGGTTAAAAGTGAGGAGGCGATAGGGAGCTGAGGGAGGGAAGGGTGGGTGGGGATGAGGGGTAGGTTTGATAGGGCAAACATTAAGGGCCAAGTAGAATCTCAACAGACTTGAATGAGAACAAGAAGGTAAATGCAGTTATGGGAGTTTGAGGACTTTTAGGCAGGCTGGGGCAAAAATGAAGCTGGCGAAACAGGCTAGTTGAGAAAAAGTGTGGGGGCATTTTGGAAGGTCCAAGGGAGGGGCTTAATTTCAGGGAGCGTGAGAGAGCAAGCAGACGAAGAGCATAAAGGCTAATAAGCAGAGCAAGCTTTGGACCCCTAGCACCCTCCTTACCGCTAATGAACACAAATTGCCAAAATTCAAGCTCCAAGGGGATATTAATTGCAACGGTTTTAGATTTGGCCATAATTTAAACTAAAAATATAACCAAAATAATGTGACTCTTACCATCTTTATGCAACAAAATAAAACTCACAAGAAATGAAAATTGACAATTTATACAGGTTTATCTACCGATTATATGTCCAAAACTAAAGCCATGAATTTTGCAATTCCATTAGACTTGTGGTGTCATATACTATGGAGAGAAAGACTAGGTAGATTTTAATTCTGAACAGACACGACACCAGGCAATTTCACAAATTAATGGAATACACCAATTGGCATTTGATGGAAATTAAGATCTGCAGACATTTGGTCCCCTGTTGCACATGTCGGGACACTACTGGTAGATAAACAGTAATTTAGCTTATCCATTTCGGCAGCTATTTCAATAGGAATTGTTGTTGACATGGTATGGCATTTTGTTTGTTGGAGACACGAAACGTCATTGCACATAATTATGTTGTCCAACATTAACAAAATTAAAGAAAAAAAATCAAATGGCCTACAAGCAAATATTCACACAGAATTTATTCAGTTATCGATGTAAAAACAATTCAATGAAAATTAAAGAAAAGAAAGTCTCAAAGCGATGATATGGTTGTTGAACAAACAAAAAACAAAGGGCGTGAATCCTTCCATACATTTCAGTAGCCTGGGTCAGCCATCCAAACAAATGTGACCTGCACTAGCACAAATCTGTCAGATGTTGCAAAAACTCATTTAGAGAAAAGTGAGAGTTTACGACAAACTGTTGACTTTGGGCTCTGTTAAGATTTCACTGCAGTAAAACTAAGTGTTGGCTTTCAGTAAATAGGTCAGGACTCATACAAAGTTGGGCGATGTGAAATGCAAACTCGCAGTCTTTTGTCCTTCAGTCAACCTTTGACAACATGACTCGTCTACAAGACTCGAGTATCAAGACCATCGAATTACCACAAGGACGAAATACAGCATTGTGACCCGCTTTGGATGTGCAATGCCATTTGTAAGCTAGAAAAATACAAAGCTCACAATTCAGCCAAGTGATTTTGGTAGAGAAGGTCACAAATGTTAATCAATAAATCATATATATGAAGGTTTGCTACTCAATGACATATCAAATTAAAACAAAATACTTTATTCAATGAGTTACTCATTTAAGAGAAACATTTGCCATTTGAAGGGTTTTGCCAGCCAATCACTGGCATTTTTCAAGAGGGGAAATCTGTTTATGAACAGTTTAACTTTTTTTGAAAAAAAAAATGAAAAAAAAGGAAGAAAATAAATTTTAAAACGGTAAGCGGCTTTTTGGATTGAAATCCCTTCACATGATGGAGCATGCTTTACCAGAGAAGGGTTTGATTGCGTGGCTGGCGGTGGTTACTACAACATCCTAAACGACAGTCAATTACAAAATAAAAGATAATGTGTATGTTACATATTGTTGGTGTGCTTTAGTCTCAATCTTCATAAAGCTGGACATGGTGAGGGCGGTAAAGGTGGAGTTGTGGAGAGGAGGAGGGTTACGTGTCTCCCTCACGTGGCCCAGAATTGATGCCCCTGTCCTTGGTCTTGGAAGAGTCCACACATGAGACCTCAACTGATGCTTGGAGAGGATGAGGATGTTGTGGAGGTGGGTGGGAAGCCATGTGCGCACCGTTGTTGATACTTACTTGAAGCCTTGCTGGTTCCAGGCTTGGCCATACACGCCGTAGGTGGGCACCTGCCAGCCATTGGGGACGTACTGGCCGATCTGAGGGCCGTTGCCGTACCACTGGCCCCACTGACCATATGGCTGAGCTGCTGCAGGGAAACTCATCTTGTTCTGCTGGAGAGGGTATGAAGGGACTATGAATTCACACATATCTAAGTTTAACACAGCATGTATAAAGGGGTGCACATAACCGGTGCGCCAGTGCTCAGGTGTCGTCAAAATGCTTGCCGCGCGGCAGGGCAATGGCATGCGAGGCACTTTTGCGTACCGAGAGCTGAGACAGGAATTTACTTCTTGAGACTCCCGACACATTCCTGTGCATACAGCCAGGCACTCAAAATGTCTATCTATGACCTATAAGTAGACTTGGAAATAAAACTAGTGTTGAGTAATCATTACAAGTGGCTCTTATTTTGAAGAGGAAGTCAGAGCAGACTGCAGAGGAAGTCTGTTTCGGTTGTAACCAAGCTGTCATGACAGTTGTTGAAACACTGAAATGGAAGGTTTTTATGATGCCGTTCAGAGCGCTAGTCACTAACCCACATTAGAGACTATATTGACGATATGAAAACCATGCAACTGTCACTTAAACAATGTACACACTTTGGAGTAACGTTACATATTGAACCTCCGCGGCATTAGGCGAGTAAAGGTGGTTGCACCGGGAAACCCATGGAGAAACGCAGCTAAAAATCTGAAAATCGCGCTCCTTGTGCAGGGACCTTAATTCCATTTATCTGTGTTGGAGCGCCTCAGTAGGCTATGGTTGTGCAATCTCATGCTGGATAAAGTAACGTTGTGGTAGTACAGACGTCACATGGTATAGAGACATGGGGCTCCATCTTGCGCCACCCTTATCCCTAAACGCATTTGCCTTTTTTGAGTGGTGCAACCACTCCTACAACCAGCAATGTCCGTGTACACCTATGTGTTTTTCACCTATGTATGTGACGTTAATGAGCACCAGTATATGACTATTAGTACCAGTATGGGGCGCCAGAAACAGAGAGAGTGATAGTGCTGCAGTGTTGCCTGCTAATATGAGAGAGAGAGAGAGAGAGAGAGAGAGAGAGAGAGAGGTGGGGTGGGGGTGGAAGTTGCACCACTCAGTTCAAACGGGTGTGATTTTTACTATTTTGATAAACATATTAAAATAGTTAAACTAGCCGATCTACATTGAGCTTGTAGATCGGCTACTACCCCATGCGCACAAAGTAATTCACCCTTATTTATTCTTACCTGGGGTATGGGCATCTGCTGCATGGGGTTCATCATATCTGGCGTCTCCTTGCCCCAGTAGCACTTGACTATATGGCCCTCTATCGAGGTCCCATTGACTGACACAATGGCATGGGCTGCTGACTCGTGGGAATTAAACCTAGATGGAGACAGGGAACAATTAAAAGGAATAGTTCGCCCAGAAATGCAAATTGTGTCATCTCTTAGCCCTCAATTAAAAAAGATATATTTCTTTGTCCACAATACAAAAGGAGTTTACCCGCAAAAAGAATTACACAGAATTACTCAGCTTATACTGCATAATCAAAGTTCACAATCTAATCGACATCAAACAAACAGTAAGAGCTCTGCAATGCCTGGTTTAAGTGTGACATTTAAAACAAGTGTCAATGTTTTTTAATGTTTCATGTGCACAAATAGTTTTGGCTTCAAATGTCTTGGATAATGTTGCAAGTAGTTGTAATTTTATGGTAATTCATTTGTTGACCCCTTTTGGAACACTAAACCCTATGGCTAGTTTTGGAGAAAGCTGCTACATTTTGCTGGCAAAAATGCTTGTCTTGATTAGACAACCATAATGCATATTTAAACTGGCATGAAGGAGAGGAGACAATGCCAGGATTTTCATTATTGAGGACAGTTCCAATCATTTGTTACCCTCTAATTGATGGTTACCTAACAAACATCTACAAAGGTCAGCATGGAAATGCATTCTGTGACTCCAATTCTAGCCATTAAACAGAATATCAATTATACAGTTACTGGCTATACTTATTTGCCAATTACCAACATGAATGTGAAAACTACAAACTTATTTCCTTCTCTCTGCCCCTGCGCAAGATTGACAGAAAAGAGGGAGACATGCAGCAAAGGTCGTCGTGAACGGGACTCGAACATGCAACGCAGTCAGGCCAGAGCCTATATGTGGCATGCGACTGGACCACAAGGCCAGCGGGCTCCCCCACAAGGCAATTTTAACACACAAGTAAGACGCGCAAACGCGGGAAGCGAACGCAGCTTGTGTGTGTGTGGTTGTGTGTGTGTGTGTGCTACAGCTGCGCCCTGTGTGTGTGTGTGTGCTACAGCTGCGCCCTCTGGTGGCGGGTGGGTGGTGTAACAGCGGGACACAGACATTCAGCCCTTGCTGTCATAGTAAGTGGCTCACTGCGTTCGCAATTATTGCCCAGCCCTCTAGGCGAGATCCTGGCACTAGTGCCAGAGAAATCTGCGAAATAAGCAGAGAAGGGTCCCTTCCGCCCAAGCTGGAAGTGATTTAGTCAGGATCTGTACTGTAGTGTAAGCTTATGGAACGGACGGACCATCGCCCCCAGAGCAGCAACATGATCAGCGCGGCTCGGATTAATGTTTTAATAATAGGCTATAAACATGGCATTTTATGCCATTCTGAGCATAAATACCACTAATAATCCACTAATGTACCACAGATTATCATGTAGGCTGTTTCTACAATGAGAGGCCTATGGATGCTAGAAAGGGTTAATATAGGATGTGGAAATGTACAATGAAAAACACTATACTAAGCATCTTTTCCCTCATTTATTAAAAGACCAAAAGTCACATTAATTATCAGCTGAGGGAAAGTTATAGAAAATAAAGACTAGACAGACTATACTACATCACATGGTATGTTTATACTAATCATAGGACAATTGGACTGGATGACTACCCCACAGGCACTGAAAAAGGTACAAGGACTCTTCTCTCTCACCTCACGAAGGAGTAGCCTTTATCTGGGAACACACGGATTTCCATGATTTGTCCAAACGGAGAGAATGTCTGTCTCATCAGTTGTTCTGGAGGACAAATGTAGAGGACAGAAAAACATCAGATAAACCTATTTTTCCAAGAGGTTAAATGTGCTATAATGACAGTGTGCAGCCTGAGATCTGCAGAAAATTCTTATTTAAAACCAAATTAAGTGAAGTTAAATTCAAAAGCAGGGTCTTATTTTTGCCATTACTGGTCACTAAACTATTAGTCTCTGTACCCAGGCTTTTGTTTTCGTTCGCATTTGACAAAACTATGAACTGTGCCGTCTGATGGAACCAGGGTAAAATAAATCTTGCGCTTACCTCCCAATTGGATAAGATCTCGATAGCCAGGGTGTCGATTCGATTTATATTGAGATTCTGCGATTGTAGCGATTCGGAAATAAAACTCTGTTTTGCCCCAAAGTTACTTTATAATTTGTACTACATTTAAAAATAAATTATAAATAGTATAAAACATGAACTTGAAGTTTCTTTTTTACGACATGAAAAAAGAAAGAAAATGATTTCGAATTTTTTAATTGATTAAAAAAATCGTGGCATTAAACACCTCCAATTCTGAATACAGCCTAGGTGGAAGGATATCTGAGCGCCCAGGTAACTCGGATGGCCATTTGGCTTTTAAGTCGCCCACGGAGCCATAGCGCACCGACGTCTGACGTCAATATCAGTAGAGGGCGCTAAGTCCACGGGTTAATGTACTTTTTATTTGCATTGTAATCCCCATAGGAGGATTTTAGATCGCCTCATATAAGAAGAACTGTGATTAAAAAAATATATAAGTAAATCATCCCGGCCATTTCACTCATATGGATATGAAGATTCAACTACTGAGAGAAACGCTAATGTTACTGCTGCTGAATTAGTTACATTTTCGCTAGAAATAGAGGGATTGACTGTCAAACGATACAGAGACACCTCCGACATTATCGCAGAGGCTGTTTATTTTTGGACCACAATTCTTATAGGAGACAATTTTAAAATGACCCCATGTTATTCTCCATAGATAAGAGAAACTTCCATGAACCAGGGGATGAGCATGTGACGTCAGGACTTTGGCACTCCATTTGAAAACCCAGACAAAAACCATCTGGACTGTCCATTGTCTAATCACTCTCAGGTTTGCTGGTTTAAATGTGAACCCCAACAAAATGAACAAATCATATCAGCGAGTTGTGCACAGCTAAAATTAACACAAGAATGGCCCTGTCTGCATACAGTACCAATGGTTTAATAAGAGCTACAACTACTTTTAAACCACAGCTTATTTTGTCAAGTTGCATAGAAAGCCAACTTATTGACATTTTCTGAGAAACCAGGAGACATGAACTGAGCGAAATTAAGGCAACGGAACTGAAATCTCAACTAAGAGCAAAGCAGACTTTTCACAAAGCCAAATAGTTAAGGCGAGCACTGGGGCCTAATAGTGTGTGTGCTGCGCACTCGTCAAACACAAGAAATCAGACTTTCTTATTAGGGATGGCCAAATGGAAAGATTGTCTTAACCGGTTACCGCCAGGACTTGCCGGCTAATTAACCGTTATCCGTTAAGAAAAGAAAAGCGCTATTTTGCGCATAAAAAATAGACAAATACACCGTTTACACGTGGCCTGCTGTCAATCAGTGCACTAGTGCGCACTGCGTAGGCTACAGTCTTCTATACGCACACATGTATCGCGGACCGGTCGGGAAGGATTAGGAAGAGAGAGAGAGAAAGAAAGACGTGTTAGAGAGAGCGTCTCTCTAACACGCACGCGCGCGCGCGCGCGTGTGTTAGAGAGAGCGTCTCTCTAACACGCACGCGCGCGCGCGCGCGTGTTAGAGAGAGCGTCTCTCTAACACGCACGCGCGCGCGCGCGCGTGTTAGAGAGAGCGTCTCTCTAACACGCACGCGCGCGCGCGCGCGCGCGTGTTAGAGAGAGCGTCTCTCTAACACGCACGCGCGCGCGCGCGAGAGAGAGAGAGAGAGAGAGAGAGAGAGAGAGAGAGAGAGAGAGAGAGAGAGAGAGAGAGAGAGAGAGAGAGAGAGAGAGAGAGAGAGAGAGAGAGAGAGAGAGAGAGAACGTCTGAGAGAGAGAGGGAGGGAGAGAGGGGGGGGGGGGTCCCGTCCGTCCGTCCCGTTAGCAACAAGCTAACAGCATACGTTCGTTCGTTCTATGATCCATAAAACGACAGATCCACAACGCAGATCGGAACCAACGTTCGTTGCATGAAGGGCAGATCTGCGGGCGCGCAGCGGCGCAATGCTGTGTGTGTGTTCGTCTTTTTTTCTTTTTCCCTCCTGCTTCCACAGTCCACTACATGCAGTTGTTTTTGTGTTTTTGTTTTGGGGGAAGTAAGTCACAGCACATGCGTGGTCACTGGTTGCACTGACAGTAAAGGTGGAAAGAGGGGCTTGGTGCTTTGGCCGCGGTGCCTGCTCTCGGCGCTTCAAAATAAAATATATATTTTTTTATCGGTAAACCATTAGCCGTTAGTGTTGTCGGTAACCAATTAATTAACGGCTAACGGCTAACGGTTATCGGTTGGCCATCCCTATTTCTTATACAGTCCAACCATGTAGAAGACTGTATGAACTCGCTGTTTTAAGTCAGACACTTCCTGAGATATGCCAACTACAGACATGTATGCGTGACATGTGTAAGCAAAATAGGAAGAGTCATTCATTATGAATATTCTGATATGAATGTCACTGAATGTATACATTTCTTTTGTTTACTATATTGCTCGTCTGCGTTACTCTCAGGTTCATAATTTTGTGCTATTGTACTGACCTGTAAGTCCTGTGCTGACTCCACCACAGTAGACAGTGCAGTTGCTGGGACTGGACTGGTTCACCACCTCATCAAATGACAGGTGCTTTGAGTTGCCTGGTAGGAAACCATGGACACGGGACATGTTCACATAAATCTACCAACCAATACAACAAATGGGTCAATGTGCAAAAAGTAATTTCATTTTTCAAAATAACCCAACCTTACTTAAAGGACCACTTCTAAACTTATGTTCATATAATTGGTCCTCACTAATGTTCATGATAAAATAGCACAATTAGCCCTTCACTAAATCCCACCCCAAAAAGCGATTGTCCAATGCCAATTCAAATAGTTTAGCAACGGTTGCTATGCAGGTCAAGCTTTTTTCGCTGCTAACGTGCCTATTGGACATGGATGGGTTGGGGAGGGACTTAGGGAAGGGCTAAATATTTAGATTTGTATTATCGTCAGAATGATGGCTTCCATTATCGCATTGCAACTTTTCAGGAATAGAAAGCCTGCCGTTTCGATTAGTTTGGATTCCCCATCGATGTCACTGGTGGACAGGTTTCTGAACTGGCCACAGCCATCCCATGAGACGCAGACCGAGTTGAAAATAATTGTGGCATTAACATTCATAAACATTAGTGAGGACCAATTATATGACAATAGGTTGAAAAGTGGTCCTTTAAACACATTATCTTCTGCCTAGGGCAGGGCTTCTCAACGTCTTTGGCTGGGGACCCCGAAAATGCTTTGGCCATGTCTCGTGACCCATGCCCCCCTCCCAACCACCAAAATTGACCGCTACAATAACCTTAATAATAGAGAAAATACATAATAAATATTGAAAACGGGTATAATCAAGGAAAGTTTATGCATGCACTGTGTGTACTATGAAAACTCTAAATGTTAATTTTCTAGCCATTCAGTTTAAAAAACAAACTATTTTTTTTAATAATTACTCTTCTGCCTAGGGTACACATGACTCTGCTGCCTAGGGGACACAGACGCATTACTCTGCTGCCTAGGGAATACATGGACACATTATTCTATGCCTAGGGAACACATGGACATTACTCTGCTGTCTAGGGGACACATGGACACATTACTCTGCTGCCTAGGGCATGGGTTCCCAAAGTGGGGTCCGGGGTACTTGAGGGAGTTCCAGGGGGTACCTAGCTCAATTAGAGATATAAGGAACCAAATGGAACCTTATGGGTCTGTAAATCAGAGAGTGTACAAATGGAACCAAATGGAGTACCTTGTTAAACATACTGTATACTCTATCCCTCAGAAGCATTCAAGACAAGAGTACCTTGTTAAACATACTGCATTCGCTAATTTGAGCCTTTTTCAATTAACAGGCATTCATGTCATCTGGTATTGGAACGACTGCTTCAGTTCAGTAATTTCAGTTGCATTTTCTTATTTTTTTCTAAACTACGCACCTGTAATGTCAGATACAAAATAAAACTTTGAGTGTGAATTTTTCTAATCCTTTGGATTAGTCTATTACAGATTGCATTTTAGCATTGTATGGGCATTGGGCACAGGTTTAAGTAGGAAGTAGGAGTGGCACAGATACAACATGTTATTACAAAGACACCTTTATGTAAAATGAAATGTCAATCAATGACGACATACTTTCATAGTTGGTTTTTGGAGCAGGGGGCTTTCTTGTGGCCCAGTTGGTTCGGATCTGTCTGCCTCCCAACCACTGCCCGCCCATCTGCTGAATAGCGTTCTCTGCATCCTGGAACATAGGGCAGGGAAATAAAACATTAAATAAATTTCTGTTTCCCCACACACGGGCATTATTGGTCAGGCTGTGCCACGTATATTAAAAGGTAGAGCAACATCATTTTGGTTTAAAATGTTTTTGTTTAAAGCTCTATATTTTGATAACCAATGCTATAGAATGTTTAGTAAAAATGGTCTCCCTGTCTCTTTAATAACCCAATTAGACCTGAGAACGATTCTACAAATGTCATCTAAATTCTGACAAGCTCGTAGCGCGGCACTCTGTAGATCTGCTATTTTTCAATAGCCAAAGTATAACAAAAAAGGGGTTCCCGTACAGAATGGGTAAAAAAAAAAGAAAAAAGAATCAGGTGGTTTGCCAGTTTCAGATAATCAGGAGAGAGTACCCATTTATCAACTTAAAGGTTTGTGGCCCAGTTCCAAATTTGTCTGCTCACTTTGTTTTATCACTTCCCGTTACAATTGTTTATCATTTACATTAAAACTGATATCCCGATCTAATAATGCAATTAAGTTTACTAGTATTTACTAAAGAGATGACCCTGTGTTCCTGAACAAACACTCCATAGTGGCCATCTATTGGCTATCATAATATAGAGCTATGAAACACTTATTTTAACTAACAAAATATATCACTTATTGCATCTTTAACGGGATCTGGTACGGTGCATTATGCCTTATGTCATAAGGTACGGACAAAAAGCAATACCGTAATCACCCGATTGACTAGCTAACTAAATGTCCTCTCACTCTAACCCTCATGCACCGGCAAATTGTATTGAGAAAGAAAAGCAACTATATTGGTGACCTGGTGTGCAAAGCAACTATATTGGTGACCTGGTGTGTCTCTCACTCTCTCTCTCGTTGCTTAAAAACCGTAACCATGACAAACCGTTAACACATACATTAATTTAATTAAGTGAAAGGTACAAAATGTAGTATTAAATGTAGTATTTTTATTTTATATAACTTGGCTTGAATTGTTCCACATCTCTATCCAATGTTTTGCGTTTCCAATTAACTCCTGGTACTTGGGGGGTAAAACAAAATTGTGCACATTCTTTCAATGTTCCAGCAGGGCTAAGCAGGGTTGAGGCAATACCAAATGCTGAAGTGTAATGCTATCGACTACTGGTCAGATAATTCTCACTAGCAACAGACAAGACCTATTCGGACAATTCCATCCATAGAGGTTTGCAAGTCGCAAGTTGTCTTGCACTCTTCAACTATTAACAAATGTTTGTAATGTTGAGTAACTGCATGGAGCAGGGCAGAGGGCAGTTGCGGGTGTTGCTTGTAACGCGTTACCCCCAGCACTGCTGTAGACGGGCCAGAGTGATCTAGTGATACTAGTTGATAACAGGTAGACCACAAGTAAATACGGTACTGAACCTGTTAGAAACAGTGGCAATGGTAGTGCCTTGGGTTGCAAAATTCCAGAACATTCAAGGTGTAAATTTCCCATTGGGAATTATCTGGAATTTAATGAGAATTAAGGGGAAGTAAAATGAATATAATGGAAATTTACAGATACTTGCTCAGGCTGTATTTACCATGTAATATGCAGTTAAAATATCATAAGCAGACAATTGTAAAACCTTCCAATGAAAAAAAATATATATTGGAAAAAAAAGAATCGACTCATTTTACACAAATACGTTTTATACAAATCCATGACCCCACACTTACCCACTTGTTGAAGAAAGACACAAAGCCATATCCTTTGGATTTTCCTGTAGCCATATCTTTTACAACACGTGCATCCCTGCAGACACACACACACACACACAATATCATTCAGAAATTATATCAAACCGGTTAATAATGATTTTTAAATTATGTATCGAAAAGAGTGTGCACTTTGTTTAACCAATAAAGTGCGAGGGTAAAACTAGTGCTGCACTTACGATATCCTCCCAAACGGGCCGAAAGCAGCTTTGACGTCTTCTGTGGTGATTTCAGGGCTCAGATCTCCGACAAAGACATGGAAGTGATCTGTAGAACATGCACCGTTTAGAAATAACATGATATGTTATTACACAGGCTGTCACAATATTGCAGAAGACAAACAATAAACTAAGTTGCAAAATTTCTGCTAAATACGTACTTGAGTGCAATATGTACTTTGAATAGGGATGGAATATTTTTCTTCTAAAAGAAATGTGGTATACCGTATTAATCAGTAATAGTGCAGTGCCCGTTCGGAGTGGGCAGATTATTGAAAAGCGCTACATGCTGTGTTATGAACCGCAAAATGGGTGCTTTGCGGTGTTCGAGAACCGCTCATCTGATAGACTTCACAGTTCACACTCAACAACTAGCATTAATATGGTTCCCAGGACTGGAGTTGTGACTTACCAAATCAAGCCATATGGCTGAAGATCATTTCATTAATATAAGAACAACAATTGCGTCTACGACTCCTTTAGTAGAAGTACATTTGAACAAACCTGAAATTAATTCTCTACATTTACCCATCCCAACTATTAGGAGCAGTGGGTAGTTGAGGTTAAGTATCTTGCTCAAGGACACCTCAACGCTAAGCAGTACAGCTGGGATCAGCCCAGGAACCTTCAGATTCCCAAACTCTGCCACAGCTGCCATTAAAAGACTGGTAGCTACAATTATAGGATAACATCTAATCCTGTACGCATCCACAGGGTGGATGCATACGGTATGCTCTCCTACTTTCCCCATACTTTTTGCTTTATCAAGTTGTGGAAATGAGCCCCACATTTTCCAGACTGAGTGACCTGTGTAACAAACTCGGTGTTACAAATGACACATGACAGCGGAGTTCTTTGACTTACTGCTTGTGTCTTTTTTCTGACTGGTTGGCGTCGTGGCCCAGTTGACTTTGACTTCCTGGGGAGAGGGAGAGAGAGAGGACAAGCCAGGTGGGGTATGTTTACATTATTCACAGCATAACACAACTGCCTGCAGCTGGGGTGACGCCAGGGTAATGAACTGCCAGCCAGTCACACACACACACACACACACACACACACACACACACACACACACAGAGGAGTGCCTGACAAACGGCTACAGAGAAATTGAAAATGGGAGAAAAAAAAAATGAAAAAAAGAAGTGTGCAGTCTTTGTCGAATGTGAATGTCAATATAACCCTGCACTAATGCCTCCAGGCCTATACAAGTTGATAATGTGATGTGATCTCAAATACATCTGTTTTACATGAGTAAAACTGTTGGCATCTGGTAATTTATTTCCAACAATGGTATTGTCTAAAGGTGGTCACAACTGGGAAAACTGAAACTTTGATATGGCTTGGATGGCTTTCTACAGTAGTTCATGCATATGGCTGCAGGAAACGACAAAAGAAACCTTATGCTTGTTGCCAAGTCTGTTTGTAATGTTTGTCTAGGAGTATAAGCTTATTCCATTGCTGCACTCAATGTAATGCACTTGTTAAGAGTATTGCCTAAAATGTGCATGTGATAATCTAAACTTCAGTAATTGACAGTGTTCAAATTTCCTAGAGCAGTGGTTCCCACTTCCCAGCAGGTGGATCTAGGCCCAAAACAGGTTTGTGAGAGATCTTGACAATGTCACAGACCAACAACTTAAAATCCAGGAGATGTTGTCTAACCCTTGCCTTAAATTTGACCTCAGTAAGGTCAAATTAGGGTCCCAGTTAAGAACCACTGTTATAGAAACGTGTGTCATTAAACTTCCCCATCCCAAGCCCACCCATCCCCACTCACCCTGTAGATACGATAGCTTACCTTACCCATTATTTTACGTCCGTTCATGGCTGCCAGGGAGGCAGCAGCATGCCTGTGCTCATAGAACTCGACAAAGCAGTAGGGATCATTGCCGGCAGTCTGTTAATAAATGATATTGAAAATTGCAATACATGATATCTTTACATTTATAACTATACAGACAATACAAAACGTATTAGTCAATTTGTAATATAATTAGGAAACAATGGTTAACTGAAAACAACAACCCTAAGGATCTCAAGTATGTATGTACCAATATGTATTTTACCAATCTACATATCAGGTTGGACTCACTGTCATGGTGATGATAATGACGTATGGTGTAAAATGTATTTTAAATCATCATCATAATCATTTTAGTAAAAGGCAGTTGACTGAACATTAAACTGGCATACAATTAGAGCGAAAATGACATTCCAACTCTATACTGCCATGTTTGTGGAGTTGTTCAATTTGGTAAATGACTGCATTGAGTAAATGAATACAAATTGACAAAATGTTAACGCTAAACATGTTAAAAAAAACACCATCAGTGCCTAGGCCTATTGACTGTGGTTTCTGTCAGGCCCTTAAAATGATATTAGTCCAAAACTAGAGGCCAATACTCACGTCAACTATCATTTTACAGCTCTTGCACGGCCCGATCTGTGTGAAGACCTGCAGGATAAGGGGCTCAGTGACATCCCTGGAAAGGTTCCCCACATACCTGCAACGAGGTCAAACAGGAAGTAGCATGCAAACAAAGGCTAGTTAACCAAGCTAGTAGCTACAACGTCGGACTTTGACGAGAATTAAACCACATCCTCCATAACGGCCGACACCTAAATAAAAATCACTCAAAAAACACCCGGGCTACACAATTGAAGGGTGATGATGAGCCCCTTGAAAAGCAAAGTCTTGTGTGTCTGTTCGTGCGTTGACGTGGCCGGTCTGTCATCCAGTCTGACTGTAACCCGCCGGTGGAAAAATTGCATTCACATGGGCCTCCCCCGGTGCTAATAAGCTAGCTCCAAAAATTACTACTGTCCATCAACGTGTAACACATACAACACAAGTTTAAAATAACTCCTTTTAGTGTGGGAGGTAAAAGAAAACAGCGTATACACATCGACCTTTAATAATAAAAAAAAATAGCATTTGGAGGCCCCGGTTATTGAAGTTAGCAGCGTTTGCATTCACGTTATTGACGCTAGCCATGTTAGCAGCGCTTCACTTTCATTTCAGAACCAACTGCAATGTTGACTCGTTCACACTTCGTCGCGATAACCCTTTCCGTCGACAAAATGGACGCGATTCCGACCGAATACAGTTTCTCAATTCAAAACGAGTCGTTTTTGTCGAGCAAATTCAACATAAATTCAGCTATTAGCTAGCTAGGGCCCGGTCTATTTACATGAACACACACACACACCGCAAGGAACACGCTCGTTTCATAAAGCAACTTGTCATTAGAACATGAAGAACACGTCGAACTGAACTGGTAACATGTTTAGAGCGGCGGTGTGTTAAAACAACAGCGCATATAGTATTTATTGATGGAATTTGGAAACGTTGCCAACGTTTTTTCGGAATGTACCGCACATAACAAGGAACATTTCCATGCCAGGTGGTAGACGGAGCCCGCCGTTTACTTACAAGGTTTTGGGTTGATCGTCGTCCATCATCATGCTTCCAGTGGTCGCGTCCTGCGAATGTTTTAATCCGTGAACATACAAATATACGTTCCCGTTTTAAACGAAAACTGGCCACAGGCGTTACGGGGGTCGCTTCAATTTAACATCAAACGTCGGCCCAAAATATATCCTCACTCACACTCACACACACACACACACCAGCAGACAGCCTCAATCTGATGCAAACAATGGGAAGTTGAAGATGGCGGAGGACAGCGTCAGCAGCGTGAACGGCGGCGTCGCTTGCCAATAAGGACAGATCTACATGCGGAACGACGCGTCGCGGTGTGACGTGTTGTTAGCTTGTAGATCTTTTCTTTTTGGCAAGCGACACTTATGCGATGGATATCTGCCGCCACATCTGCACACAGTGCCAGTGCACTGCACAGTAGTTCGGGAATGTTATCACACCATATGGCTTCATATCTATATAGCTATATCCAAATGAGATAAGGGTATAAATGGTCTTAGTCCAGAAAAAAACTAATAACGTGCTTAGTCCAGACTCCAAAGCCATAGTACATAACATAACAACTGGTCACATCTGGAAAATAGTAAATATACACGTGATTTAGCGGCAGCTGGTGTTAGTGGAGGGCATTTGTCTTCGAAATGACATGTGCATGTGAAAACTGTATTTATGCGTTTGTAGTGCGACATTTTAAGTTGATGCAATGCATAATAATTACTAGATATAAAAATCACTCGTTAAATCCATAATGCTAAAAATCAGTGCGCCGCCCGGGAATCGAACCCGGGTCGCAAGAATGGGAATCTTGCATGATACCACTACACCAGCGGCGCCTATGTGTAATGCGGGTAGAATATCCGTATTAAATCTAATCTAATGGAATCTAATTAAAGCAAGCGTGTCAAAGGTTCAAGTTTTAATTAGGCGAACATGATGTTAGTGCTGCTCAATGTGCTGTTTTGTTTTTTTAAACTATAAATTCTCAGATACTCTTAACAGAAAATATTTTTTCAGATGGGTCAGGACTCAGGGCAGTATTCGGTCTGGTTTATCAGGCTATCAGGGCAGAGCCATCTAATAGAAGATTTGCGATATAGAGCGTCGCAGTCCCGCCCCCTCGAGAGACCCGGAAAAGAAATCGCCGTTCATTTTCTCATAGGCATTTCTTTAAAGTATTTATTTAAAGACGGTTACGCCGTGGACAAAGCCAACTCGGATCGTGACAAATCATGACAATGAACACAATATTTTGGGCCGATCAAATCATTAGAAAGAAGAAAATAAAGGCAGGAGACAACACATTTGTTTTGTTTTTCTTCTTATAAATTATTTGATCGGCCCAAAACATTGTGTTCATTGTCATGATTTCTCACGATCCGAGTTGGCTTTGTCCGCGGCGTAACCGTCTTTAAATAAATACTTAAAGAAAATCCGATAGGAGAAATGCATTGCATTTCATTTCCTGGGCCACTGGTCGTTCTGAAAGGGGGAGGGACTGCGACGCTCTATTGAGGGGGCAGAAAACTAGCCTGGTTAATAAACCAGACCGAATCAGCCGTTGGCAAAAAAAAATTGCCTACCGGCGGATTTCGGTCTGGAGAGGCTCAATTGTACGCCCATTTTCTACACACGAGAACATGTGCGCCCAATAGGGACACGGTATGCAATATGGGCGGGCTTTGGTACAGTGACGTTCAATGCTTGAGACCTTTGACTGACAGTAGCTCTGACCAATTGCGTCAAAGAGAAAATGTTTCCCTGGAAATGAAATCCAAGCTGAGCCTCCCCAGACTAATATCCCGCGGATCCGTGCGATATTAGTCTGGTTTATTAACCAGGCTAGCAGAAAACAGCCCTGTCACGTACGTGTTTCATGTACACGCGCGAGCCAATAGAGCGTCGCAGTCCCGCCCCCTCGAGAGATTCGAAAAATAAATCAGCGTTCATTTTCCTCATAGGCATTTCTTAAAGTATTTATTTAAAGACGGTTACGCCGCGGACAAAGCCAACTCGGATCGTGACAAATCATGACAATGAACACAATATTATGGGCCGATCAAATCATTAGAAAGAAGAAAATAAAGGCAGGAGACAACACTATTTGTTTTGTTTTTCTTCTTATAAATTATTTGATCGGCCCAAAACATTGTGTTCATTGTCATGATTTGTCACGATCCGAGTTGGCTTTGTCCGCTGCGTAACCGTCTTTAAATAAATACTTTAAGAAATGCCTATGGGAAAAATGCATTGGGATTTATTTCCTGGGCCACTCGTTGTTCTGAAAGGGGGAGGGACTGCGACACTCTATAGAGCAGAAACACACATTTTCAGGCCAAACAAAGAATTAGAAAGTAGAAAAAAACGAAAGGTTACAACACTTTTTTTGTTGTTTTTCTTCTTTGTAATTATTTGTTTGGTCCAAAATATTGTGTGTGTTGTCATGATTTGTCACGACAAGAGTTGGCTTCGTATGACGCTTAAAAGGTCTTTAAATAAATACTTTCTGAAATGTCTACAGTAGGTTCCATCCTGGAGGAAAATCTTTCCGGTGATAAAATGGCCACCAACGTAATCCAAAAAGTCAACCAAAGAACAAGATTCCTATACAGGATCTCCTCACTGGTCAACAAAAACACCTTGAAGACCCTAACAGGAGCCCTTGTACAAGGTTTCTTCGACTAAGCATGCACCTCCTGGTACCACAGCACCTCTAAGGCCCTTAAAACAAGGCTCCAGACTTCCCAAAACAAACTGGTCAGGCTACTATACTTGGCCTCACTCACCTGAACCCACCTCACCCTTGCCCACTTTGACAGGCTGGAATGGCTTATAGGGTTGACGACAGAGTACAGCATCTTATGGGTCTGGTCCACAAGATTCGCTTTCCCATAGCCGTTTCTGAAAGTATTTATTTAAAGACGGTTACGCCGCGGACAAAGCCAACTCGGATCTTGACAAATCATGACAATGAACACAATATTTTGTGCCGATCAAATAATTTATAAAAAGAAAAACAAAACAAATAGTCTTGTCTCCTGCCTTTATTTTCTTCTTTCTAATGATTTGATCGGCCCAAAATATTGTGTTCATTGTCATGATTTGTCACGATCCGAGTTGGCTTTGTCTGCGGCGTAACCGTCTTTAAATAAATACTTTCAGAAACGGCTATGGGAAAAATGCATTGCTTTTCATTTCCTGGGCCACTCGCCGTTCTGAAAGGGGGAGGGACTGCGACGCTCTATTAATTCCGCTCCTATGCCACCAAAATGTGGAACGCCCTACCATTGCTACCAACAGTCATTAAGACATGCAAATCCCTTGACTCCTTCAAAACTGCTCTCAAAGGGCACCTATATGGACGGCTACAATTCGAAACTGGCCCCCGTAAAATCTGAATCCCCCACCCACCCCTTTCCCCCGTCACTGTATATGTTTCTTTTCCCTTTTTACCTCCTCTATGATGATTTCCTGTTTTGACTATCTAGTTATGTATATTCATACGCCTCTTAATGGGAAAAGGGGAAAATCTGTAAAGTATGGGGAGAAAGGGGTGGGGGGGGACTCAAACTTAATTTACAGTGGTGTTTCGAATTACAGAAAACTGAAAATTTATTTTCTGTATTTGCAGAAGATCTAGAGAGATGGGCAGACCAGAGGTCATGATTTTTAGGACAAGGACCCCTTAGCTGAGAGAGACAAAGCATGGATGCCACAACTATATATCATAAATTGTGTTGCATTTTGTATTTATTTATTTAAGAAGTAGAAGACCCCCTAGCGGTCTAGTCTATGAAAATATATTTATCAATAAATATGCATTTAGCTATCTGATAAAGATATATTCACTTGTATGTGTCGAATCGATATGGTTAAAGTGCCTGTGCCAGTGTGCCTACAGAAGTTAGTATGTCTCCTGAGCTATTGTTTTAGTTTTGGACTATTTGCCAAGATTTTGCTTAATTGTCCTTGTAGCAGCCATGGGTCGGGTCTGACTCTGAACTCTGTGATGCAGAACTCCCATGCCAGTGCCACCAATCTGTGTTAGACTGCTTAACATATTTCTTCCCCTCAAGATATAGTGCCACACGTTTGTTATAAACATTGCGCACAACAACCCTGGTTGCCAAGGAAACGAAGCAAGATGAAGCCACAACTGATGGCTGACGTGATGATGGAAGGCGATATATGTATAAAACTATTTTATAAAACTTCAGAATATCTGGGACCTCACTCTAAGCATTTATGGAATACCCAGATATCAAGAAGTTTCATCTGTTTATTGATGTAATTATTTCATATCTGACAGAAAGATATGACCAGTATTTACTAGCGAAAAATAAAGCTATCAGTCTATAGAAATTATTAGGCCTAGCTAACCCTAACCCTAGAGTAAAATAAAAATATATGTTCATTTTGGGAGAAAAAAACACACGATTATTTGTTGTTTAATTAGGGATTTAAAAGCATAACAACTCAAAGAAGTATCATGGCACAAAATCCCAGATGATAGCACTTAAAAGCACTACAAATATAATAGTTGTAAATTGTCATTTGTCAGTGCTACATATTATATTTAGGTTATTTTTCTAAGTATTGTCATATTTGCAGCTTTGTGTTTTGAAGCTCATGACATCACTGAGCTCATCTAACATGCTATGGTTAGACTTGTCATTCTCTGGCTGATGATTCTGTTCTCCTGGTTTATTCTCAGGCAGGGTGAACATGTCTTTTCTGCAATAAAAACAAAAGATACTCAAACACTTTAATAAGTAGGCCTATATTTTATTTGGTTATTACTACTGTTTTTATTTTATTTTTCCAAAAGCCTTGGTCAATAAAATAAAACCTTGGACTGAATATGTCTGTATGTGCCATGATTTAACTCATCAAATTGAAGTTTGTATTTATGTTTTCCTTTCACCAAACACTAATCATAATTAAGTTTCTGTGAAAATTGCACTTACACAGTCAAAACTGATGGTGGTATGCGTCGCAGACGTGTCACTACATAAGTGCTCATGACCAATGCAAGAACTGATGAGGCACAGCACCACCCCAAACACAACCAGAAGGCATTCTACATAAACAAAATGAAAATATAAAAACAATACATTTGATATACAGAGTATTTGAGATGTTTATGTTTTCCAGAGGGTTAGTTTTCAGCCTTCAGACTTTTACATTTTCTATAAAGTGTTCAATCAATCAAGAGTAGACAATATTGGGAATCCTTGATTTATGATTTGATTTATCTAGTGCGAGAGACGTCGAGAAAGAAAATATTGACATGATTATGAAGAAATTAAATTCAATCATCTCCGTCCTGAATCACACATCTTTACTCTTCTATAAAAAAGGGCGACTTATTCTTCTCTATCAAAGTGCTCTGACCTTTATGTTTGTTGTTTGTTTAAATGCTGGAAATCAAGCCAATCAAGCCATTGTGCACCACATTAGTGTCAACTACAAGTACAAAATATAATGAAGATGTTTCACTCACCCATGGGTCAATCACATTTAGGCACATTGCAGTATACACATTGTCCACAGACCTTGCAAGCCAACTGCAACCCATAACCTCATACAAGATCTACAAACAAGAAAAGGAGAGAAGTTCAAAGACTGACCTAAGCTGCCATTGCAAATGTAAATCCAAGTCTACAATCCATGTGAATTATTCATGGGACCCACGACAAAATATCACACCAGACTCACAATATCAACAATAAAATCTATAAACTGTGACAACTTATGGGGGCCCTAGCTCGACCACCCAGGATGCTCACACATCATTTCAATCCTATTTAGCACCAGTGACCTGGCAGTGACCATAAATGACGGAGCGGTTGCGCATAGACCCACCCGGCAGCACTGTTTAATGCAATTTAGATTTTTGTTGAATTACTCATGACAAAGTTGTAAAGTATGTATGTCCATAACATAAACAAGCAGCACGCTAGCAAACAATTCACTAGTTCTTTGTTTCAATCATTTTGTTATTATTATTTTTCACAATTGAGCATACCACATATTTCGAGCTCTTGACATATGTAAATCCAAACAGCATGACATTAAAGAAACATGCATGTCATGAACCACACAGGCACTCCATATTAGCTCTTTTGAACAATGAATTATGGTGTAGTCTGTTCATTGCTTCTTCACCCACCCAATGCCGGACCCAGCCCAAGTAGTGCAGCAGGGATCGCTCTGCTTTCTGCTTTGTGCACTGGGATATCTGAGAGAATAGAATAGAAAGCTAAAATGAAGTCAGAATGTGTACAGTAATGGGAAAATATTCATTTAAAAAATATCTCTTACATTAGCCACGATATATGGAACTTGGGCATGCATTGCTCCTTCCGTTTCATCAACACCACTCAGGGTTTTGTCAATATTAGTCTGCAGGCATGAGAGAGGTACTTCCAATAAACAACATCAACTCATTTACATCCTTTCTATATTATGCACAGAACAATTTTGTAATGGGGCAGAAATTGAGTGCTTGACTGTAATATTCACTATTCAGTACCTTGTATGTTTGTTTTATTTGTCTCAGGGCTCCAACACTTTCATTCATCTTGACCTAAAGTGCTCAGAAGATTGATGGAATGTCAGCTAAACATTCTTACACACACACACACACACACACACACACACACACACACACACACACACACACACACACACACACACACACACACACACACACACACACACACACACACACAGAATACGAGACTGCTCGCCCCTTTACCAACTCGCCCCCGCAAATTTTTAAATGTAGTTAACAGTTAATTTAGTATTTCCCTCCCTCTCTGAAATTATCTTGTAAACAGATATTTGATTGCATAGTAGTCGATCTCTATACTCTGTAAAATTTTGAAAGAACAACGGTGACGGTGACTGCTTAATTAAGTTAATTTATGACATTCTAGCAGTTCATTTCGTTTTATTAATCACATTTCTTCCATGTAGCCCATGTTCTGTAATGGCATCATCATGCTATTATGCCCGGGCCGTGGATATACAGAGTGAACTTAACAATGATACATTAATATGATAATACCTTTTAAATAATCACAAACATGAATTATGTTTGTTATTTACAGCTAGATAGAGTAGTGGGGCGAGATGGAAAAGGGGCGAGCGGACCTGTTACCCACACACACACACACACACACACACCCCTTCATCCCAATTATTTGGAATCTGGCCATAGTCAAGAGCTATATAGGGCTCTGACCATAAGGTCCAAAGCATACGCATTGTTTCTACTTTCAGAATCCATACATGCACATGCACATGCACATGCACATTCACATGCTCATGCACATGCACATGCACATGCACATGCGCATGCGCACACTGATTGATTGATTGATTGATTGATTGATTGATTGATTGATTGATTGATTGATTGATTGAAATATTTATTAACAGTTTGCAAAATTACAGTACATTTCAAGCACAACTCAATACAAAGACTGTTAACAGTGAGTGGACGACCCAATAAAGCATTGCACTTGTTTACAAGAGGGTTCACCACACACACACACACACACGCACGCATGCACGCACGCACACACACACACACACACACACGCATGCATGCAAGCAATCCTGGTATTTAAAATAGGTGACAATTCAATGCACCTTTTTATTTAAATGTATGTAATCCTTTTATTAACTCACAGCGTCTGCAGTCTGTTGCCTGACCAGGCGGTTGAGGTGTCGTGCCTTCTCAGCCTCTTTTTGTAAATCGTCCTTAATCTCCGTATTTCCCTGACAGAATAGATGCAGAGGCTGTAAAATCACTGCAGGATCTGTCTATTCACTTTATTGCTTTGTTAGACAAACACCTACAGGGAGTTGTGCCTTCTCATCCAGTTCCACAGCCAAAGTAGCAAAGTCTCTCTTTACCACACGTGTGCTGAGCTGAGGACGCAGAAAATACGTCAAAATGTTACTCAACATGACAAGCAGTTGAAACGAATAACCATTTAAGTCCATAATTTATTCTGACCCCTCCCCGAAAAGCCTCGTCCTCACCCCTTATCCATAATTTATACATTATGGATAATTATAGTATGGACTTCGATGGTTCTTTGTCTCAACTGCTCAAGGACTAAATACTAAATAATCAAACATAGGCATATATGCATGAATAGAAACAGCTAAATGACACTATCTAATTCTAATGACTCACACATTGTGTACAGTGTACACTGTGCACAAATGCACACAAGTACAGTCAATGAACAAACAGAACACTGAAAGAAAAAGAAACACATACTGTAGTGTAGGTACAAGACACATACATTTACAGTAAACACACTCAACAAAATGCATATATTGCATATAGGCACAGACAGAAACTGGCGCAGAACTGTGACGCAGGAGCTGGAACAGATGAACCTGTCCTGTAGTGTGGTACGATGTGTATTTCCGTAGGATTATTTTAAGTGATGTTTTGGCTTTTTTGGCTTTCATAGGGACCAAACTGTCAGAAAATGATGGGGTTCAAATTTTCCCGACCCCCACCCCTTATTTGGGGGGTCATATCTTTTGGGACCTCCCATAATAGTATGCCAGACAATTAATGTCCGATTTTAATAATATTAGGGTTGTTTTATAGGTTTTTAAATATTCTGAGTTGATTTCTTACACTTTGAAAGTAGCCAAAATAATCTTTTCTGACTTTTGGTTGGGGTCTTTCTTCACCCGGGGCCCCCCGGACTCATCTCAGTACTCATTACATTCCTCGCTCTGCTCCTGTTCCAGAACAATGTCAAATTAGATAATAATTTAAGCATTAAAAGATTTTGTAGCTTGGCACTGATTACAAAAATGAGTAGTAGTTAATACCAGGGGTCTTCCACAGGGGGTCCGGGACTAGTTTTGCCCCTATTCTTGCACCCATAGTGATTTGCAAGTATTTCGAATAGTATTAGAATATCTTGCGTTTATGTAAAGTACTTTGATAGTTTATTAGTATTCTACCATTATTGTTGACACTGCAGGGAATAAAGGTATTGCAACTTCTCACTTTGGGCATGCAGAACGTGTCCATTTATTTCACACACTGCACTCACACTAACACACACACACACACACACACACACACACACACACACACACACACACACACACACACACACACACACACACCTATCCTCTTAAAGAGCCCATGGTAAATTATGCCTACAATACATTATTTGTAGGATCTATTCATCTTCGTCATCATCATCTTGAATGTCCTCCCTGATAGTGTTGACACAGTCTCCACCATAGCATTTGCAGAGAGGAGTGCAGTTATTGTTTGAGCAGCTGCACCGTCCCTTGCAACCTGCTTTGCAACCACATTTGATGAGCTCAAGTACTGCCTTTGGAGCAGGGAGGGCAAGACACCTGACTGTTACATACCCTCCACTATCTGAATTCCATCCATTTTGTTCGATTGGTGGAAGCTCAGGGCAATTTGCCAGGTATGAATGACTTATCCCGCATTGTGACGTAGTTGGCACAGAGGATATGTGGTAGCCGTGCAGCACGAGTTGGAGGTAGCATCTCACCCTCAAGTTCTTTGACCGAAATAGTTCCCATCTAGTAATGGCAAGGTTGTTGGACCTCCATGCTCCAATGACTCCAATGGTGATGGAAGCTTGCCGTTAATAAGCTCAGGTGGAATGGAACCCATTCGAAGGTCCTTGGCTTGAAGCAGTTAATGGCAGGATCATCATCATCAAGCCTCAAGTAGGCTATGTATGACCCATGTCTTCTTGGAGATTCCAACTAATTTTCCTCCCCAGTCAGCACCAGAAAAATTGTGTAGGCCCAGGAAGAATGTCATTTTTTGCCCCATCTGACACAAGCGCTGATGAAACCAGACTCTTCAATGGTGTGTTCTCTTTGAACAGATTGCCTCCACAGTGCAACTCAATCAATTTACATTGCTTGAGAGCATTTTCTCTTGACCTCAATGCAATCTCTCCTGAGAGCTGATAATGTTCTTTCCTTGAAGACCTGGAAGCTTTTGGGAAGATGTTGAGGTACTGATTCACTAGACCAGAAAGATGAGGTGTGATAGTGACTAGTCGGTCCAGAGCTGCTTCATCTCTACTGATTCCAACCATCCCACCTTGGCTGATCTTTATTTAGCAGCAATATTTGCTACACTGAGGCACCTTACTTTGAAAATAGCTTATCTACAAGCTCAAACTACAACCTTGTAGATCAGCTATTGTTGGCTAAAGTTCTCCTTGGAAAAGGGATTCTATGGTTCAAGTGGTTTAATGTAAAAAAATAATAAAAGTTCCTATCCCACAATGATTTGGTGGGCCCCTGTATAGTAACTCTGAGCCTGAGGACCCCCTAGGGGTCATGGGCCCCCTGTGGAAGACCCCTGGTATTGGCTACTACTATTTTTTTAATATCAGAGCCCAGCTACAAATACTTTTATGCTTCATTTATGATCTAATTTGACGTTATTCTGGAACAGGAGCAGAGCGAGGAATGTAATGAGAACTTATAGGCCCAGAGGTCAGTCCGGGAGGTCCCAGGTGAGGAAGCACCCCTACCAAAAGTCAAAAAAGATTCTTCTGACCACTTTAAAAGTTTAAGAAATCAACTCAGAATGTTTTAAAACATACAAAACAATTCTAATATTATGAAAATCGGACATTAACTGGCATACTGTTCTGGGAGGTCCCAAATAGATGACCCCCCCCCCCCCCCAGAAACGGGGTGGGGGTCGGGAAAATTTGAACCCCATCATTTTCTCATAGTTTGGACTCTATAGAACCAAGATCTGCAAAAAAAACAATTTTAGCACAAAACTCCTACGGGAGCTGTTTTTTTGACGCATCGTACCACACTACTGGGGAGAGGCGCACCATGCTGCCAGGGATCGAATGAAATGGAGAGTGCTCATTGAAGCCTTATGTCCCATTGGGGACAAAGAGGAGTAAGTAAGTAAGTAACAGACAGAAAGGAGAGCAGAGAAAGAGAGTGAGATGGGAGGCAGTCTTTTTTCCGACACCCTTTTAGCCGACAGGACAATGGTCCGACACTGTCGGACTATTGTCTGAAATACCGTCTTTTTACTCCAACAGTTCGACACGACATTAGACAGACAGAAGTTCCCGCAATAGTCCGACAAACCGTAGGTTAGACAGGTTACCCTTAGGTTAGACACTTATAGCAGCTGTATATTCATACCAGGGATATCAATAGATTGTAGTTGATGGTATCAAGGCCAATATTTCTGAAGTCCTGTATGTCCTGCCTGCCGCTGTCAGGCAGCAACTTCACTTCCGTCATGTCTATAGAGATGCTCTCAGCAGTCTTGCTGAAGTTCTCCATGTACTATGAAAAGGGAACAGGTGGACAGTCAAAGTATAGCTCATATTTTGTATTATATTATACTACTGTCCCCCCCGTTAACAAGATGTGCACATGCACGCACTACAGTGGGCGGGCACGCAACACGCCAGCAGCACGCACACCAAGGCCCGCCCCCACTCGATCATGATTGGCGGAAGGCCCCTCTCTAGCCTGATTGGATGACCTAGCCAAAAACAAAACCTACAATGTTTTGTATCTGGGGACAGGGAGGAACGAACTCCTTAAAGGTATATTCAGTGATTTCACTCAAAAAACCATAGGTTTCGTTTTTGGCTGTTGACCCAGCCTTTCGTCCAATCAGGATAGAGTCAAAAATGAAACCTAAGGTTTTTTGACCCCCAGGGGTTAACTGGGGACAGGGAGGAACTCCTTATATGGCCAGCACACTCTATAGTAGGGAGGATTATCACAACAAAACAAAAAAATAAGTGATATTTGAATTAAGTGAAATCACTGAATATACCTTTAAAGTAAGTCAAAAGATAAGGTTAATATTGTAAAGAAATATTTCAGTTTTGAGTGCCGCTCTATAGCGATATTCTCATAGTAACCATTTGTGTTTCTCCATTACTTCAGCTCTTTAGTGAACAGAAAATACATCTTCAGGTCAGGATAACAAATTACATCCAATCAGGAGAGAGACCTCATACAGGATAGAGGATAAACCAGTGAAACTTTAAGTGAGCTGACACAATTGGAATAGCAACACTAAACTGAAGCTGATAATTGGGTACTTTCTCCTGATTGGCTGAAGATTGGCCACCCACCTGAAATTAAATTAGTTTTGATTAAACTCTAGAGACGCAGAGACCCCCAATGAACATACACTCTATCTATAGTAGCCTAATCAGAATTGAACCTTTTAACAAAAAACATTTTTGTTTTAATCAAAACATATCATTTAATACCCACCTTTAATTTATCCATTCATAACAAGTCCATTACATTTGTACACTCAAGTAACACTGAGGAATTTACAGTGTTTTAGAGAAAAAACTGTTAAATGCAATAATTGGAACACCTTGGTAGAATTGAGCAAATCTTCCAGGTCAAAGAGTTGATCCATATCCATACTGTGAAACATGGAACGTCCTTTCCCACAGCCCCTGTAAACAAAGTCAAAATACAGGACACAATTTGTTCCACCTGAAACTCGATCACCACAAAAAAACTAGAATCCAGCACAACTGATCTTAAACTGTTCTGGGGGGAGCTTTGGATGAGCCATCACTGACGTCCTCCATGTCCAATCAGGTTACCACTGTATGTGTACAGTTTGAGAAGGAATCTTCACAATTCACAATGTAAAGTTCAGTGGTGCTGCAGCATAAGTCTGCCTGCGTGACAATCTCCTTGCATTGATGAGATTAACTGGCTGCTTGTGTATACTGTAGGGATGGTCTATATTTACTAGAAGTGAGTATAATACAATAACCACTGAAAACGAAAGCGGTGAATATACCTTCATACTCTCTATTATATCTACTATACTAGGCCACCCCATAATACATGGTAAATGGTGCATTCATTTAGTCTAGTACCTGCAGTATTTCATTCATTTAGTCTAGTACCTGAGTATTTCATTCATTTAGTCTAGTACCTGAGTATTTCCGTATCCGTATCATGTATTTAGTAGTGAAACGGGAGCTGTGCGTGTCTCAGTGAAGCACATCAAATGTGTAAATTCAGAATTCATAATGATATATGGAGTTGAGTTGGAGAACCAACTCCATGTATCAAAACTCCACACACCAGCTGTTCACACAGACTCCACACATCTTGGCGGCTATAAGCACTGATTTTGGGAGTAGCCTACCATGAATGCACTTCATTTTCTTCTTTGTGAATTTTGATGAATTGAACATGGAGGACCCTCTTGTAAACGAGTGTAATGCTTAATTGGGTCGTCCACTCACAGTTAACAGTCTTTGTATTGAGTTTGTGCTTGAAATGTACTGTAATTCTGCAAACTGTTAATAAATATTTCAATCAATCAAAAAAAAAAACCATGGTGTATGAATGGCACATGGACAAAGCGTTCCCCGGGTCTAACATGAACGTAAAATGAAGCCTGTCAGTCCTTGAATTGTAAGTCGCCATCTTTCTAGATCCGTTTGGGCCCAGCTGGCCCATTGGTTGGCCCAGACAACGAGGCGGGACTTCCCCCTTCTTCTTCGTTGGTTTTTATTTTGACTCGAGTGGGTGGGGGATCCCGTTCATAGACTGTAAGGGTAGCCACGCCCCTCAGAACATGCGCGACTTTATGGTCATTTTTTTTATAAATGGGACCATAATTTTCCAAAAATAATATTATGACATTAGAAATGAGACTTTAAACTAGTGACTGGAAGCTAAAAGTATTCATGACCATATTTATTACGGTAATACAGTCTAGGTGAAGTTGGGCCCAAATACATGGACTTCTATGGGGCTATGGTTTTTTTTGGGCCCAATGACAGCGCCACAACAGGCCATTATATGAACTTTCAGGAAATCCCGATTTCCTTGTGGCTTCACAAAATATCTGTCTGACTGCCCCCCTGGTATGGCATCACTGTATGACATCACTTACATACTGTGATAGATACTTACTGATAGATGGCATATGTGTTGGGGTAAATATTCAAGCTTTGATTTCCTTGACTGACACTGAGACCGCTGAACAGGTTTCCCTGCTGGTCTAAGAACTGTGGAGGAAGATAATGTAATAATGAAGCCACTGGTCAGTTTTCTGATAGGTGTGCAGTTCTGTGCATGCCTGTGGCTCTGAGAGGTAACAATAATTAAAGGGAAGTTGAAACAAGTTGGTCTGGGAGTGTGCGAGTGTAAATGTTAAACTTGTAGGCCTACTTTATACACTATCATGTCCTTCATTCATTTGTTTTTCTTAGCATTTGACGCAACTACAGCTCAAATTTAGTGGATAAAACAAAAATAATATCAACCATTTAACTTAAAGTTTAAGCTAATATGAGACCAATAACACTTACTGTAAATATCTGACCACTGGTGAAGCTACGGCATCCCAAAGTGTGAGCATTCCCTCCAAAGAACAGGGTGACAAAGACTAAGATGATGGAAACCCAAGAGAATGCACAGGTCATTATCATAAAACTGTGGAGAGAAGAAACACATCATTATTAGTACAATGAATGCATGAGCAATTGTTTGATGCAATCACATAATTAGTCAAAATCTTGACGCATTAAAAATAGGATTTTGTCACTGTGGTGGTGACTATAAAACAAACCCTCCAAATAGGACGTGTACAGAATAGGGGAGCATACATAGCAGTATGGGGGGGGGGGGGGGGGGGGGGGGGTGCTACTTACACTTTAAACAGGTAGAGAGCTATTGTTTCCAGTTGCATGTCTGGGGACAAGGAGTATACTTTCGGGTTGAACAGCACAGGCAGTCCCAGAGAGATGGCAGTCACTAAGAGCAGCGCTGTCAATAGCGTCACTGTGCACACTGTAGCTGACACTCCCCACCTGTAGATGGCATCACATACACATTTTATTTTGTTGAGCAAATAAGTCAAATGAATTAATTTATAACTAGAAAAAGTGCCCCTCTGGGCACAGGTCTCCACCAGGGCAGGTCAGGTTGTGGCCTCCTGGTGGCGCTATTATAGGCCAATGAGAAAAGGGTGCCATTTTTTCTTAAGCCTTGGATGGCAATTGGATGATTGATTTGAGGCATTTGTTCTAAAAATGTGTTTGTGCACAGGCCAATGTGAAAAGGGTGGGATATATTCCTCAGCCTAGTAGGAAAGTCTGTGAAAGATTTCACGTAAATTGCACGCTGCATGCGTTCATGATTTGAGGCTTTTTGTTCAAAACGGGCCAATCCTGCAAACTTTGAAAGCCAGAAATATCGGACAGATCCGTCTTGAACACATGACTATAGAGATAGTGTGTAACGATTTGCGGGATTTTTGGACAGAATCTGGAGGAGTAATATAAAACAAAATGTTTTTCAAAAGTCGGCCTCCTGGTGGTGCTATAACAGGCCGTTCTGGAAAATGTGGGTTCATCATTGGCATCCAGGGTGTGTGTGCAAAATGTGGCATCGACCAGGTTAACGGTGCCGGAGATTAGCTGTACACAGGTGGACGGATGGACACACCGACTCACATACGGACTCACTCACACACACACACACACAAACACACACACACACACACACACACACACACACACACACACACACACACACACACACACACACACACACACACACACACACACAGTCCAGACAAATAAATAAATAAATAAAATATGATTTTTCTTATTGTGTATGCCTGTATGGTGTATTTTAAAGATCACCGTTTAAGATCAAGATCAGACTTTTCTGTTTTTATGATATGTGATACAGGTGCTGCTGATTATGAGGTCAGTGCAGCGCCACACACAAACATTTAACAGGGATGGATATTAATGCCATTCACACAAAAGTGTCTCTGTGCCAGGAACTCCATCTAATTCAAGTCGAGATGCCTAAAATAACAAGACAAAAGTTACATATACCTGACATAGTCGTAGAAGACTATGGCTCCTTCATAACGCTGGAAGATGGTTCTCAGATCAGAGACGGCCTCAGTGAGAGATCTCACGCTAGGAAAGCTCTCGCTTGCATGCCTCAGTGACTCTTGGATTTCATTCAGCTCCGACAAGAGACCTACACAATCAAATGTTAATTTAACTAAGAGTGTTTTTACAACTGAAGATTATACTGGTGTAGTGGTGTTTCACACAGCACATATTATGATATTGGAGACAGACAGACAGACAGACAGATGGAGCAGGTGGTGAAGAAAGCACAACAACACCTCTACTTCCTGAGAAGACTCAAGAAAGCTGGCCCCAAAGTCCTAAAAGCTTTCTACAGAGGCACCACAGACAGAGATGGGCAGTATTTGAAATACATGTATTTGAAATACTTTTTTGTATTTTGTAATTTGTATTTCGCTGAGATGGAAGAAATTAGATGTATTTTGTATTTAAATACATTTTTTGACCCAGTATTTGTATTTTGTATCAAAATACATTTTCAATATATTTTGCCCATCAGAGATGGGCAGTATTTGAAATACATGTATTTGAAATACGTATTTGAAATACTTTTTTGTATTTTGTAATTTGTATTTTGATGGGGATGGAAGATGTATTTTGTATTTTGTATTTAGATAAATTTTTTGACCCAGTATTTGTATTTTGTATCAAAATACATTTTCAATGTATTTTGCCCATCTCTGACCACAGAGAGCACCCTGACTGGCTGCTTCACTGCCTGGTATGGCAGCTGCCTCAACCGCAAAGCAATGCAGATGGTTGTGCGAACAGCCTAACGCATCAGCGTATGATCTCCCCGCCATCAAAGCCCTGCACGGTCATTGTGTCAGCAAAACCCGTGGAATTATGAAGGACTCAAGCCATCCCAAACGCAGACTGTTTGAGATGCTGCTGCATGGAAAACGTCTTTGCAGTCTCTCTCAATGCCACTGGAAACAAACTGCAAAAAAGCTTCTTTCCCCGAACAATCAGATAGGCTACGCTACATGAACGAACTGACTAGAACCAGAGCTAAGGAAAGACACCCCCCACACACACGCGCACGCACACGCACGCGCGCGCACACACACACACACACACACACACACACACACACACACACGCACACACACACACACACACACACACATGCACACGTATGCACACGCACTGGCTGGAAAAGAGAGGGTTATGTGGAAATAGGGAGGGACAATAAGAATATAAACATTGAACAAACAACTTTGTTATTATCATCCATGGAGTAAAGGATAATAACATAATTAGACTGTGGGAAATACCTGTGAGAGCAGGTGCCATCTGGTTGGAGCAAAACTGAGGAATGCCATAGAATGTGCTGTTGCACTAAAAGAAGATACGGTCACACAGTAGGCTAATTAAGACAGAGTTGCGTTCAAGTCATTTTCAGAAAACAATCACAATCTCACATTAATTCATTGACCATAAAGCTCCACACTCATTAATGAGGCATACGTAATGCTGATCAACATAGACAGCTAGCATATGACTGGTAAAAGATTGGAGGACCTGTCGATAACCGATAGATGACTGTATGACCGGTAGAATAGAATAGATGACTGGTAGATGATCCATGATCATTGGTACATTAAAGGACCACTTTTCAACCCATCTTCATATACAGTACTAGGTCCTCACTAATAATCATGAAAAGAAATGTTTCTACACGGTCTGTGTCTCATATATAGGGCTGTGGGCAGTTCAGAAACCGTCTTCCAGTGACATCATCGATGGGAAATACAAGCTAATAGAAACTGCAGGCTTTCTAGTCCTGAAAAGTTGCAATGCGAAAATGGAAGCCATCGTTCTCACGATAATGAAAATCTAAACATTTTTGTAAAAAGAGCTTGTTTAAAAAGAAATCTGCCTAATGATGATGTCACTTGTAGACGGTTTCTAAACTGCCCACAGCCCTCCTATGAGACACAGACTGAGTAGAAAGAAATCGTGCCATTTTATCATGATTATTAGTGAGGACCTATTATATGAAGATAGGTTGAAAAGTGGTGAAGTGGTCCTTTAATGGTACATGACTGGTACATTATGGTAGAAGACCGGAAGCATGCGATGACCACATCATCGAAACATACCGGCTTTGATTCCCGACTACAGACCTGTGTTGCATGTTTTTTTCCATTATCCGCCTCACTCAATTTCCTGTCTTTCTGCATTGTCTGGTCCACATAAAAAGCAAAAAGTAGTAGTAATCATAATATTTATCATCCTTACTTGTACCACGAGGTGCTCAAAAGCATGCTTGGGGGGCATTGAATCCAACTTGTCTTGTACACTGGGGATCTGAAATGACAAATTCACGGATTGGGGCGAGACATGGTCACACAGCAATTAACTGTGTAGACCTATGTGTTATACTGATAATAATAATAATAATAATAATAATAATAATAATAATAATAATAATACATTTATATAGCACCTTTCATACATAAAATGCAACCCAAAGTGCTTCACATAAAAAATAACAAGCAGCGGAATGTCGAAAAACCAAAAAGCAATACAAGACAAAATATATTAGCAAATAAAAATAGCAATACAAAAAAATAAAACAAATAAAAGAAATAAATGGTAAGGAAATTTGTATCAGAACATTGAATATGAACACAAGATAAATCTAAACAAATGCCAAGTTGAAAAAAAAAGTTTTCAACTCGCTCTTAAAAACATGGTTAAAAAAAAAGGTTAACAACATGGTTAACAAAAATGGTTAACATTGCTTATAATTATTTTATTGTCAACAGGCCGATATGGTTTATAAGTATCCCAGTATACGCCCAGTATCCAAGATTATATCAGATATGATACAATACCTGACTGTAATCAGCATCAGTCTCAAGGTTGCTAGAGTCAGGAACATCACAGGCACCACATAGTTTCAAGGTCTTCAGTTGGTCCTGGAGTTGCTGCAGACCTTTCTGTAAGATTATGTGTCTATCCTGTATGGCAGCTCTTGTTGTCTGAATGATCTGCAGGTTGTCAGTGGTATCAGCAGCATCTGTGTGTTGTGATGAAACATCACATAGGAAGAACATAATGTACAGACGTAGCCAGTGGATGAACGGTAGGGTAAGCTGTATGCTGTCTTTCTAAGAAGGCAAAACATAATAATACTATTGTGGATCACGTTAAAAGACTGCAACAATCTCTCCTCAAATCAAAGACAAACAGACAGAGGGAAAAAACAAGGTCACATATCATATAATTACAATTTTATTAAAATATCCGATCTATAATATCAAAAATATCTACGTCTGTGTAAGCTTGTAGATCAGGTATTGTCGCTGGTTTTTGAACATTTGTGAAAATGTATGAATTGCTTTGAACATTTAGTAAAAGAAAAAGAAGAACAAAGTGTGGCAGAGGAGACGCAAACAGCATACCCGGCACTGAATATCTAAAACCGGTTTGTCTGATAAATATAGAATGCATTGTATGTTTTGAACACATCACAAGTAAACACATCATACGTATATTATGTAACAATGTGCTTGTCTTCTATAGATGACACACCTCTCACTGTAAGTGACAAATGTCTGAGGATTCTCTGAACATCGCTGCTGAAAGACATGAATATCGCTGCTCCAACGGTGTCATTAGCTTCTGAAATGATGAAACGTCGCATATTATTTAACAAAATGTAAAACCAATTAAAGTTAAACAAATACTATGACACTTGTAATGAAGCATACTGTAACATCAATTAAAACTATGTTTGCTTTAGTTTAAATTATCATTTTTAGATGTTTACTTTACTTTCGATCACATCAGATATGCAGTACACACAGATCATTATTAATCAAACGACCAACAGATTTGTATTACCAATTATTGCTTTGGAGATTTCCGCATTGGGAATATTGTACTGCTCCAGGATCACTTTCAATCTCTAGAGGAAAAATGAATAATATTGTATAAGTAAACATTTTGTAAGTTGTAGCATAAATTGACTTGACTGTCGAATGACTTGACTTGACTATGAATCTTTTTACATTATTCATATTTTTTAACTATGTTGTAAACACAACCACTTCTAAAACTCCATAAAAAAGAGGGACTCCAGGTTGAAAGTGGTTATGAAAATGATATGTCAAGTGCTAAAAAGAGGACATAAAGAAAATGTAACAATGTCCCATTAAGAAATCAACACATATGATCACTGACACACTATTTGGGAGCTGAGATCACTATTTTATAAAGATCAGACCCATCTAATTAATTTTGACAGGTAATGACAGATAATGTTGAAGCTAGTGTTGACATGATTAAAACCTCAGGGATATAATGTAGGTTGTCCTGTATGATCCCAACATTGGTGCCAAAATGTCGGAGACTGGGGCGCATGTTGGCATGGGTTCTGTTGTTGGCTGTGAATGCTAAAATCACACCTGTCCTGCATATGAACAAAGAACAGAACATACTGTAATTACTGATAGGATCAAAAAAGGAAGCACGCACATCTCCAGAAATTCTACAGGTGCTGAATAAAAAATATACGTACAAAGAAGAGTAAAACAAGGGTTGTCCGCAACTATCCGCACAATGTGTATCTGCTCCCAGGAAACCTGGTAACCTGGTAACAAAGGTTACCTAAATAAAGTTTCCTGGGAGCAGATACAGTGTGCGGACAACCCTTCTTTTTCATCATACTGTAATTACTACCTGCCAACATTAGTACTAAGACAGCTAAAGAAACATTTGTAGAATGTGTGTGTGCATGCGTGTGAGAGAGAGAGAGAGAGAGAGAGAGAGAGAGAGAGAGAGAGAGAGGATGAGATCAGAACTCTCCTTTCTAAGATCATCTTTTTGCCTTACAGTAATAGAATTGTGATGAGAATGAGGCAGCCAGACACACTGATGTCCTTGTAGTAACTCTGTGATATGGACGAGTCGCTGCTCTGTGCTTCCCAGCTGTGAAAATACTTCCAGACTAGAAGTCCACCGGCTATTGGCATCAGTAGAAGGTAAAGCAAAGCCAGGATCAGACAAACCACATACCCTGCCTCATAGCGCACCAGCTATGGAGGTGGAAAAGCAAAATAAAAACATTTGTCAATGACGCTGATGTTTTCTCTTTCCTTTGTAGTTTTCTTCTCCTTATATGATGATTAATATGAGTCACAAAGACTATAAATAAATCTTGTTTTAACTCACTTTTGTTAACTTCACCAACACAATTCATATAATGCAAAGTGAATCGTAAATCACATTAAAGGTACCAGTATTGAATTAGTGTTGGATACTTCCCTGTGACTGTCTCTACTCTTTGTGGAGTTTATTGTTGCAGGTAGGCATGCCCTATTATCGGCACAATTAGAACACCTCATATTGCTTGGCCAAAATAGTGAGAAGGGTTGAAAGCAACAGTGTTGTCCAATACAGTTGAGATTATAGCATTTCAGTACTCACTACTACACTGTATGACATTAATTGTTTTACAATAGAAGCTATATACTGTAGTGACATAGTGTTAGCAATGTGAGATAACATTAACAGAAATACAGTTGTAATTGGCAGATATACTGGCGTTCCTGAGGAGCAGCGACTGTGTGCTCTTTGTGACCTGGGAGTTGTAGAGGATGAGTTTCATTTTGTTTTCTATTGTCCACTATACCATGATTTAAGAAACGTTTTATTTGAAAAAATTCAGGATAAGAACCCAGATCTGTTTTGGATGTCTGAGTGTTTTATGTTAAATTGGTTGTTCAGTAATGAAGTTTTTGTTTTTGGAAAATGTATAGAGAAAGCATGGCAGTTACGTTGGAGAACGATGTATCCATGAGTAACTGTCTATTTGTGTATATGTATTATTATATATGTACAATTTTGTGAGTGTCTTGTAAGCCCGTGCGGGCTGGGCATCTTATGATGTAGGACACTTTAATAAAAACTCTATCTATCTATCTATCTATCTATCTATGTAACAAATCCATCCGTCATCTTTTTGGAGAACAATAATATTCTTGTGTCTAATGGTAAATATTCAAATGGAAAATAATATGTTATGGCAAATGTGGAAAATAATACATGTTTCCATATGCTCATACAATTATCTACAAATAATTTCACGTTTACATATACAGTACATACTATATCCACAAAAGAGAGTTTGCCGTACCTGTTTCTTTCTCCAGGCTTTGGATAGAATATCTAAGATACACAAGTTAACATGTTGTCATTGCCTGCATATAATGGTTATGATATATACTTGTTGTCATGTTATCAATGTCTGGGTATATTGCAATGATTTTGATGATCTCTGCTTGGCCGGCACAGGATTATGTTTCCCGCTATTTTGAGTTTTCTTCAAAACACACTTTTTTCAACTAGATTTTGTCCAACACACAAATCAGGACACATTCTCTCTGCAGACATGTAATCAAGATGTACCAGTCATATTTTTCACATTTTCAGGTAAGTTTCCACCAAATTAGGCACAAACCAAATGATCTTATGCGTCATGGGAAAATAACCATTAAACAAGGTTTTGTTACTCCATGCAGTTAGCCTGTAATTGGGGCCTATTTCTTACAAAAACACTTGTTTTGAAAAAGGGTAGCTAATTTTGCAACAACATTTTCATACAGTAGCTTATGCAGGCACAGTGTATAGTGCCAGCTATTAAATGTCTTATGTTTCATTGTACTTTTTCTTATATTTCTGGTGGCTAGGTATTTCAAATAATAGATATTTCAAAGACAATATAAAAGAACCCCCCAAAAACAAAACAAAACAAAACAAAACAAAACAAAACAAAACAAAACAAAACAAAACAAAACAAAACAAAACAAAACAAAACAAAACAAAACAAAACAAAACAAAACAAAACAAAACAAAACAAAACAAAACAAAACAAAACAAAACAAAACAAAACAAACAAAACAAAACAATTATAATTACTGTTATTGTCACTCACCTTCAAAACAATTATAATTACTGTTATTGTCACTCACCTTCAGGCAGTGGATTTGGCTGAACGACCTTGAGGAAGGCACGGGCAAAGTTATAGAGGGGCACAAGGCCATCCTCAGATCTCACCACCCGCTGAGCTATAGGTTGGGTGAAGGAGGGGAATGGCCGTGTGTCATTGGAACCACTGAGACAATGTTGAGCCTCCGCAGCTCCCAGTAGGAACACAGAGGCCCAAAGCAAGGCAGTGAGCTGGAGCCGCATCATTCAGGCAGTATAGACAACACCCGCTGATACGCTCTGGAAATGTGATAATAACACATTGAAAATGAATCACATGCCATCTCAGTTATGTCAAATATGGTTCATTATTACATTACCATAATCATGCCAGCACACAACAAATTTTGCCTATATTGTAACTGTTTCAATTGAATCCCATGTCATTATTAGGGGTCAAGCCCAAAGGGCTTTTCCGCCATTCCGCCATTTTAGCTGTTTTGGCAGTTCTGAGCTATCCTTCTTCACCAAATTCGGCAATACGGTAGAGGGCCGTGAGGATCCCTCAGGGACTGAAGCTCACAGTCATTCGTCAAAAGACCTCTGACATTTAGATGTCCCGATGAGTAAATTGTTATGATTTGCTCAATCCACTCTTCTGCCATTTTTGGGCCACGTCAAAGAATAAACACTCCTCATGAATGGAAATCACATTTCCATTCATGCAAATAGAATCTGGACTCATGGTTACAGGGACGACAGCGTTGACAGACCATTTGGCTGAGCATGAAATGTGATGTATGAATGTGATGTATGATGATAAGAGCGCCCCTCACTTCATACAAGTGTTACTTTTGATTTATTATAGTTGTCAAACAATTTCAGTCATCAATGTTTATATAGCTCATTGTGTATATTGCATATAGCTTATTTATTTTTGGGCTTGACCCCACATATAGCTGCTTGTAGCTATATTTTTTATTATTATTATTATTATTAGTAGTAGTATAGTAGTAGTAGTAGTAGTAGTAGTAGTAGTAGTAGTAGTAGTAGTAGTAGTAGTAGTAGTAGTAGTAGTAGTAGTATTTATTTAATATATGTCAGCTGTAATAGCTAAAGATACAAGAGATAATTTGATTGACAAGGATGAGTAAGACATTTGCCCTACAATAAAGTATCATCACATTGCCATAGTCAGCATATAGTGTACATAAACTTGCAATGAATTGGCATCTTAGAAAAGAAAAGGGAATTACCTTTGAAAATAATGCACTCCAGGGACTGGAGCCTGTCCTTCCTTTGGCGGTGCCACGTTCATTCTGATAGAAAAAGCATATCTGGAATTAAGGTGTGTAGGAACCAGTTAGTCAAGAATAAGAAAGCACAAAGCACATGTAGTCCAAGACACTTATCACACGTATCATCAAAGAAAACACTAGAGACCACAATAACTATAACTAATATTGTTTCTTTATTTGTGATGATCTTTTAATGAAGCCAGGCCCTCTCTGTATAATTATACATTATTCCTGATCTGGGTTTTATTTGTCAGGTACAGGCAGCTAAATGTTGTTGTGGGCATGTTCCGCAAGGCTGTTATCAAGAACAATACAATATAACAACAAGCAATACTGTGATAAAAAATAATCACACAACAAGATAATGATGATACAGATTGTGATGAAAATAAGAAATAACAAAGAGAATGATATATAAAAAATTATGTAGCAATAGCACAGGAAAAAAATAAAAAATAATAATACCAGTCCTATAGCTACTATAAATGGGCGAATTCTTATAATACTACTTGTGATTATAATGCAGCATGATAAAATCATTATAATGTATACAAAGTATAATAATTATAATACTACAAAGGAAAGTCTGAGTAATTATGAAGTATAATCATACTTGACCTTATGGGTCATTTATAAGAGGCTTTAATGTGTTATGATTGGATTATGAGTACTTATAGTTATAGCAGATTACATTGCATTTATACTTGACTTTATAGATTCTAGAATGCTTTTTTAATGTGTCGTATAATTGTTATAAAGCATTATGAGTTATGAGTTATCATAACTATATGCACATATTATAGGTTTATGATTAATGCTTGTCTGGTCTTTCTGACCTCTTAACTTTGTAAAGAAAAGAACAACAACAAATACAAACAATATTATCTTTTCTTTTTAATTGATGCAAACGTTTATGGGGGAGGGGGGGCGATCTATAATAATAATAATAATAATAATAATAATAATAATAATAATAATAATAATAATAATAATAATAATAATAATAAACTTTTCATTGGCTCGGAGTAAAGTCCCGGCCTCCACTAATATTTCCGTGGGTATTGTAGTCCTCTGGCCTATTGTCCTGTATCCGATGAATTCCAGACATTTTCCACAAAAACTACAAATACAGTGTGGCACGTGATCCACTGGCTGGAGTGGGCCCTGAAATAAAGGGGAGTTTTTAAAGGGAAACCAAGGTTGTTCAGGTCCGCGGTGGTGGTGGTTACAGTGGGATCGGGGTAGGTAGGTGAAAAGTGATCTTCATGTAAATGACTATATAAATGCTATTGTTGACCGTATGCACAGAATGCCTGTCTGTATGTTCGACGAGCCTTGTCGTTCAGGGTAGCGTCAATTAACGGGCTGGGGGTGTCTGTCTTGGTCCAAACAAACGAGTATAGCTGCAAGCTAACCAGCTAACCGGGGGCTAACGTTAATGTAGGGTTCTGGCTAACTACAGTTGACCAGCTAAATTATATTCACTCTCTGGTTAGATCAAAATAATATCCTGTTCTTGGAGAGTTTACCTGTAAAGTGTACATTGGCTTGTTATTACATTGTACGTATTCATTCAATGAGCGGGTTTGTTACAAAAATGTTACACCTGCTGCAGCAGCATTGTGTTCACTGTTCACATAACGTTACGTTGGTGGTCGTAAATAAAGGAAGTTGCATACTTTGATTCCAAGAAAGAACGTGTTTTATTGTATCTTCATTAAGCTACCTACCGTACTATCACTATTTTCACCTAACACTAGCTAAGGTTAGACACACAAGTCTTATATGACACAAGTTTCTGATATGATTAACAGGCGACCTGGTAATCAAATCAATAAATGAATCAGCCATTATGGTCAATTTCTTCCAATCAAGTAGTGAGCTGGGTTTAACTTTTCACTATGGTAGAAAGAGACCCACTGATAACTAACAACCCACAAGGCATTTTTTAAGAGAATGTTCAACATGCCAATACCTCCTCAAACAACAAGCCTAAATGCCCAAATGTAACCAAATTTGAATAATTAGGCGATACAAAAAATAGTAGCCCACTCATAATGCTCATTCATTTTATTAATAAACAATGGTATATACCTTTCGTTTATGAAATGTTTTATGAAATACTATCTAAACTAAATTATTTTGCATTAACTTACCCAAATTAGATTACCAGCAGCAAACAGTACCAGCGAGAAGGGCAGTGTCAGAGACACATTGCACAAACACTGAAACACATATTACAAATATTTTCTCCTGTCTCTAACAAAACAATATGTAATAGATGGATTTATGACGTATCATGTTGATGCAAACGCTTTTGTGGTTTAAATTACCTCATGGCGGAGTGTGACCTTGCTTAGAGAACTAGGGCTTCTATTTATTGGGCTTTACTTCAGACAAATTCCTATGAATCGCTTTTGGCGAAGGTCAGATTTGTAACTGTATACTGTGGAAAATGATACTGCCAGTCTTGGCCCATGTTTTTTTGCTACAGACCTGACCTTGGTGGAGTCAACATTCTCCTCAATGTATGCTTCACATCTCTCCATGTCAGGATTGTATGACCTTTTATACCTTGAATGCAGCTGTCCATGTGTTATAAAGAGGTCTTAACAACGATCTTGCTTGTGGTTTACGATTAGGGCTTTTGTTTTTGTCTGCCCCTCTTGTCTGTCCACTTCTCTCTCACTCTCTATTCTTTCTGTCTTTCTCCTGCTCTCTGTTTCTCTGTCCATGTCTGTCTTTTGGTCTGCATTTGTCTTTCTTCTTCTCATTTCTTCTGTGTCTCTGATGTAGTTTTTGCCCTGTGAATGTACAGATGTTCTTGGAGAATGCCACTTCTTAAGCCCCCTGGAGATTCTCCTTCACATTTCTTATTGACTTTGTGTAACATTTTTTAATGTTTTGTAGGTGAAAATAAACAAACAAACAAAACTCTCTGTTCAGATTGCTGCTGGTTGCAGGGCTCGCTGGAGCAGCAGAAGTGGTGTGCCATTCCCCAGTCCTCTACATGCCCCTCCCTCGTGTGTGTCCCTGTCTGTTAGTGTCCCTGTCCATGTCTGTCCCTCTCTGTTAGTATCCCCTACCTGCTTTCCCCCCTTGTCACCTCACTTCTTCAGTCCATTGAAGCCCCTGAACCCCCTCCATGCTTTGGACACAGCCAGCTCACTGCCAGCCCAATGACTGCCTGGATTGTCCTGCCTGTCAGCCTATCTGCTTTTTCCATCACAGGAATATGGATAGTGTAAGTATCAGTTTCATTATTTATTAATTCTAGGGCGATGCCTGTTGGGAAGTGCAGCCAGTAACCATTATCATACTACTTCAGGCATTGACATTAAGGGTTGCCCACCTGCCCCTGGCAGGTAAATAAAACCTTCGGCATGATGTTGCAAAGACGCAATGATGCATGTAGGCTACATGTAGCTGCTCCAAATCAACTCACAGCGCATCTCATCTGCCCGTGTGAACGCTGCACACCATTAGTGTCGACCCCTGTACTTGGACGCCAGTCCATGTCATGTCATGCGTCCTGATGTACCCATTAACACTTATGATGCTGCCAGAGTTTGTCAAAATAAAGGCGCTAGAGTGCCAAGCAGATTTTACTCTGAAAAGCCCAGCCTTCCATTTCCCCCCAAAACCGGGAGGTATTATGTTTCATTACTACCTCGCACTGTCAAGTTTGATCTCTCTTTAGAAGCATTAATATTCCAAAACGAGATGCTTGGATAAGTCAGAAATGAGGACAGAACATTGCCGTTCTGATCAAAACCATGGACAGTCAGTGATGTAGATTCAGAGATATAGCAAGTTTTGCCGGCCTGTAAACAATGAAGTGAATGATGTGCGCATGCGCAAAACATGTCCAGGAGCACTGAACAAGCCGTTGCCTAGCAACGGGAGCTGTCAAAACATGGATTACAGCGATCCCATTTTATATCATTAATTAAAAAGGACCTAAAGACGCCTACTGTACTTCCTTAGCACCCGATGTTTTATTTGAGAGGACATGTCTTTAGCATAAAAGCTGTTAAAGTACGGTAGTGCAATATCCATTTTTCTTAATACTATACTACTTGGAGGCCAGTCCATCATGTCAGGACTACGATGTCATACTGATGACATACGGATCTACAGGCATAAAAGGGACATAGACAGATAGATAGATATAGATTTGTGGACTCGCTGATCTCTGACCAGTTTGAAGTCAATCAGACGAGAGAGACGCAGAGCCAGAGGACACACAAACGCAACTATTATAGACTAACCACAGCACAGAGGGGTGCTCTGGGCGCAGCCACCAATGAGGAGTAATCAGCACTGATCAGCTACACCTCGCCGAACAGGGCACTGCTCCAAGGATGCAGTGCCCTGTTGGCCAGGTAACCAGTGCTGATTACACCTCAGTAATGGCTGCGCCCAGGGCACCCCGCTGTGGATTCGTTTATACACACACACACACACACACAGACATACTATTCAAGTTACGTCCGACCATCAGGCAATGATCCAACCCACTTGGCACCTCGTCGATAGACACGTGCCAAGTTTGAAGTCGACGCAGAGACACACGGATTCAGTGCATTATAGATATATAGATGTTGACACTACCGGCTGCCCGACTGCCCGTGGCAAGTAAATAAAATGTTCGAGTTTTGCTTTCAGGTTGCACAGCGGGAAGAGCTTTTGTATGGGGTATTCAAAGTATTAGGAGGCTATATGGAAGTCCTATGACTATGACACAAGTACTCACATAGTACGTCAGGTTTACAGTATGTGTGTCTGTCACTCTGTCTATATAAGCTGTTTGTAGTTTGTCAGTATGTGCCTGTTTGTCAGAGTACTTTCATTCTATGATGTTATTGATATGACATCAGCACTGTGCGTCTGTGTGGTACTACCCAGCATCAGCTTCAATTTCATGGAGAAGAGACGAACTTGCGCAAGCAGAGCGTGCAAGTAGTGTGATTGGCTGGATGAAAAGTGGTATGGTATGCATGGTATGCATGGTTATAATTGGCTGTTGATGTTGATGTAATTAAGATATGTTTTTAATGTTGGGTGGGTAAAGGTAACGTACAGTATGTATGTATACATGTATGTATGTATGTATGTCGGTAAGAATGGTGGTCCCTTATTGGCTGTTGACGGTGACATAACTAAGGTACACTTCAAGGTATAGTAGGTATATATATTTTATAGAGGGGCTGATCGTAAGTTCGTAGAGGTCGGCAGTACTTGGCACTTCGACAGAGTGTATTTCTAGTTTTGGTTTGTGTTTGTTAACATTGTTCATTTTGACTCTGTCCTCTCTCCAGCTATGCCATGGCTGTGATGAACCACCATGTTTGTCCTGTCGAGAATTGGTGAGTGACGACTTCATACCAGGATGTAGAATCAACAGATGTGTTGGATTTTTACCTTTAGAACAATCTTACCCAATTTAATTCCTTTGAATTCGAAGCACTATTGTCTTCTAATTAATGTCTAATTAATGTGGGATACTGACAGTCACAGTATTAAGTTCAACGTTCTAATGACTTAGAACAGTATTTGACTAAAAGATATAACTAGAACTGCACTCTGTCGAGTGCCTACTTACTCGTTGCACACAAGTAGCAGAGCGCGCAAGTACTACGGCCCAACGTTAGTCTGCTCAGGAATATGCTGATGATTTGTCCTGGCTATCTAGAATACAGCACTATGACTTACTTGAAAAGTATTTACCTGTCAGACACTATTTTGGAGAACTGTTGAAGAACAAAAGTATCACAAATTGCTGGCATTGGCAGTGGAAAGTCTTTCCCACGTCCTTTATAGGGAAGTACTGTATGGTGCAGTTGTCCCACATTTACCAGTATATGTATGTAACGCATACAGTACCTAATGCTGAGGTGTCTATTGTCAAAAGTACGCTAGACTAGGAATTTGGGGATAAAATATGTATTTGGGACAGAATTTAATTGAACATCCATCGTCAAAATCACAGATCTCCGTCTGTTTCTCACCCACTCCCTACACACAATTTAGGCATTTAGAAGTAGGTTGGTAGTGGCTTATTGTCTGTATCAAGCCCAACACACACCGGGTGCGCAGCGACGCGGCACAGGTGTTGCTGCGCGGCAACGCCTGGAAAATAGAACAGTGGCGTATCGGAGCGTCAGGCGATGCGTGAACGTGCGTCGGACGCCGCCGGTGTGGGATAGGTTCATTGAAAATAACGGAGGCAGCTGTTTTGACGCGTGGCGTTCGCAGACGGTGTGTGTAGGGCTTCAGCCGGTAACACGTGAGAGTCTATCCGTTACAATGCGCTAGACCCCTGGGAGATGGATTGCTGAGGTGGAGCGCCACACCTACAATCAGCTCCCAGTACTTCCCGCACGATTTGCTGCACCAGGATGTGCTACTCATACTCTACCGACTGAGCTACCCGGACACATTTAGCAGATGCTCTTAATCCAGAGTGATTTACATTAAGCAAGAAGAACACATCAGAACAATCAAATACATAATATAGTCATCAAGGATCATAAGTAAGCTAAGAACCCAACATCCGTCTAACAGTAGAATATATGTACAATTAAACTATAAGTATTAGTAATATACACTATATAATGCTATGTCTACATAATATGCTATAAAATTACATTACCAAATTACATAATTTTAGCCTTTGTCTGTAAGGTCGTCGACACAATGTTCCTTAAAGGATTTACGCTACTTCAGGAAATTGCAACTCATTCTAGCTGGATACTCCACCAGTATCCATACAAGAGCTTATGCAGTCTCACATTTGTAAAGTAAAACTTCCCTAGATCCCCGTTTAATAAAGTTAGTCGTAACTATCCTCTTCTACCCCGGATTTGAACATGCACAATTGCCACCGAGTAGTAATAGAGCCTGCGTGCTTGCTCTGGGGATCCGAACGTAATTCCGCCGGAGCATTAGTCCGACAGCGGTCGGACTACTGCTTGAACATGCGCTGCTCCCGTGCTTGCGCTTATGTTAGGGATAGAGGTAGGTTGTCGGTCTAATGACCAAAACAAACACGTGTCGGAACTTAGTACTGTACTACTTAAATTTAAACCTTCAGGTCAATGTTTGTGTCAAACCTATACACAAGATCTAAATATCTCAATATGAGAACAGGGAGACCAAATAGAACAGCCCAAAGTTATATTGTATTAACATAGTCACTTTAATATAAACTAAACTCAGCTATTTCTTGTGTCCTGGTTGCAGGTCTTACAATGTGACTTGTGCAGAGGAGATGCCACGTCCCGGCTTCCCCAAGACATGTTGCACCATTCAGGACATTCCTCTCATCAGGTCTGCTGTTTTTTTCCTTCTTCCTCTAGCTGTTCCTTTCACTCTCTTATGTCCACAACAACACAGGAAGCAATTGTCTGTGAGCTAAGTCCGCCCGACGTGATTTGTTTTAGCGCCTTGTTTTATGGCAGAACTGTGGCCATTATTAGCGCACATGCAGTATAACATTTAGGTGTTCAATCTGCAGGGTTTGACCACTGGTATTTATTTGAGCACACAAGTGCTTTTTACAATACAAATAGAGAGGGGCATTTCAGTCTGGCTTGGCTTAAGGCGCATGGACAGGACCTTTGTCGTTGAGCGAAAATATTGCTGAACAATTATCGAAAAAAGTCGAGAAACTGTTCCAATTAATTTGAGTTACTCTTACGTTTTTGCTACGAGAGACTTTAAGAGAGGTTTGAGTCAAGCACTTAGATGTTGTCTGTTTAAAGCCACAGTACTGCCACATTTTGTGTAAAGTCAAACTCTAATTCCACTCCAAAGGACATTAAGGAAACAACTCCAAGATCCAACTCAAAGTCAACTTTTATTTTCAACTTTTTTGCACAGTTGCAGTTGCTTTTGTTGACTGGTTGGTTCTTCAATTAGGTTGAAAACCTTCGAACGCAAAGAAACCAAGATTAACAACATTGCCAAACAAATGATAATCCTTTCAAACAGGTTCTCTTTTTAACCACTCGATTTTAAACATTAAATATATTTTCAAATAATTAAGTCTTTTAAACAGTTTTAAGAAGTGTTTTAAACAATGAATGCCTACATTAAATGTCTTAACTTATTACAGTCAACATCTTAAACAAATTATACACTTTACCCTTTAAGCTTGGATAAATGAATTGTCCACATTTGTAGTAGTCTTTTAAATTCTTAAATCATTTTAACATTTCTAATTTAGTCTTATTCTTTTGTAAAGATACTTTTAAACATAAATGAAACCAAGTAAGTTAATGACGGCTATACTGCAGTGTTAATGTGTGAACCTACTAAATACAATTAGCCAGGTATTAACCACATCAAACAGTGTGAATAAAACAATACAATATCACCGATCATTGGCGTCTTTGGAGGTAGAACCCACGAGTAGTCTTTGCTGTTTGCGTCTGGTGTTTGTTTGAATGACTGAAGCTCCATTCCTTTTAAGGTGCTCCTAATCAGGTAACGAGCAGCCATCTTGCTGCTGCATTCTGGGAGCTGTAGTTTCTGAGGTGTGAGATGTCATGCCGAACCGATTTAGTCCATTTCTGAGTTTTGACTCAACATTTTGAATGTAGTAATGTTCACTTTGTTCAGTAACTACAGACTAAAGACGATAAATATTTTGATCGAGAAAATCGAGATTCACATTTGAGCAAGAATCGTGCAGCACTGCCTGGCGGCAGCGTGCACAACAAGTATGACAGATTGGCGTAGTAGTTTGTTAGATTAGTTGCATACACAGACACACAAAGTAGTGAATGAATGCAAGACCTCCTAAGGTAACAAGACTACTCGCCCCGTTTCTGTTTTCCTCCCAGAATTTTCCCCAGTGAGGGGTGGGAGAGGCTGGACAGCAGACGGCTGGACTTTGAATTTCTCTAACTATAAACTTTCATGACAGCAGAACAGCCTAAGTACAAATATAATTTATGATCTGATCTGTTTGAAGAGGCCCAGAAGGTTAGGAAGAAGATTCCAAGGGCCTTGAGACGACATTTTATTCTTTATTATAGTTTAATACACCTGATTAGATATCCAGTCTAATATGTTAAAATGGTTCCACAAATATGGGGGCACCCCCTTCATTATAAGTGACATTCTGTGTTTCTGAAGGGAGACATGGTCCTCGCATACAGTGCAAATGAACAGAATAGTGCTGTACTGGTAATGGGAATCTAGTGATGTAAATATTGAGTTATGGATTTGTGTGTCAAATGATGGGTTTCCTTTGTTATAATGATTGATGTTCTGTGTCCACTCTCTTCTTGTGTTCTGCAGTAAGTGTGGTTCCTTCCCTCCAGAGAGCTGCCTGTTCAGCCTCATTGGCAACGTGGGAGCTTTCATGGGTAAGGCATCCATACTCTGTCCTAGTGTTTCTCAGAGAGTGGGTTTGCACCCAAAGGTAAATTGTGAGATAGGCTCAAAGTTCTGGCTTCACAGTTATTGCAGAATTTGGTTTCCCATTGTGAAACCCCTTGGACTGAGCCACTGCTCAATCTTACTTTTGCATTGCATTCCATGCAATGATAATATGCAACCACACATGCCGCGGCTAGTATAAACCACTCTGCCGGCCCTCCGGCTCTGTGTTCTTGGTTGAAAGGTCATACAATTTGTATTAAAAGTCATGGCAGACATTGTTACTGTTACTGATAATTGGTATTTAACATTTACGTTTTTTTTTAATGCAATGTTTTACTGTTTGTACATACACCTGAGAACTGGTGGTAGTTTATCACAAATGATGTGCTTGTTATTGTGTATTATAAGATTCAGTGTTCTTTTATATCTCTTTTGCACCTGCACGCGCAAACACACACTAATGATAATACGCCTTAAGTGAAGTTAGAGCCTTAGAAGGTAGTTGTACTTTAGAACCATAGAAACACCTACTATAACACTGTAGTAAACACTGTGTCTATATCACCATAAAATATCTTAACCTCACGGGCGTGGTGGTCCGGGCACCCGAGGCTGCAATGCCAGCCTCGCGGGTTCGAATCCCGATCCAGACAACCTTTGCTGCGTGTCATCCACCTCAGAGAGAGAGAGAGAGAGAGAGAAAGATGTATACCATAAAGTATAATAGTAAGTAACAAGTATTATCATCTTGTCTGTCATGAACTTACAGTCGTGTACAGCCATTTAAAGATCTATTGTAGCCACTAGACATCATTCACTTTGGTATGACTTCTTCACGTGCTAGCCACTAAACCTCAGAGCCTACAGAGGGCCTTTAAATAGCTGGCACTCGGCTATCAATAATAGATGTGGATTTTCTTCCTCTTCCTTCCTCTCTCTCTCTTTCCTCTCCCCTTCCCCCATCGTTTCTGACCTTCCCTTATTACTGGCCTTGCGGTCTTGTTTATCATCTATAATCTCTGTGCCACGTTCTCCCAACTTCTGCGCTTAATTACAGCCTCCTTCTCTTACATTTTTTGTCTCACAATTCACTCACTCTTTGGATCACCCTTTCTGTTGGGTCCATCTTATTCCCTCACTTATGTGTGTCTATCTATCCCCTTAAAAAGTTGTCAAGTCACAGCTCATGTATGACTCATGAAATAGAACCACCTCCAGCCATGACAAGCCTGAAATGCCGGGTTGGGTCACAATGGACTGTTTGACTTATGGAAGGGGTTCACTCGAGGAACACATGTTCTTATTCCTACAGGTGGAGTATTTATAAAGACATGCCATAGACATGCATAGACTGTCACCACAACAGTCATCATTCCCACAAACAGACAGTTTTGTTGGTAGGGGGGGGCTTTGCAACTGAGCATGGCATTGTGATGTGTGCAGCTTCATTCTTTCCAAACTTCAAATTGATAGCAAAATATCAGACCAGGAGGCCAGACTGTTATGGTCTTGTTCTGCTGTTGCAATCATTGTAACTAATTATTCTGGAATACCTTCTTCTAGAAACGCCTAAAACTAAAATACATGTCATCCTCCAGTGGTAATTATCAACCTGAATACATGCATCAACAATAAATACTATAAAAGGTTTCCTGCCTGATGTTTTCGTTCAGTGGTGATGGTGTGTCTGCTGCGCTACGCCCAGGTCATAGAGCACAGTCATCGCTGTTGGATCAACACCAGCGCCCTGGTGTCAGGCTGCACTAATGCCGTGGGCCTGGTCATGGTGGGCAACTTTCAGGTGAGCGTCTTGTCCCGTTTGAAGCTCTGATCTGACCTTTATTTTATTAGTGGGGTTCCGTCTCCATGTTAAATTTAGTTGTCATTTACAACTCATGTAAAAGTTTCACTTTCAGTACTAATTTGAAGGTGAGGGTCTATAGAACCATTTTGGTTCGAGTGGCAATCACGAAAATAAAATAATTGGCCTATAGGGGGCGTAGTCAGGTGCCAACCCCCATCAGCCCTACCAAAATATGTAAACTGTTGTAACTTTTGATTAAATTATCCAATCTGAACATATGATATATGTATGGATTCACAATCAGGAGTAGCATTTGGTACTTCAACCTTATTACACATATAATATTTCTTTCCACCCAGTATTGGTGTAAATACACAAAAATAGCAGGAAAAACGAGCTAAAAACTAGTAGTGGGGTCCCTAGACAGACCGTCATTTACAACTCAACAAAAGTTTAACTTTCACTTCTAATTTGTAGATAATGACCTATAGAGCAATTTTAGTTTGAGTGGCAAGTCTACAAATTAAAAAAATATATATTTTTGCCAAACTTCCAAAATGGCCAAAATCGGAATTATGTTTATTTGAAAGATGTCTTAATTTTCTTATATTGCAGTTTTTTCTTTGTTTTTCTTGCTATATCAAGTTAATCCTGCGTGAGGAATCAACTGGATTTGAAATATTAATGTTTTGAATAATCTGATATAGAAACAAAATAAAGATGGCTGCCAATGTACATTGAATTACTACATTACGCCTAACTTCTATCCTGTTGAACCATAGAATGGTGATGTTGGTGCCTATACCTATGTTATCATGAATGACTAATTGTATAAAAACAAAATACATATAATAGGACAATATATAATATTTCACAAAAATGAGACAATGCAGTACATATGTGGGGAACTAAAGTTAGATATTGGAATATAATACACCACTCCTGTGTTATATTTGTTTATTTTATTAGTTACTATGTACAGTACTGCCACTATAGGGGGCAGAGTAGCAGGCGTGTCTTAATTGTTCAGACTTGGTAGCTTGTTAGTTATAAGACTGTGTACATACATCTACTGATGCCTAGTCTGGACACATCCTCAGTGATGTTCCTGGAATCTTAGGGCGTTTCGGGTCTTTCAACATCATACGCCCTCCTCCAGGTGACCCAGCCAGGGTTGATCAGACCCCAGCTTGTGTCCAGACGGCTAGCTAGCTACCATGACTCCAAGGCTCCCCTCTTTTGAGCCACAGCCATCTTGAGGCTCTCTCTGCCGCATCGGTGGTACTGCGGATGGCTCTCCTCTTTCTCTCTCCCTCGATGCCTAAGCTACTGAAGGCTCTGGCCAAGGACCGGGCTGCAAAACCTCTGCATCCAACCTCCACAGGGAAACACCTTGCTCTCCAACCAGCCTGCTGGCAGTCGCTGACCAGACCTGCATACTTGGAGAGCTTCCTTTCAAAGGCTTCTTCCAGGCGATCTTCCCACGGGACTGTCGGCTCCATCAGCACTGCTTGCTTGGTAGACTCAGACACAAGGACAATGTCTGGTCACAGGGTGGTGACTACAATATGGCTGGGGAACTTCAGCTGATGTTCAAGATCCACCAACAACTGCCAGTCTCTTGCAGACATCAGGATGCCTGCAGATGTTGTTCTTCTGACAGGAGTTGGCTTGTCCCCAGCTCTGACAAGATGGTCGGACCTGCTTTGACCACTCCAGTCCTGTGCTGATGGCTTCAGCAATGGTCTTAAGGACTTGGTCATGCCTCCACCTGTACCGTCCATCTCCAAGTGCCCTTGTACAGCAACTGAGGGTCCCTCGCTTGGAACACAGTGGGCATGCTGGTGTCTCTGCTATGCCCCATATGTGCAGGTTTGACGGGCTTGGAAGCACGTCATACACTGCCATGATGAGAAATCTGATGCGGTGAGGCTCAGCTTTCCAAAGCTCTACCCAGGTCACTTTCCTCTCAACCGCATTCTCCCATCTCGTCCAAGCTCCCTGTTGCTTCAGTCCCACAGCCTTGCAGGTTCTGGTCTCCTCCACTGCAGCTCTCACCTCATCCTGAACAAGGCGTCGCCTTTCCTTCCCCCTGGTGTTCATTTGGGGACTCGGAAAGGAACCTAGCCCTGCTCGGCCTTGTGTGACCACGCCCACCATGCACCTGTGGTGCAGCCTTGCCTCTACCTCTTGAACTGCTTCCTCTGCCCTCCATTTCCTGCCAGTCCTCACTTGGATCCCTGCTTTAGCCACCTTCGGATCACTTGAGTCCCTGTACTGAACCACTTCTCTGGCTCTAGTTACCTTGAATTCCTCCTCCAGGGATTTGAAAGGCAGTTGCAGTTTGTTGGTGTTTCCGTAGAGTGCAATGCTGCTCAGGCTCCTTGGTAGTCCGAGCCATCTCCGGAGGTGGTTGCTGACCCTCCTCTCCGACATGTCGAACTGCACATCTGGTTCAGGGGGTTCTATGAGGTTGTTGCACTCTCCCAACTCCTGCTCTCTTGCAGGGTCGCTGTACGTCTGCTTCAGATGTTGGTCTATGTCTTCCTGCGAGGAGGCCAGTTTGCCACTGCGCTTCTGCCCCAGCAAATCCTTGGTGAACTTGAAGAGGTTAGCGATGAAAGCAGCACGTTTGCGTGCCCTCTCACGCCGCCGCCTCCGGATGTGCTGTGGCATTGGCAAGAAGATCATGCCGGACTGGTGCACCTGTTAATCGTAATAAATGTCTCTTTTGTAGTGAAGAAACACTTGCAGCAGACCATTCATTCCAGAAGGTAGAACTCACCCAAGAGATAAACGACAAGGCAGTTGCGCTGGGAGAAGACCGTATCGTGGCACTCCATGACTATCCATATTCATAAAAAAACACTTTAGGATCCTTCATGACATGTTTAACTTTTTTGCTTACCTTCAAAATATCAATACCACAAGAGAGCAATCAGTGCAGCTCATGCTCTTCTGCAGTATGCTTAGTATTATAACTAACAAGCTACCAAGTCTGAACAATTAAGACACACCTGCTACTCTGCCCCCTATAGTGGCAGTACATAGTATAAGTAATTAAATAAAATAAACAAATATAACACAGGAGTGGTGTATTATATTCCAATATCTAACTTTAGTTAAGACATCTTAACAAATAAACATAATTCCGATTTTGGCCATTTTGGAAATTTGGCAAAAATATATATTTCTTTAATTTGTAGACTTGCCACTCAAACTAAAATTGCTCTATATGTCATTATCTACAAATTAGAAGTGAAAGTTAAACTTTTGTTGAGTTGTAAATGACGGTCTGTCTAGGGACCCCACTACTAGTTTTTAGCTCGTTTTTCCTGCTGTTTTTGTGGATATACACCAATACTGGGTGGAAAGAAATATTATATGTGTAATAAGGTTGAAGTACCAAATGCTACTCCTGATTGTGAATCCATACATATATCATATGTTCAGATTGGATAATCTAATCAAAAGTTACAACAGTTTACATATTTTGGTAGGGCTGATGGGGGTTGGCACCTGACTACGCCCCCTATAGGCCAATTATTTTATTTTGGTGATTGCCACTCGAACCAAAATGGTTCTATAGACCCTCACCTTCAAATTAGTACTGAAAGTGAAACTTTTACATGAGTTGTAAATGACAACTAAATTTAACATGGAGACGGAACCCCACTATATCCCTATAGCCCAAGCTATTCGGCAGTCTGGTCGGGTCGGCCTTCCTTAGCGTTGTCAACGCCGAGGAAGGCCGACCACGCCGAAATGCGCACATTGTCTGCTCATCAGAGGTAAATAATCATTTTGAGTGCTGGCATTTCATTTTATCATATAAAATAAACTGGACCAAATCTGCACTAATTTATCTAAAAATGACTCCTAACTCTATTCCTGACCATGAGATCCCGGTTGTATCCCAATTTAAATATCCGGGTATAGATATATTTCCCTCAATTGGAAAGAAATTGGTCTGTAAACTACAATAGAACCATTAGGTTCTCAATCTCAATCTAATATACCTGTCTCCCTTTCCGGAAGAGTCTCTATTATTAAAATGAATATTTTACCTCGAGTAAACTTTTGTAGTTCTATGATCCACCTGTTGCTCATTAGGAGAATTTGCATAGAGCTGTCTCAAAATGTATATGGCGAGGCAAGCGAGCTCGGGTTAAACTTTCTACCTTACAGAATGAGAAGCAGTCTGGCGGTCTAGCTGTACCAAATTCTAAGTTATATTTTCAAGCCTTATCACTTGAAAAACATATTGTGGCACCCATTAGTTTACAGGACATTCTCGTCATAGATATTCCGTTAAAGCAGTGTATATTGCGTTATGGCCCGATAATATTGCATGACATATCTCTATGCGTAAATATGAAAAATTACTTAATTGGGCTAAGTGGCATGAACAGACTCCCTTATTCTATGACCCCTTATTGCGTAGTGGAGGTCGCTGTTTTGTAGCTAAATCGTGATCCAATTGTGGCATTCATGTACTTGGTGATGATAATGGTTTAAGATCATTCTCAGATCTGAAGGAGTTATATCATTTCAGTGTACCAGACCTACTTCCTTCTTTTTGTATTTGCAGCTCTGTTATGCAGGCCTATGGAGTTCCCTGGACTCAACCACCTCTCACCCTTTAGTTACTTTCATTTAAAAAAGAACTGCAGGTCTATCCAAAGGCCACGTTTCCATACTTTATAAAGATCTATTCCAAAGATGTACTTCATTAATACCTGTTATCCAATCCTGGAACACAGATTTACAACATCAATTTGTTAATTGGACCAGAGTTTGGGGAATTATAAATATTATTATGGCATCCCGAAAAACCCCAAATCAGCAGCAGATCTATTTAAATGTTGTCCATAAAACACATTTAACCCCTCAGAAAGCTTATAGAATGAGACTTGCTATATCGCCAAACTGTACACTTTGTTCTTTAAATACAACTGGTACTTTTATACATGATGTGGGAGTGTCCCACAGTCAAAGGTTTCTGGCAACAGATGACTAATTATTTATATAAAGTATTACAAAAACATATTCCCTGTTGTCCAAAATTATTGTTCCTTTATGATGATGATTCTTAAACTTTAAGTAAGTTTTCATTGTGTATGCCTGTACCTGTTTTCTTTCCTCTCTTAACCCATTCTGACCGGGCACCCATTTTGGTGTTGGCATCATGTCGCGCTTTAGCTATTGAAAAATAGCAGATCTACAAGCTCATATCGCGCCACCGAGTGGCGCGATACGAGCTTGTAGGTCTGCTATTTTTGAAAAATCGAAGAGCGACTGACATTTTTAGAATCTGATCTCAGGTCAGAATGGGTTCATCAGACCAGTGTGTGTCCGGCAGAAACCTCGTATGAATCTGATCTCAGAATCTGAGGTCAGAATGGGTTAAAATTAAATTTAAAAAGAAAATCTTTGGTGTTTATCACACCCTTTCAGAACCGGTTGTAATAACTGTGGATTGGCTTTGTGGTCAGGTTATTTCAGACACATTTCCGTATTCCTGAACTCTCTGCTTCCTGACTGTTGCATTATTGCTTAATGATTACTGATGAATCTAAACATATTCTACTGTCACATTCAGTAACTGTAAAGACAGTATCGTGCACAATGATGTAAATAGAATCCTTTTAACATTTGTAGCCCGCAACTTTGTAATGATATTTGATGTTTTTTGCCGGCAGGTTGACCACGCAAAGTCTCTCCACTACGTGGGTGCGGGTGTGGCCTTCCCGGCAGGGCTTCTTTTTGTGTGCCTGCAATGTGTGCTCACCTACCGTGTGGCGGTGACTGCCCTCGACTACTGGATGGCCCACTTCCGTGTTGCGCTCGCAATTGGAGCCATGATCTCCCTTGTACTCAGTATCCTTTTGTGTCCACCTGGGACAAGAAATGGGAAAGCCAAGAGGGGGTATATGAATATGTATTCACTCGTCAACGCGAGTCAGTGGTACGGTTGAGGAGGCTGTACGTTTTAATGAGGCAAAAGAGAAAGGTTGGATTCAGCCGTACATCAGCTTTCAACCACTACTGCACCATCAATGGACACAGTGTGCATTTAATGTAGTTCTAGACCTAATATCACCTATGTTTCTGGTTGTGAACAATCCACAGAGAGTGATAATGTTAGTTGACGGTCATATTTTTCTGTCAGGGTTGAGAACCCTCAAAAATGCAATTGCAAAGGGGTGGAGAAATTTGTATTATGGAGAAGATTTGTTTAAGCAAAAAAGCGCAGAAGATACCAAAAGGCAAAAAGTCTATTGGCTACAGTGCACCATAAAAAGAAATCACACCTGTGTGAAGTGAGGGGCGCTCTTACATAATCATACATCATCTCATTCTGGCCAATCACATCCTACCTTTTAATGTTTATGTTACACAAACACTCAAAACTGGCCATTCATTATCAATGGAATTTAATGTTTGTGTTGGGTCAATGATGTAAAAATGGCCATTCATTATCAAAAGTTTGTGTTCACACACACTAAAAGCTGGACATAGGAGGGGCTAGCACCCCTCAAAAAACAAAATGTCTAACACTAGAGAGTGAACCTTTAAAAGACATCTCTAGATCTGTTGTACCTGTAAAGAACTCTCAAGAACGCAGCACCAACTGAAAGACACACAGGGTTTACATGCAAACAAATCAAGGCAATCACTGAAACAAAACTCAACAAGGGTGTGGTAGGTAGGTAATAATGAGAATGGGAAAACAAAATAGTATACAAATGTAAGGCAATGCTAAAACAATGTCCAAAAAGGCCACCAGAGGGGTACATTTTCTGCTACTATGGTATAGTGACAATTTTGTTTTTAAAAGAACTAGGTATGTAGAACCACTGATTTGTATTTTAACCATTGGTAGCAAGTGATCACTGACTATGCTTATAGTTTTCTGTATCAGTATTTAAAACTAAGTATTAAGAAAAATGTACTTTGTATTTCCCCCTTGTAAGATGTGCTCCTGTGGGTAAAGACCTGTGGAATATGAGAAGAATTGTTGTGTCCAAAGACCCCTCAGTAATATAGTACAGGGGTTGCCACTAAAGGCCTCAGAGGCACTCAGGTCATGTTCTAAGTAAATCCAATCAATAACTGCCGAGTGACAATAGTCACTTTTGTGAAACTTTGTTCTTCATGAATAGCCAATAATATTGAATGAAGACGGGATGCAGTTGCTCGTCGGGCAACCTGGAAGCAAACTCCACTTGCCCGAACATTTTATTTACTACCCCTGTAGTAGTAGTAACACAGTAATGACTTGTGTCTTTGAGAGTGTGAGAGAGAAACCAACGAATCATGCCCATGACTCATCTCTTTGAAGTCACTGCTATATTCCTGTTTATTGATGACTAGGCAGATTTCTCTCCTGCTCCGCAGAGAAGAGTGGTGGGGGCTGTCAAGAGTGAAGTATGTTGTTACAGGATATGTTGGTGGGTTGGGCAAATGAATGACTAGAATAATGTTGATAATGTCAAACTAGTGATTTACAAATTATGACTTGTATGCACAGATTAAGGACATTTGCATGAATTTAAACTGCTGTTTGTGTCATGAGTACAGTACATGCATACTGAGAAGGATTATATCGAGGCGATGAACATAATTTATTTTCCAGCACAAATACAATTTATGAGTGAGGCATCACCAAAAGTAATCGCATTGCTTTTTAGTTTAGTTCATCCATATTGCATGGTGAGTAATGGGTAATGGCCTTTACAAAACACATTTCCATTACTAGAGCTCACTAAATTAGAACTTAAAATAAATTGTTGAGTTGAATGACAAATGCATCTTGGGAAATAAATTCTAAAAGGGCATAAAACACTGTTAAGGTGATTAATAAAACATGACACCCCCTTGCAAGAGTGCAAAGGTTCTTTGAGGTCCTTCTGCTCCTCCTCATACTCTATGTGCTACAGTTGCTGTGCTGGGGGGATGTAAAAGCAGATGCTGTGTACTAAAGGAAGCATATGGACCTGTCAGCCTGTCCCAGCTTTAATAACATGATCTACAGTGACAATGCCTCAGTATACTACACCGTCCTATTCAATTCCATGTAGAGAACTGACAGGCATGGTGTCCTGGTGCAGTTCACAACATGAATATAAAGAATATCCATGTTGATAATTTAAAAAAAAAAACAGTGAAATGTGACAATACAACACATGGTAGAAGATTGTGTACAAATAGAGTACGACTACTATGAGAGTGGGAATTGCCTTCAACCTTTATAAGTAGCAGTTTGTCTTGAGATAGAGTTATAGAACTGAGAGAAAACATCAAATTGATTTTCCCCATGACTGCTTGGAATACCTGTGGCAGAGGTCAAAATGCATTACCATCAACAGGCATAATGTCAAAAGAAAATTGCACCAGGGAGTTGCTCCTTAACTTGTTTCCTCTAGGTGGTATCTTCTTCATCCGCGAGAGCTTTGTGCTGCAGCACGCTGCGGCCATCTGCGAATGGGTCTTCACCGTCGACATCCTGGTCTTCTATGGCACCTTCACCTATGAGTTTGGCACAGTCACCAGCGAGACCTTGATGGTGGGCCTGCTACAGACACACCTCCAACACCACCTTCACCATGGCTCAGGGGTTATCTTAGGACCTGGGGCCAGGGCCACGGCACTTGGTGGTACCTCCAAGGGCCCACTGAAGTCGCCCGGTGGCAGCAGCACATCCACTCATCTCAACTGCACCCCTGAGAGCATAGCCATGTTGTAGCTTGCTCTGCCAGGCACCAAAAGAACTGGTTGTAGTCGACGGTCATCACAGAGATGCCACAAAGTCACCTATAAGCTACAACTCTCGTGGGAAATGTAGATCTCCCTTATGGCATGTGGGAACGGAGGAGTTTTTTTACCCCAAGAATTTGACTTGGCACGATAATTGTGTCCGTTTTTTTACGTTTGTTTGTTTTTGTTTTTTGTGTTGTCAGAGGCTATTCTGTTCAGCCATTCCTGTAAAACCTCTGTTTACATCTGCTGTAGGGGATTCATGAGGAAACGCTGAATGTGTGGGTGGACCTGGGAAGTGAAGGTTTGTGGGATACTAGTCGTAACGAATGTTTTCCAAGATGGCCACTGACTTGAGACACCGACCTGTGACTCTGCAGCAGGTTGTGTTTCCACAACAGGTGTCATTTTGTTCGGCTGTTGTGGCTTTTATAAACAATTTATCCGTGATCTTCATAGCAGAATAATATGAAGAGAGAACTTTCCTTGAGCCACAAAGATTTTTTATTTTCCTTTTTTATTTCCCCCCAGACTCTTTATCACGAGACCCCCTCTATCCCAATGCTTGCCACAGCCACCATTTTACCGTGACCCCCCCCCCCAACCCTACCACTCGCACGCCACACTTTGAGAGAGTACTCTTTTTAAGTTTGTACTGTAAAAGCATCTTAATAGAAAATACTGAATGTTCAAGAAGCAAATACCGTGGTAGTGAACAGTTATGTACCTTTTAAGGGGCTATACATACATGGACAATTTTTTTTACATGTCAATCAAGTATAAATTAACTGCCAAATGATGAGGTGAAAAATCAATAACATAATTTGACTTGGCAATTGTTGTGCACAATGTCTGTCTGATATCTGGAGTAGACCCCCCACCCCCCCATACAAGCAGGTGATATAAATCCTAATTTTATCTCAAATGAACCACTGAATTTGAGAGTTTCATCACAAAAATAGACATCTGTTATACAAAATACTTGCAAGCACCTCATGTCAACCGCTGTTTTTGAGGAAATAGTGTTTTTGAAATATTGCTTGATCATTTTCAGTCAGCAAACCATATATACACAAGTGTTACGTTTTGGAAATGAAACCCTTTTTAGTTCATGTCAGGACATTGCCCAACATGTGTCTCAAATCTCAATCACTGCTTTCAAAACTTGCTTTACGACTCTCATAGATATTTTAATGTACTATCCCTTCCTTTACGCCATTCCATTGTCTTTCAAAGTCTTGTGCTGTGATGTTTCTGTATGTACTGTACCTTTCATTGACACTACTTTTGGTGCAGTAACCTGATGCCTTTGTAATCCAGGAGAGGTCGAGCCCAGGGATGTTTATTTATATGATAGGATACTTGAACTGACCTACTTCTATTAAGTTTAATTCAGTGGTTGTCAGCACCAGTCCTGGGGAATTAGACTACGGTTTCCAAAAGGTTGTTAAATGTATTAATCTGGTTATCTGAACTGGTCAGATGACTAGAGCAAAAACCAAACCTCTACTGAAGTTGTATTAGTGGTTATGAAAAGGGTAAACCGATAGTCTGTCATTAACTCGTAGATTAATACCACACTGATATTACAGTGCAGAAACACTGCTTTAGATTCCAGGCTGGACCCTTGGAAGCCTTATTTGAGATATGATCTCAACTTAAAAGATAGAAATATGAAGTAGTTTGTTCATAAGAACCATTTGGGCTGGAAATACAGATGCTGCCTGTAGAACAGAGGTATCTAATCCTGTGCCATGGGAGGGCCAAAGATTAGGTAGCTTTTTATTCCAATCAAGTCAAATCACAGCTTTTTGTTTTTGGGTTGGTATGAAAACGCCCTTACTTTTGCCACTCCATTCTCATTGGCGCGTAGATGGATACTTCTGCTGTAGACCTTGTGCCATTAATCTTTGGGTGTGTGTGTGCATGATGTGATCATGGAATTCTAAATACAGTGTTCAAAGAAGCAATACTGGTTTTCTCCAATCACATGCCTGAGTGTATACAGGTTTTATAATGTCACTCATTGGAACGCCTTTGACCAGACAATTTATCAGTAGTGTTTGGTTAGAATGCAAGCCTGCATACACTCCAAGACAGGTGAATGGTTGTCATTGACCTATATACAATGCACCTGTCATTTATCATGACAAGTGAAATGATCACACATTTTTAACATGTCTTAAGTTGGTCACACCTCAAATTGCAAAAAAATAGCACCACCTTGAGGAGACACTGTCGGATGCAAGTCCTCCACTGTTCGAATGATGTGTGGATATTCTTGTTGTCGGGTCAATCATGTCTGTGACGAATGTCAGGGGTAACCTGTTGGTAGTATTGATTCATAACATGTCAAATCACTGGATGCCAGCAATATACATTTACGTTGTCATTTCAGCTACCTCTGTGAATATCAGTGAAGATGGAAGTCAGGGTTCTTACAAATCCCCCCACCCCCTTTATACTTTTTCCCAGAACTTTGTTTTTTGATTGATTTTGGAGACGTTTGTCAGTGTTTAATATGATGTATGCCGATACTGGTTTCGGCAGCAGGAGGTGGAGTGGCCACCTGGGAACCCATGGTTCGATCCCCAGCTCCCCTGGCTCTCGTATTAAGACACTGAACCCCTAACTGATCCTGATTATGAAGTTGATGCCTTGTATGGTTGCCTCCACCATCAGTGACAGTGTGTGAATGGGTGAATATAATGCACATTGTAAAGCACTTTGGATAAGGGTGCTATAGAAATGCATGCATTTACCATATCGCCTATACAGCTTCAAGTTATTCTTCTAACAAATATCACAAGATGTGAAATGAAGTGTGTCTACACTTTGATAGAATAAGAGTATGCAACAGAACAGTTTCTTCCCAAATACCTTCTCAGAATTCCTGTGCTATTTCAACATAAGTCCTAACAGTCTAGAAATATATATAGAAATCAGATTTTCTCTGTGTAGGAACCTGAAGTAGAACAGCTGTGTCAAAGATGGTGTTTCAAACTCCTACTCTTGCCAAAAAACAGATTGGAATCTGCACTGGAATTTTGATGCATCTTAACGTTTTCAGCCATCTGGCCCCTGGCAGTAGGTGAGATACGTTGGATGTGATGTGCATGGTTGGTTTCATGTACTGTGATAGAAACTCTAGGTCCTGTATATGCACAATGTTCTTTGATTCTTTTGGCCTTATCCTGCCTCATCCTGTGCCAGATGTTTTGTAGAATCTTGCTTTCTGCTGTAGCCTATTTTCACCATTCTGTAAAACGAAGTCAAATAATCATAAGACTTCACTTGGCAGCTTGTGTACACAGTCAAATTTCATTCTGTGACAAAACCTCTTCCATCTTCCACTGGACAGGCCAAAACAAAAGTGGCTTTACAACTGGCTTTGTCAACATGTCATTTCTCTGCTTAATGGGACCCTATGGAAAACAAATGTCTGTAACACTTATCTCCCCCCCCCCCCCCCATGTAAAATGTGCACTTGACTCAATTTGATGGGACAACCAATGAAGGGACAACCAATGAAGCCCCAAAAACAAGTTAACAAGGCAACACAGAATATTTTGTTTCCTTTTTATATATATATATAAATTACTTCTGTACATACAGTATGTATGATTTGTTTATCATTTAGGTATTTTCTTTTGTCAGAGATTTATATTAAAACAATGGAATAAAACAAAAATATAAATGCTTGTACATTGGTTCTTTTTGCATGCCCGAATTATACCACTAGAGGGACCCTGGGCAATAATTAAAATGCATTCATTGACATGATATCTACAGGTTCATTTGACAGAGATACTTACATTCTATCCATTTCATAACTCATTACATTACATTTGAGGGAACGAGCAACTTGATGTTTTGAAAATAGGTTTAGATATTTTGATGTGTAGCTCATATACTCCTGACAGTGCACCAAAACTCAGAAGAAGCAGCAGGGTAAATTATACGATTCAGTATTTTTGTTGGTACCGGTACATTTGGCAACAAGACATCACTGTGGTACAAAAGAAAGAACAGGCAGGCACCACACACAACCACCTTAATTTAATATATTCAGGAGTCAATAAATTATATTAAGGTTGCTGAGTGTGCTGGAAGTTCTTTCTTTTGTTGGCTTCTATGGCTATAGCCACCAATATGCTTTGAGACCTTTACTGTATATGAATATACCATACTTCTGCTTTGGACTGATTTGGACAATTTCCTCTCTCTGCACCCTTCTACGTAGCTAAAGAAAATCATCACTCATTCAGGCATACTAAGGCAAAGAAAGTAACAGTTAAGACTAAATTCTAATACATACAGACTTGGAATTCCTTGTATTGTACAATCACAAATCATACTTTTAATTTCTTTGGGAAACAAATTCCAGCAGAATACCCGTTTGTACACAAATGTCTAGCATCCATAGTTATATAAAAAAAGAAATCTTAAAAACTTTTCATTCATTCGAATTGAATGCAAGCAAAAGTAAAATAAATCTCACAGTTATGCAACCCTATCACTTTGAGGGGATCATGGGAATTTTTTTATTCATGCTACCTAGACAAGTGGAAGAAAAATAACCACGTGTCCTACCTGATATCCAAAATAGGGCCTTCTCACATTTACATTTTTACAGATGGATGTTCCTAAATTTCTTTCCTTTGTACTTAACATCTCCAGGGAATTCCGTGGGAAACACTGCAGACTATGTCATGAATTGGAATTGCACTAAGGACTAATCTACATTTCATTACACAACCCTTTTGTTGCTCAACGAAAATGATCTATGTTCAGGTGAAAAACATGTCAACTTGTCGAAAGGGTGGTGTGATGAAGTATAATTTGGCCTTAAGATTGACATCTCAAATGTCATGTGTACATGGCTCCATGTAGGTCCTCTAGTCTGTGCTCCCTTTGTTTTCTTCTCTCCTGAAACATCCACAATCAGTTAGTTTAGTCACACAAGGGACTGACAAGAATGCATTTACTCAGAAGTAAAGAGAACACAAGAAATACAGTTGCACAGTAAAGCTTTTGCAGACTAACCTTGTCTTTTTTAAATTCTTCATACTCTGGATTGTCGGTTGGCAATTCAAGGCGACATAGAGGACAGGAATTGGTCTATGATTGAAAAAGGAATATTGTGCATATAAAAGATATGACTGAAAAGGGAACGTAGTGCCAGAAACCATATGATTATGGCGAGTTTCTTTTTTTTAAACCACAGAAACAGGGTTGCACCAGAGCCCACATCCCCTACTGCAGTATGTCTGCCCATCGGCTTTCCCTACCGTCTGCCTCAATAAAAATAGATTATTACTGGCCTAACATTGAACTAGGGTTGTGGTGTACGTGGTTTTAGCCACTCCAACCTCAAATCCCACCTACTCCAAGTTGCATTGGATGGTCACAACACTGTTTCCTTTTTTTTACCATGCAAAAGTGGGCAAAAAAAAAAAAACATTGATATATTTATTTACACAATTATGTCCTGCTGTGTACCAAAAGTCCAAGGTTTCGCTGTACGGTGGTGGTGACAATGAATAAATGAATAAACGATGACAAGAAGCATTGTGAAATAAAGAAGAGCAACCTAGGTTTCTTGGCATAATTCAATGATCAACGCAAAGTATGATTTGTCTTGATGTCTTACAAGAATTACAACTTTGTGTGAGATTTACCTTCCCCAACCAGGGCAGGATGCATCCTGAGTGGAAGAGATGTTTGCAGGGCATTTCTCGAACTGACTCTTGCTCCTCAAACTCCAGCAGACACACAGGACACTTCAGCCCTTTATCTGTGAGAACAACAACAACCACGTTGACTTTGCTTACCTATAATTCACCATCTTCCTCGCAAATATGTACACTCTATTGGTTGGAATAACAAGCCTCCAACAGCCAATCATCATCATTACAGTCAGATCTCATTCAGCATATTAGCTGCTTAAATGGGATGAAAACAGGAGGATGTGCTTCTATACTAGTGGTGCATTCAATTAATCGATATATATATATATAATATAATATATCGAAAGTCCGGACGATAAGTGAATCGATCGAGAGGCTGCTGTATCGATATGGCAATATACGGCATGCATTCTCTGAGTGACGCAGTGTTGACAAACGATCCCAGTCCCCTTTTTAGGATGTTTACACATTTTATTTTAATTTAAAGATATCTGTGGTCCTGAAAGTGAATTATTGTATTTGTGCAACAGTCATTATTTTGAATAAACGTATAATCGATTAATATTAATATCGATATATCATATTGTGGCCTCTGTATCGTAATACATATCTATTGTGAGATCGCAAGCAATATCCAACCACTATTCTATACAGGATATTACTTTTCTCCTCAAACTTCAATTTAAAAACCAATCTTGTGCCCCATATATGGGGACTAGGTTGGTGGAGGGTGTGTAGAGCCCAGGATCACATTAGATGATTGACACAGGGGTGAAAAATGGGTTACAAAATCGTGGGATAAAAAATAAATATAAAAACCAATCTGGTTTATGCCCGATTCTGTTAATCTATACTTTGTTAACAACAATGTATTAACAGACTCTCAAAGTTCCCCAGGTGCACGACGGAAGATAATACGTTGGGACCTACGTCTCCGCCCCGAATGGATTTCGCTGTCTCTCCAAAGTTCACTTGTCCTAAATTCAAGACCATTTCGGCATGTCATCCCTTTTCTCTCACGTCTTTCCTATTAATCTTTCTATGTGGAGATTGAAGGACAATACATGCTCCTTCCAATGTCAGAACAAAAATTCTGTTTCGGAAAGGCGTCCTGAACTAGTTTGGACAGTCAGGACATCTGGGAGAGTTCTGAGACACACTTAAGGCCTTAAGATCTTTGTGAGACTGGTGCTGGCCCATCTGAAGGTCAGACCCTCTGCAGTTCACCTATCAGGCCAACAGATCTGTCGAAGATGCAAGTCGGGAACAATGCAAGTTGGGAATGCATGCCCCAGCCTCACCTGTTTATGCAATGCCTTTTGCACCAAAACATTTTGCAAACAAAATAGTTTTCACTAGTTAGTGGCTACACTGTCCTCCTGTGTTGGGTAGAAGCGATGTCTGCCCAAATGTAGCCAGTTTGTTTACATTACATAGTTTGCTAGCTACTAGCTAGCCCACTAACATTTGGAAACAGGTGATATACTATTATGTCCACCATGTTTTGTCAACTCAGACAGGCAGTCACCCGTTAGGTCATCGGCTGCTCTGGGCAGGCACTCGCTTAGGCGACACTCTTTTGGCATGCATGCCTTGTTGTCCAGTGATGAGAAAACGTACAGCTATGGTGCATGGTTTGCGAAATTTCCTCTGGCAAAAGACATACATGCCATCCAGGTAAGGAAACTCACAGTCGGCTAGGTTAGGTTAGTGCAATTATCTGCAATATCATGTAATTTAACACAAAATTATATAATAACAATAATACTACCGTGGTTAATTTACGCTATACAGGCACTGCGTATAGCTGTGTCACTCATGACCAACAACACGGACCATTGACCATAAATGGCCAACTAGTGCGCAAGCAGAGCGCACAAGTATTTTCGACCGCTGTAAACTGTGGAATCTCAGTATCTCTGTGAAGGAACGTTTGAAATGTCTAATTATTAGGTGTAGCTATTTGCTACCTATCTACTTTATGCATGTAAACACCTAGTATTATTAAGTATGGTTCAAGTTTCTATCTATATAAGAAATACACTTTTATCAATTTAGAAATATTCTAGATCCCTTTTTAGTTTTTCAAAGAAAAATAAATCATTGATATTTGATGAAAAAAAAGGTATATAAACTGAATTAAAATATGTTATACAGTATAATTATTTTATTATTTATTGTAAAGTGTCAATTGTTTTAAATGTATTTCATCTTGGACTATAGTGATATTAATACTAAATCTATGTATACATATACATATACTATATAGAGTATGTAGTTGTAAGTTGATTAGCGGTATACTGTGGTTACTTTGCGCCAAAAACCGTGCCAGCCAACCCGCCGCCACTTGATGCGTATGCAAATAAAACAGCAGATTTGTGCCTGATTTGCTGGAACCAGATTACATAAATGACCATATTTCTTACGTCATCATTGAGAGCTAGTCATACATATACACACACCATGTACTCTGGTTCCAGCAAATCAGGCACAATTTGCTGTTTTATTCGCATACGCATCAAGTGGCGGGTCGGCTGGCATGGTGCACACAGACCGGGCGGAATTATTACTTGCGCGCTCTGCTTGCGCAAGTAATAATTACTTCCCGAACAGACACACCACATGCCATCGCACTTGGATGAATGGCTCAATCTGCACAGGTTATGACCCGAGTCTCTGTGTCACCATGATGAAATAGTAATAACAATAAGTACATATATTTGATTTTTTTTATAATAATGAAAAACATTCTCACAATCATATTCAAATACACTCAACCCCCATTTTGAAATGCTGCATACAATTCTATGTATTCTATAAACTGTTACAGTAGCTGCATACTAAACCAGAAGTCTGTTTGGTCCAGGAGGGCACCCTGACCCACAAAAAAACCATCTGATGGACATATTGCATTACATACTGCCACATAACAGTTCTGTGTTCTGGAAGCCACACAACAGCCACCACGACTCGCACTGTTGGTGGCGAGTGGAGCACTGCTGTAACTGATGGCTAAATGAATATCAGGATATTGCGACTGCGACACACTATGGGGAATTTGTGACAGCCCTTTCTAGTGATAGAGATTTCAGAGAAAGTTGGCTCATGTCTCTTCCAAACTAGTGACTACCGCTGTTTTTCACTTGCTTCACTGCTGACAGATTGAACCTGATGAAGCTGGGCTGTATGTGGAAACAATTCCGCAATCAATCACAGTACATACATGTGTATAAGCGTATATACATGTGTTTAAGCTTCGTCAGATCATGACCTGTCGAAGATGTAACTTAAACATCAAAACGTTTTATTTTCACCCTGTTATATTAACCTAAGGGCCTAAATTGTCTGAGCTGTTCCAGTGCCTTCTTTTTCGCACGTAACCTGTCCTGCTTCTGAGATGCACCAGACTGGCCTGCTAGAGAGGCTAGAGGCGCTAGGGTTGGAACTCCCTTCTACATGTGTATAAGCGTATTGGTATACTCCCTTCAATGTACAATCTATCAGATTTTCTGATCATTCTGATTCATGAATATGAATTAGCAGTTTAATTAACTCTATAATGACTCATCAACTTCAGTGTGTGGTGGACTACTTTAGCATTACAAAAATAATAAGGTTAATTTGCGAATGAGGTCAGTTTCTGTGCTGCCGAGTCACCTGCTTGATCTGGCGAGATGATGACTACTGAGAGGGTTTGTACTGCAGTTTTGGCTGCTGGAGGTGGAAGACGCTGGTCCCAATCTGATAGGTCAAATGCCCCTGAGTCAATGTCCAAGCCCTGCATCAAAGACCTTCACAGAGAGAGAAATACCAGTCTGTCAAATACATAGATTTATATTCATATTTTGTTTTTCCATTTTGACAAATTGTCACGTCTAACCTGGAGACATGAGTACATTTAGCCGCAATATGCAACACTAGATGTTTTATAATGGGTTGAATCCAGAGTTGCAAATTGCAATACCTCCATTGACGGCATTGATCCAAATAGAACCAACATTGCAGCTGTAGGGCTAGCCCTGGTCCAAGGCTTACAGCGAGCCTCTCTCTGACGCCTTGTGGAAGTACCTTCCACAGCCCTCTGGTCATATTTCCACTCCCGTGCGCTGTTTTTCTAATACCAGCAAATAAACAAAACGATGTAACCACTCACCGAAACAAAGCCTGCTAGACCTTGGTAAAAGTCTATTCTCGAACCTGGTTACCTAACTTGGTAACGCTATCCTACACTCGCGAACCGCCAGTAATGTGATCCTGGCGGTTCGCGAGTGTAGGATAGCGTTACCGTCCTTAAATTCAGGGTACATTGCGTTATTAAAATGGCACAAAGTGCATTTTAGAGAGAAACTGGAGACCTGAGACGCTTCCCAGGTTCGAGAATAGACTTTTACCAAGGTCTAGCAGGCTTTGTTTCGGTGAGTGGTTACGTCGTTTTGTTTATTTGCTGGTATTAGAAAAACAGCGCACGGGAGTGGAAATATGACCAGAGGGCTGTGGAAGGTACTTCCACAAGGCGTCAGAGAGAGGCTGTAAGCCTTGGACCAGGGCTACTGTAGGGCAAGCTTGAATTATCCTCTTTCAATCTGCAAAGCCTTTGTTTAATAAACATCCACCATAGCGTAGACATGTTATGAGCTACTTTCTGTCAAGAAAGATGTTGGAGTTTGGAAGCATTCGTTTTCTTTAACACATCATGCTTCTGTCTCCTGCATCATGTGCAAATTCGAAACAGGTGGTACTTGACATAAAGTAGCTCATAACATGTATACGGTGGATTTTCATGAAACAAACACTTTACAGATTGAAGCTCGCCCTACAGCTGCAATGTTGGTGAGTTTAGTGTCATTTAATACAACCATATCTGACATTTCTATTTGGATCAATGGGCTGTCAATAGAGAGTATTGCAACTCTAGATATATATTAAATATATATTATTGCGGCTAGAGAACTTTACCTTGCCAGCCTACTAACATTCTTAAAGGGGAAAGGCTCCATTGAAATTGGTCATTTAATGTTGGACAATTACTTTATTCGAAATAGGATTTTCTCTCACCTGGCTAATTCAAGTAGTGCATTCTGCCGGTACTGTTCCTCGGGGTTAGTAGGCTCACAATCATGTTCATCAAAGTAGGATGCCATTGGTCCTCCTAACAAACAAACAGGATAAACTACAGTCAGCTTCATCAAACCATCCAAGCTGTATTACATCCTACATACAATATATATATATATTCAGTTATGGTTACGGCACTTTGGCGTGTAACATGATTAATAACCAATGAATAACTATCACCAGTTTTCAATTGCAAGAATAACTCACTGGCATTCCACGGACATAAAAATGTAAACTAAAAAGTTGCCTGCCCTGTAGTAGCACACAGGCTAACAGCTATTAGCTGTCTAAAGCTAACATGCCATTTGTAACGCTTTCTGAGCACTCCTATAACTGTCAGACAGGCAGATACATAACAGACAGCAGGGAATTGTATTAAAAAAAACATTTCTGGGAAAAACAAATAAACTGCTCATAAACTCTCACCACAGTGGACTCACCTCTGTTAGCAACAGTAAACAACATTGGTCATTCTACCGGGTATGACGCATAGGTCTCTGGGTATGACGATAGAATCACGTGTCCGTTTTCCAAGACCCGTTTCATCCAATCAGAACGAGCCAGTATACATTTATTTTATGTCATAATTATGGTTAAATGAAAAATAAAAATACACACATATTATACATATATATATATATATATATATATATATATATATATATATATATATTATTATTATTATTTTTTCCGCCCATGCTAAACCCCTTATGTGTAAACTACTTTGCCGTTTGCCTTTTTTTCTTTGACATTTTTGAATAGTTAAAATAGCTACAAGCCATCGTAGATTGGCTATTTTAACTATTCAAAAATATTTTTCAAAATATAGTAGTTTAGGGATAAGGGGTTTAGCATGGACGAAAATAGAGCTTTAATAGTCAGCCATGTACTTGACTCAGGCATTTATTGTTCTTCTTATTCGTATTTGTGTTGCATTACTGCCATCTTCTGGAGTTAATTAGTTTCTCTTACAATTTGTTTGAATTTTCCTCTGTCCTTTCCTGCATGTATTCTCAAGAAAGCAGATTAACTTCTCCAAATTAAAGGCCATGCCATGACACTGGGTTCACTTCACTCCACACTGTCCCACGCGCCCTTGACCCATTCCCATTTCGCTGGTCCCCTCTGGTTCTGTTTATTTGGGTGTTCATATAACCCATATTTGAACAAATGTACAGTGCCAACTTTACTCCCCTCCTGGCTCATCTTAAAGTCTGAACTTGCCGGTGGGCATCACTACTTGGTTGGGTAGAGTGGTGCTCTACAAAGTTGTTATAGCCACTCCAAATGATTCCCAATGAGTTCATTTATTTGAGGCAAGAGAAGGTCCAGATTAAAACTAGCTAAATTACATGAGCTACAGTACAGCTAAGAACCTACACTGATTACAGATCTCACCTGTTCTGAACGAAACACTGCCCCCCCCCCCCCCCCCCCCCCGCCACCATATATGGCCGTCAGTCCCTGGAGCACTGCATCCAATGTCATGGCTTGTACTGTAATCAATGTACTTGGCCTCACATCCAGAACTCACCTAACCCCTGCTCATTATGCTAGGGTGAGATGGCTCAGGGTAGAGGACAGAGTAGGCCTACTTGCATTGGAACTGGTCTTCCCGATACTCAAGAGAACAGATGCCGATGTACCTGTCAGACTACTTCAATAACGTGAAAGACACACACAGGCACTGTTCACAGCACCAGAAGGAGCTCCACTGCTATGTCACCAAAATGTGGACTCCCCTACCAACAAACATCAAAAAGTACTGTACTATTTGCAACTGTAAAGTATTCAGTCAAACAATCAATCAATCCAGTATGCCCTTTAAATCTCCATTCCAGCAGTTATCAAGTACAGCTCTGTAGAGATAGAAGAGTCTCAATTTGCTCTGTTCCTTTTGTTCTCAAAGTCATGTTGGGTGTCAGGGGTGTACTAGTGGAGGGGGGAGTAGATTCATAGAGACCGCCATAGACTTGTTTGACCACACTGTGAATTGATCAGTGTTGTGCATTATTACAACAGTGCCTTGGGACAGAGGGATATTGTCTTTTTTTATTTTATTTTTTACAAATACTGTTCATTACACCTTTAGACAGTTTGAGATGAAAAATGTCACAAATGGTAACATGCAAATAAAAACACACAGTGCTCACTCCTTGGATTGAGCATAATATTCAGTCAGTCAGCACACACATCTACTTATATGTCTTGTTTCATGTTTGTTTGAGTTGGTAATATTACGTTTATCTTACGTTTATCAACTGCAAACTCTCTCAAACACTCTTCTAGAGTTTAACTTACAGTAAGTCCCCTAACATTTATTATTGACTTGATCCACTGCAATTTTTTTAGATATTGAATGAAAGTTGTGGACAACGTATATACTGAAGTAAATAGTATTCAAAAGTACAAATTACAAAGTACATATTATTTTTTATATCAACATATATAGCAATATCAGCATTGCTGTATTGACATTTAAAACATTTTTAAAATAATGTAAATGGTGTGATGTGTTGTGGGCTTGTAGATCTTCTATTCTCACTATATTTGTATAGTTTATATACTTATTTTTGGGTTCTAAGAGTCCCTTCCTAGAAATGTAGTAGTCAGAACTACAATATTTTTATTTCAAATGTAGCGTAGTGAAAGTCATGCGCTTACAAAAACAAAGTAGCCTACTTAAGTATGTAGCTCTGAGCAGAGCTACTGTCCACCACTGTTGAATGATAAACATATGTTAAATTAATATTTCACATTTTGTAATTCTTCTGTGGATGTTGTTAATACATACAACAACATAGAAAATGCATTTATTGACATGTGCTGCCATTGGCAACACATGTCTATAAATGCATATACTAGGACTTTAACCTGTCAATTCAACACATTACTAATAACAGATACCATAAGTAGATATACTACGTTCCATTATTCCAACTTCTCAGAGCACTGGTTAAGAGATGTAACCATTAAAAAAAGAGGACAAAAGCAGCTGAGTTAGCGACGGTACCATTTCAATTGACAACATGAGTGAAAAAGAGTGAACCTGACATACAGTATGTCCCTAAATGAATCAGTGGCATTCAAACTCAATCCTGGGCACCCATATAGCTAGTTTATCATTGTGCAAGATTGTTAACTGCGTTAGCATGATATCACAGGTCTAAATAAGTCCTGCTGGTTTTCATGTCATGGCTAAAATAAAAAACCAGTAGAACTCGGAGCACCCATGGCCGAGACTGGGAACCATGACTTTAAACAAGCAAACATCACAGACATGATAAGAGTGGTTTTGACATGGTATGTGACAGCTTTTTACTATCAGGCCTGACCAATCATCACCATGATACTTCTCTCAGCTGTCTCCACTGGTATCATTTCCATCTTGTCTGTCATTTTAGTCCTGAAATCTTAATTTCCCATGTCATTTTTACTTGCTAGCAATAGGTTTAGTCTCCTTGCGCACCGACACTGCTATAGATTATAATTCCAATAATGACAGCTGCCACGACGACGACAACGCCAGTCAGCACCACTTTCATCTTAATGCTGTCCCAAAGTTTTTTCTCCTTCACCTTCTGGGTGGTCTTTTGAAAGGCCATACTCTGAAAAAAGAAGGCACATAAAATACAATCAAGATTATAAATCTCTTATTTAAGGATGATCCAGATTTGTCCTGTACACTCACATGATACTTGCTTGTGTTAACATATTGCACTTTAGTCCTATAATTCAACAGCAGTAACTAACTCAAATATTCTCAATCAATAGAAAACATAGGCACTGAAAACATTATAGGCACTGTAGAAAATTATTATCCTGCATAGGTAGTTCATGTCTGTTTATTTTCTCAGTGTTCTTCTACATTTCACAGATGGGATGTCCTGGTGGTTCAATCAGTCAACATGCATACCAAAAATAAACCTTGTTGTGTTTTGGGCCTAGCTCATGACCTGTGTCACTGACCAGGCCATCCATCCTTATAACTGCACGATCATATAACAGGCCAATGTGGGAAAGAGGTGACCCCCTTAACTGACCCCCGGACGGACATGCGCCTCGTGGCATGTCCTGGACATACTCAGTCATACCCAGGGAGACCAGTTAACTTCATTCATCTTAGGAAACAATAGGAAATACCTTTCTAAAAATAGCCCCATAAAGCACAATCAGGATGCAAATTGTACATTTGTTTTCCCATCTAGCTCCACCTAAGGTGTATTTATAGACATCAAGATGACATTTCCTAGTTGATTCCCTGGGCTCTTTCAAGACCCCTAAAAGCTGTAGTAAACAGTAAGTTGAAAACTAGTGCTCACACAGCCTTTAATCAAAGCCTATCATGTAATCATCATGTCCAGTCTACTCTAGACTGTCTACCTGTGGTTATACCGTTATTTGCGTCTTGCATTCTTACATTGACTTACATTGCTTACCTTTCTTATATGATTTAAATACCATACCAAAGTATTCTTTGTGTTTTCAGTGAGGAAGAGGTAATAGTGTTGCAATTACTTTTTTGGATCCCTCATTAGCTACTCCATCCAGCAGCTACGGATAGGCGAATGGGCTTATAATATTTGTATTTGTCAGTTCAACCCAGGGACTTCCACACTGATCCTGTAATATTGAGTGGACTCCTATGTCCAGCATTGAGGGTTTGTGTAAACACAAACATTGTCCTAACACAAACATTAAATGCCATTGACAATGAATGGATAGCTTTGAGTGTTTGTGCAAACACACACATTGAATGCCATTGACAATGAATGGCCAGTTTTGAGTGTTTGTGCAAAGATTGGCCAGAATTAGATGGTGTATGAGGATGATGTATGATGATAAGAGCGCCCCTTACTTCATACGGGTGTGATTTTTAAGTAAGGCTACACAAATAACTTATTTCCACTCTCATAGTATTCTATCAACCCTGTTCAATTTACCAGTCCATACTCCCACTGTACCAACCGTGAGGCCTTGGGGTTAGACTGAGTGTCTACCCTGAGACTGGGAGGCCGGGGTCCATAATTGGCACATGCGTGAAACGTATGCATTTGCAGGGTGCTATAATTACAGCGCAGAGGGAGCAGTTAGGGTTTAAGGCCCTCATTTATCAATCGAGTGTAAAATCTGCCACAAATTCGAGTGCAGGTTTCGTAGTACACCCACGTCTCCACGGCATTTATAAAGTGATCGCAAACAGCTGATCCTTCCTTAATTTCGTTCTCACGTTAATAAATGTCACGGCTGAATTTGATCTGGCACGCCCTAAGAAATCAAGCCTCGCCCTCGTTTTTGCGACCTGAACCACTGCTATACGATCTGGAAACCATGGTTACCGTGCCTTTCTGCCCGCCTCACCCCCCTCTCTCATATACACACACACACACACACACACACACACACACACACAGACGCACACAAGCTGCACGCACACGCAACTTGCAAGCCCAACTAACTTGTGTGTTGTTAAATAAATAAACAACGAACACCTGCATGAATTAAATAAAGTTGTAGGTCTACCCTGTCTGTTCCCTCTCACCTCGCTTGCCTTGCTGTCATGTCCACGCACGCACGCACCTACATGACACATTAAATAAAGCTGTCTGTTTCTCCTCTCGCTTCGTTTCCCTTGCTGCCCGCCTCACCCCCTGCACACATATCGCAATTTTTTACTGTGTGTTGTTAGTTGTATATTAAATCATTAAAGTATTTTTAATTTAATATACAACAAGATATATTAGTGAACGAAAACCTGAACCTGTGAACCATAATTAAATAACAAATAGGCACACACACGCTGCTGTTTTGCAGGTGCTCCTCCTGTCCAGTGTGTCTGTCTGTCTGTCTGTCTCTCTCTATCACAGTGGTCCGTCCGTGACCAACTGACCATGCACGTTCCGACGTTCGACAGTCTATTTAGATTGCCTCGCAGACGTTAGTCACTGCAGTGGCCGCCGGCCGGGCTGTCAACTGTCATATGAATGTGCAGCAAAAACCGTATATAGCCTCATGTGGCTGGTGGTTGCTTGGCTGGGTAATATACCTATATATCTCCGATGCAGTTCCCACTTGCGCTGGGAGCCTGGCACGGTACATTTGGCATTGAGCGACGCGTCAGGTTTATTATATTGCACATACCGTAAGAAAGACATCGGCCTTCATGCTGTAGATTAGGCTACAGTAGGCTATACCACGTTGGGACTGCTGCACTATACTCTCCAACGTCCCGTCATGGAAATATTTCAGCACAGACAGCCCAAATCCTCGCATGTATGCGCTCATGCAAAACACTGTTTAAATGGCTTAAGCATCTCTTGCAACATTGTTTTTAATTGCGCGATTTTATCTCCTACTAATTTCATATGACACATGTATTCCTTAACATTTTTATTTATTTATTTTTTACATGTAGCCCATATACATTATACATACCTTTTATATAAACATTTTAGGAGTGAATACATATATGTTTTGATGCCTGTGACAGCCTCTCAGCAGTTCAGACAAGGCTGCTCCGCTTGTGTAAAACAGAAAAACAGCGTACGCCAGCTCGCGACCAGACGTGACTATTTGTCCTACTCAAGTTCAATTTCAAGCTTTGCCGGAAATGTTAAATGCCGAAAATGTCGGTAATTTCGGCGTGCGCCCATATTTTGCCGTACGCACGGTTGATAAATGAGGGCCTAAGTGTCTTGCTCATAGACCGGAGACGGGATGCAACCCGACTAAAGTCTAAACGCACTCTACCGGCTGTCCGACTTCATGGTGCTGCAGAACAAATGTGATGGTTGTGACAATAAAACCTGAAACTTGTACCTTGGTCAGGAGCTCATCAGCCCTGTCCTCCAGTTCGCCGAGCTTGCTCTCCCTCTCACTAGCCTTGTTGATGTTGTCCAACATGATGACCCTAACGTCCTCCACCTCCTCCTGGGTCTGTTGCAGGCGGCTCCTCCCATTCTCCTGGACAAAAGACCAAACAGGTGTTACCAGTACGCAGCTATTTAAATAGCTCTGAGAAGAATGCTGCCATTTGTCCCACAGTGACTGCAAAAAAAGTCCTGCTATTTGTTTCAAAAAAGCTTTATACCCTGTTATAACATGTACATAACGATGCAATGTGACATAGCTCTGTTTACAAAATACTGTACCCCCTCCAACTGTATATACTTTCCCCATTTTCAACTGTTTTTATTTTATTGTGACACGTTTGTTTTATATGCCAATAAAGCTCCTTGGAATTGAATGGTCAATACCAAGAGTGGTTTCCTGCAATGAGCCAGAGCAGTGGTTTTCAAACTTTTGGTCTCTAAGGCACACCCAAGGATGTCAGAATCTCATGGGACATTAATTTTACTTAAAGCAAAATTAGCAGTTGTAGCTCACATAGCAAAACAAGTTCTTACAGGCGCTCTCCTTCTACCCAGTCCCACTGGCCCACACCTGCAAATTCCTACAAATTCCCAGGCACAGCAGTGTGCTATAGAGTTTGAGAACCACTGAGATAGAGTGACATTGCAGGAGAAGAACAGAGAGCACTTCAGTGGTCACAATCGGTGACAACAAAAAGTTGCCAGGCAGGTTTCCCATGGCCGAGACAGGCAGCCCACTTGATTCTTAACAACAAACAAGCCATATCCAGGAAGAATGCATGCCTCTGAGCCTGACGCCTCTACATAGATTGATAAGAAACTAGAGCAGGATATGTTGAGAAATAGCTGGACCCCAGAGTATTTTGTGTCCTGACTTCTCCATGACATTTTGCCATCTGTAGCCAGGGGGGAAATGTGTGTCTCAGAAAGTCAAGGCTACGATGCTTAGCCTTTTGACATGGACAGGAAACCAACCGACAGTACAAAACAAGTTCGACCTCAGCATCTATGAGTGGATTCATAATTCACCCCATTTCCTCAGACTGTCCCATAACCTTACACAAGCAAATGTAGTATATAATGAGAAGACATGGTGCAAGAAGTCAGTTCAGAAGCTGATTATTTATTTTGAAGGTTTTCAAATTAGCCTATAGCTAGGCATAATATTTGAACAAAAGTGTTAAAAGGTAAACGAGCATTGACTTAGCTCAGGAACTGCCCATTCGAGTGCCTAGCTTCCTTCCTTCACTCCCTCCCCCTCTATCCAGTAGGCCTACCCAGAATGAGTGGACCTGGCATTTTCCTACCAAATCCCAATTCATCCCAATACACATCCGCCTCATACAGAGATAGCAAAAAATACGTCATGATGGTTCTGAGCTTGTAGATCTGCCATTTTCGAATGATTTTCCTTGAGAAAAATAATAACATAGGATATACTTTTTTTTTGACATTTCTTTTTACATTTTACATTTCCCATGTCGCCTACCCTCAATTCGACTCGCTATAGTTTGTCAAAAAACTCAATTTTCATCATCATCATCAACAAGACAACAACTATTCATATTAATGTGTTTACACCGTTATAGACTACTTTAGTATAGTCTTATAATTTATCCAACCCGGTCTCATAGAAGTGAACGGGGAGGAAATAAAGTACCGGGTGAGACCCGGGTTGAATTTATCAACCGGATTTTGTTGTGATTGTATTGAGCGTGATGTGATGGTGAAGTTCTCTTCACCTCATGGTGGTCAGTGGTCCCTGATACACGCTGTCACCTTTGAGGACTTTGCCCTCTAGTCACTAGTGCACAACTGTTTAGCATTATAGGCTGCATATAATACAAAAGTATTTAAAACAGTAAAATCCTTTAGTACTACTTTACTGTCGATATAATCTTGACTTGCACAACAAACAACAGCCCCAGGCTACAATGCATACGCACAAACGTATTAGAAATGAAATGCACTTACCATTGCTCTCGCGCGTCACAAACTTTATTTCTGTCCGACTTTGTCACCGAATCATTTGAACAAGCGCTTGAGCTTAGAATAAAACTTTCACACGATAGGCCTACTTTCACTTCCGCACGACCGCACCGCTACCTTTGCGGCGTTCTTTGTAGCCCTTTTACTGCCCTGTTTTCATCGACTTAGTTTCACTTCAGTTGAGTTGAGCGGTTCAGTTGTGAGTGTGACTGTCGGCGGGGTAGTGGGCTTGCCTGGTTGACACCACCCACATCCTTATCTGATCAACACACCAACTAAACCAGCCAACTGCATGACTGACATCGCGGTGTGGGACCTCACGAATCTACCGTATTAAGTTACAGTCTCTTTTGCGGGGAAGAGGAATGTGAGCACATAAATAGATAATAACCAGGACTTTTTACTTGTTTGTTGTATGTGTGACTGTGTGTTTATGATTATGATCAACTTAAAGGAAGGAGTGTGGAATGGGTCGGAATATGTTGTGGAAGAGACAGACAGTGCCAAAGCAGCCCAGTCCCAGTGGACGAACTGCAGCGCATTACCTCATGTAAGCCTATAAGGGCTAAACCCTAAAACCAGCACGGGTGTAGTCAACTTTAAAGCAATTAAAATAATACAAAAATACTGCAGAAGGTATAGCCTTTTCAAAGTAATGGTGTCCTTGTGTGCTGTCCAAGACTGTAGCAAATAGGTGCTGTTACTGCTGTGTGCAGGGCAATGAGGGCATAGAGACTGTAACAAAATAGGTGCAGTGCTGTGCCACTGCCAGTGCTACACTAAAACGAAGTGGGGACTGTACAGTCAGTGTACAACTGGGCAGTGGGCACTAAAGCGAGGTAGAACAGCCCCGCCCCGCGGATACGGAGGTAACAAGCTGAGAACACAACTCCATTGTATCTCTTTGCGTCAGATGCACAATTAAAATTCCTTACAACAAGCTTCGTCTGTGTATTCACTATTCAACGACGCTACTCGGCCAAAAAGCACACCAAAGAAGAGTTCTTCGTGACAGAGAAATCAAGACGAATTAATGTTAAAATACATATACATTACATATATTGGATTATCCACTCAGCCTATAGCCTACGGAATTGAATTCACTGATAAACAAATAAAGTGACTGTAAGTACTAGTATTAGTATAGTAGGCCTAATTTGAAGTTCATTCAAATATTCTACATATGTGAATGTCACTGTCACATCACAGGCTATATCATGTCAAACATTTCAAACATCATCTGCTATCAAGTTAAAAATCAATGCGGCTATCATCCAAATTTCCAAAGGCCCCTGGAATCTCCCCAATTTTAATCCCCATTCAGTTATATTATATTATCATGATAAAGATCAGTGCTGACTGCTGAGCCTGAGTCACTGGCCGTGCAATCTATTGCCCTATATGTCAAGCCAAATTAATGTAAAGTAGGCTTTGAGAGGATGTTGTGTGTCTGAGAAAACCTTTAAAATTGCAAACATTCATGAGATGCTTTTATGAATTGTATCGGATATTTTAAAGATCATACATGATTAATACACAAAATAATTCTATCCTAGACTAAGTTTTAGACTCTTGTAGAGGTATTTTTCGATCCAGAATAAAATAACTCTACGAGAGTCATCTTAGGCTAATTCTATCCCATCATACCAATCTTTTGTTCTCTTGCTACAACAATTTCTCTTCCATATTTAGCCTTACAAAAACAACACATAACCACTCCAATGACACACCACATCCTCATTTTTTTCCTCGTTTTTTGGTGACCCATTTGTATGAGCACCTCTGCACCACAGTGGTGTAAAGTAACAAAGTAGGCTACATCAAGTACTGCAAAAATTGCAAAAATTGGAAAAGTAGGCCTACCTAAAAATGTTACTTAAATACATGTATTTAAGTAACATTTTGAGTTTTTTCCAATTTCCAATACTTTCACTTCTACTCCACTACATCTCAGATCCACAATTTTACTCCACTACATTTATTTGAAAACTTTAGTTAGCTTCTTTGTAGATTTTGATTATCACTAAACATACATCAGTGATGTATGTTTAGTGATAATCAAAATCTACAAAGAAGCCGAATGGCCGAATTGAAGTGGTGATGTAACATCACCACTTCAATTCGGCCATTTGAAAATAGCCGATCTACAAGCTCATGATGTGACACATTATGAGCTTGTAGATCTGCTATTTTCAAAAGATTTTTTTATACATTTGATAACTTGAGACAGGACATTCTTTATACTTTTACTTTTGGTACTTTAAGTACATTTTGATGCCAATATCTTTGTACATTTTGAATTCTGGACTTTTACTTTAAGATATTTTTTGGGGCTTTTTGCCTTTATTGATACTTCATAGACAGTAGGTTGACAGGAAACAGGGAGAGAGATAGGGGGGAAGACGCGCAGCAAAGGTCGTCGGGATGGAACCGCAACACGCTGTACTGCAACTGCTATAAGGACGGGAGTTCCTAACATCACGTTATACAGACAATTTATCTCCTCTCTTAAGACTTAAACTATAGCCATGGCTTGGTTAGTCTTAACAGCTTGGTGAAATTTACCATTCATTGTAAAACCTTTACTGAAACAAAGTTTGTTCTGTGGATCGAGCAGCACCTTCAGTAATCAGTGGTATCTGATTAAGTCAATGTTGACACATTGACTTAATCAGATACCACTGATTACCTGGCTTCATAAACAGAGGCAGGGAAATCCTGGTCCTGTTGGATTTTCAGTGTTTATGTTCACAGATACTGTAAGCTTCTTACACACAACGGTTGTTGTGACAATATCCGTGAGGAAGAAGCCCAACAAACCCACGGTGAGGCCTTTAGGAGGGCCATGCAAGCCTCAAGCGGAGCCGGCGGCACCACCAAGGGCAAGTTGGAGCCTGCGGAACCGTTGCGGCTTGAGAATCCACCATTCCTGAATAAAGTGCCTGGTGCTGGGAGTCTGGTGCAACGCACAGGGCCTGACCTGGTGAGACGTAGGAGGGGCCCGGACAGGTGTCAACCCACAGAGCCTAGTCCTTCCATGTGCCAGAATGGTACCTCCCAGTCCCGGCAGAGTAGTTCGGGAGGAATGGATTGTGTGGCCCTGGTTTTTCCCTAATGGGACTTATCGAGGGTAGCTACTGGGACGTAAGTCGGGACTTGATCACTCCCGGCTGTGTCACCTGAGTGAGGGGTATGATGTTGCGAGACCCGAAACCCCGATGACCTTGGGATACATCACTGAGGATACGTCCCAGGTGCATCCATTTATGTATGTATTTTGTTATAGTTCTTCTATTTATAGTGACTCATAGGAATAGACTAAGTGACAACCAGGAATAGTCTGGTGACCACCGGAGAGACGGGTGGCAGCCGGAAATTAGACGGCACCCGGGAGCAGTATGGGTTAGCGCCCCAGCCTGTGTCTTCCGTGAGGAAGAAGCCCAACAAACCCACGGTGAGGCCTTTAGGAGGGCCATGCAAGCCTCAAGCGGAGCCGGCGGCACCACCAAGGGCAAGGTGGAGCCTGCGGAACCGTTGCGGCTTGAGAATCCACCATTCCTGAATAAAGTGCCTGGTGCTGGGAGTCTGGTGCAACGCACAGGGCCTGACCTGGTGAGAGCAGGAGTGGACCTGGTGAGACGTAGGAGGGGCCCGGACAGGTGTCAACCCACAGAGCCTAGTCCTTCCATGTGCCAGAATGGTACCTCCCAGTCCCGGCAGAGTAGTTCGGGAGGAATGGATTGTGTGGCCCTGGTTTTTCCCTAATGGGACTTATCGAGGGTAGCTACTGGGACGTAAGTCGGGACTTGATCACTCCCGGCTGGGTCACCTGAGTGAGGGGTATGATGTTGCGAGACCCGAAACCCCGATGACCTTGGGATACATCACTGAGGATACGTCCCAGGTGCATCCATTTACGTATGTATTTTGTTATATGACCAAAAGTTCTCATGTAGGAAAATTACCCAGATAACCATTTCTTCCCAAATATTCTGTGAAATGCCAGTGGCTAAAGTAAAGCCAGCATATTACCAATTACTTTTGTCAATTCAATTATGAAATTATATTCTTTGTATCATTTCCATAAACATGTTTGGAGACTAGAAATCACAGACTAAAGCATGGATTACTAAATTAAAGATGTCTTCAAAATACTTAAGTCAGGCGGCACGGTGGCACAGTCAGTAGTGCTGTCACCTCACAGCTAGAAGGTCCTGGGTTCGATTCCTGCTGGGGGGCGTGTTCTCTCCTCCGTGTCATCAGTGCCCATACTTGAGGCGGGGTTGCCGAAAGGAAATAGAGCATGCACCTCCACTCTAGCCCAGGTGCTAGACAAAAGGCAGTACAAGAGAAAAAATAGAGTCTGCAACACTGGTATGAAAAACTCAGCTCCACTGGTTTATTTGACTCAACGTTTCGATCCCTTAGGATCTTCTTCAGGATTCCTGAAGAAGATTTTGCATGTTCTGCCCGTGTCCCCTAGGGTAGGTACCCTCACAAAAAACATGCAGTAATCCTGGTCTCTAAACTACCTCCCCCTGGCCAGCTGGGGCGCCTGATGGAGGGGAAAGGAACTGGTTGGAATAACGTGTTCCTATATACGCCCAACCGGGGAAGCTCCCCCTGTCAGGTGAAAAGAAGCAGCTTAGCCTCCTCATGCATAGAAGGAAGCATGAGGTCAGTCCGCTGCCCTCCCCAGGTTGGCAGAGGAAGTGTAGCGCCCAGGATTACATAATAATGATTAGATAATTGACACTGGGTAAAAAAAAAAAGAAAGACTTAAGTCCATCATGTAGGCTATACTCTCCTCTACAGGATGGCAAGACAGGCTATAGCAAACATGTTTACATTACCATTTTGCAATACAAATAAAACCATATTACTCATCATATGCCTCATATTATTCTGTAGCAGGTCGCTTGGAGCTAATAGTCTCAGAAGTCCCACCCAACAATGGGGCTCTTTTTTGGCAGATCCACACAAAGGCCATATTGAGTATTGACCATGCCTACCACACTCTCTCTCTACATCATTGTCCAATTGCACGGTGTTGGACTCACATCCGCATGACTGGCTGACAAGCTGAAATCCACTGAGATTTCTCATTGCTGATAAATGGGCTCCTATTGTTGTTTTTCTGGGAACTCATGTGAATACATTGTCAATGTGTTTTGTCACAGTTTTTTTTAAAGACAGCAGATCCATGGGTAATGCATAAATAGGCTAATACTGTATAATCTGTAATGACATGCATAAATAGGCTAACTAACACACACACACACACACACACACACACACACACACACACACACACACACACACACACACACACACACACACACACACACACACACACACACACACACACACACACAGAGAGAGAGAGAGAGAGAGAGAGAGAGAGAGAGAGAGAGAGAGAGAGTGTGTGTGTGTGTGTGTGTGTGTGTGTGTGTCAAAGTGACAAGTCGTAGAGAGAAAGGCCTTGTCAATATCATTGCTCTAATTATTAGAGGTATAGGCCCTGAGTCACAAAAGGTTGAAAATCTATCAAATCTATCATTATGCAAACATAATAATGATGACCTGTTTTGTAGAACACATGCAAAAATAACAGCAACATAGCAATAGTTTGCAATAATACCCCTTATATACAAGTATAAAATGTATTTTGGAAATTGGTATGTGGGTGCATAGGCCGTGACCATCTTCACACAGCCTACCCAGGTGGTAGGCCTCGAGTTACTAAAATGTTGAGAAGCCCTGCTCTAATAGGCCTATAATAAAGAGTGACATAGCCATATAGAATAGAAACTTAAATCACCTCAAAATCAAAAATGTAACCTCATCATGCACTAATTTGGGTTATGATCAGGAAACATGACAAATGCTTTTTTATATACTGCATTCACACTGGCAGATACAAAAGATACACAGCATATCTGTTGCTTTGTAGCTGAAGTTGAAGCCTACTCAACATATTTGTAGCTTTGTAGCTGATGTAACAGCTACAAACATCGAATGTAGCTTTGTATCTTCATGCTGCTTCATGGTAGACTGTATCTTTTGTATCTGCCAGTGTGAGCAACATCACAACGCTACCATCCATTCTATTCGCATTACTCTGTCGCCCTCTTGTGTTATCCAACATAAGTGTAAAGTGTAAACATGTATCCCCAAAAACATTGTAGTGACTCAATAATGAGGGATAATACATAATATCATACTGATTATAAGACGACCCCCATTTTTCAAGACTAATTTGTGGGAAAATAACATTAAATGTCAAATAGTCTAGTCCCCGATTATAATACGACCCAGTTTTTTAGGATATTTCCATTGGAAAAGAACAGTCTTATATTCAGGCCAATAGGGTATTATTTGCATTACACAGATTTTGGGGTGTTATGAACTCAAATAAAACAACCATTTATTGGAGAATCAATAATACTCAAGGCATGACAAATATAATAGTAATCTGGCTATTTAAATGAAAACCAAAGAAATTAAAGCAATAAACATGTGCAAGGCAATACTAGTTTATTTTTAGATTAAACTACTAACACCAGAATCAAGATAAATCTATTAGTCTAAAAATACAGTAGGTGTGACCTGTGGCAAGCATTTCCCCTATACTAAAATACAGACAATGGATTCTGGTATGAAGTACATTTGGTTCACCTCTTAAAAAGGATTTGAAACAAATCCCTGTTAAAACATATGTTCATGACTGTCATAACGAACAATATATGTTGTGTTGATGTTCTGTAATTTTCATGTGAAGTGCCTGTCTTGTCTCAGACTAGACATACTTTTTCATACAAGTTTAGAATTAATTTATCTAAAGAATAAGTATTTCTACAACATACACTACCCCTTCATTTTCCAATATGCATATAAAAGAAAACAAGATTAGAAAGATACGGCATATATATATATATATATATTATATATACATGTGTGTATATATATACACACACATATATACCGGTACATATTATACATATACATGTGTGTGACTGTGTGTGTGTGTGTGGAAAACAAAGACCTTAAAATAAATACACTAAAGAATATATGCTTTCTTTAACACTGAGGTCATTACAAATATACAAATGGGTGAGGACTTTGATTATGTACAAGTTTGAGACCTCTTTAAACCCGAGGTTTTAGAACAGTTGCTTTGGAGTTTGGACTGACATGGACACTTTTGGACAGTCCTCTTTTTCTCCAGCATTCTTTGGGACTAAAAACAAAGTAATGACATTTTACGCCATGCTTATTGATCTGCAGATATATTGTTTGCAGAAACTTTAATAATAATCTTAATCTGACCAATCTGATCATGTGTAACATGCCATACTTGGAATAGCAAATGTGGCCATTAGTTTTCACACTAGGGGGAGACATTGCTAAAAATGCTACATAATCTCTCACAGCTGTCTGGCTGGAAGAGTTTGTTTCAAATAGGCTTCTTCTTCACTGCCTGGCATGAGTTCTCCACTGACTTCAAGGACCAGTGGAAGGAGAACAAGGCCATTATGCAGTTGAGGTTAAAAGCAGAAGCGGAGTGCTTCTGATAAGCGAGGGAAAAGGCGATATACAGTGACCAAACACGCATCTGGAATTAAAGCCAAGCTGGGCAATCCGAGACCTTGTTGGACAAAGGAAAGTTCAAAAGACAAAAAGCAGGGACAAAGAACTATGGACTGGCTTGTGCAGTACACCCAGGTGACTCAACACTTGTACCAGAGCCCCCTTGCTGATGACATCTCTACTATTAGTTACAATTCATTCAGACAAAAGGATGAACAAGATAAGTTAAAAGTTAACAGATGATTATTCAACCACGTGTCAGCACAATTTCACAAATCTTGCATTTCTGGTTTGATATATTTCACATAAACTAATCTGATATTGCTGCTCACAGCAATGGCAGTGTTGATAATAATGTGAAATAGATCAAAATCATGGCTATGACTTTGATGTGATATAATATTCCTTTATTTATTTATTTAAGTAATATACTATACATGGTCAATCCATGGAGCACATGAATCTTGTTAGCCCATGAAACCTAAGCAGAAGTTCAAAATTGCATGGCTATTTAGTTGATCATTCGCGGAAAAAGAAAATCTTAAACCCAAGGGACCATTTTTCACTCAGATTTTTTCATGTGTATATATTTGGACAGGCAGAAAACTAATACACCAAAAAGGTTACGACAACACACAGGTTGCACAGTGACTGGCGACATACTGACTTTAAAAATGTGCAAATAGGCCATATACAAATTCATTAAACGGAAAACTATGAGATCGGAGGAAACCACATTCACCATTTTAAACTATACATGTCACATTCAAATGCATACTGTGCAACTCTCCGGAAAAAACCTTGCATCCTCAGTAAAAGTAAAAATTGGAAATAATTTGAAACTAATTGTGTAAAAATTGGTGTGCCGATTAGGAACCAAATAATATGGTGTTAGAAAGGGTTTTAGAAGTCTCAAAAGGTATTTTCTCAAATTTTCAAAGTCAGAGGTTTCTGTCCTTGATTCAACCGAGTGAGGACAATTGAGATCTTCCATTATAGCAAAATAAATATTGATCAGTGGAATAAAGAGGTGAAAGAACGGATTTTACAGGTTTTTACATGAACAATTTACAGTATATGGATACTTTTTTGTGTGACGTAGAATAGAAATGTATGTGCGTTTACTCTGCGCCTGCGCCTCCGGGTGGGAGTAATGTTGGCTTTTTGGTGGGGGTGATAGGGGGTACAGGAGAGCCGACAGGGATGACTCCGGTGGCCAGGAGGATGATGATGAGGATGATGATGAGCACGATTACCACAATCACCACAACCAGCTTGACGTTCTTCCACCAGTAGGAGCGAGCCACCTTCTGTGACGTCTGCTTAAAGTGCTGGGCCTGGTGAGGAACACAGGGGGGGGGGGTAGAGATACTGTGTTTAACCCATTCTGACCTGAGATCAGATTCATACGAGGTTTCCGCCGGACACACACTGGTCTGATGAACCCATTCTGACCTGAGATCAGATTAAAAAAATGTCAGTCGTTCTTCGATTTTTCAAAAATGGCAGACCTACAAGCTCGTATCGCGCCACTCGGTGGCGCGATATGAGCTTGTAGATCTGCTATTTTTAAATAGCTAAAGCATAACATGATGCCAACACCAAAATGGGTGCCCGGTCAGAATGGGTTAAGCGTCAACTTTACTTTACAACATTAAGGCATGGCACCAAGCCGTCTAGTAGAACCGGGCCTACAACATAGACCCGTCTGTTACATGAAGAAAAACATCCTCCTAATCGGATCTAAAAGCACAAAGTCATATAGCTGATGCCAAACTAAACATTACAGCATTACAGAAATTCATCCAGTGGAAGCAAACTAGAAAACAGGACCAGGTCCAATAACTCTGCGACTCCCATTTGGATCTGTGGACGTGATCATGTTGATGATCACGTCAGTCTTGAGTCTGACCAAATATGGAGAGACAGCAGGATGTGGTTGTGAGATTATGTCACCAAATCGTTGTCTGGCGGAAACCTTGCAAGTCTAAAATCGTTACACTTCAACCCATGTTCCAATGGATCCAATGTACTGAAAATATCAGAAAACAACTCATGATCCAATGGATCCAATGTACTGAAAACATCCACAAGCCAACAATGCGTCACTCGCAACGTGTTGTGAGCTTGAAGATTGGCTATTTTCACTCTGCTGCGTCGTATGACAAAGTAGGGCATTCATTTGTGAAAAGAAACTAGAAAAAAATAAAAATAAAATGTACAAAATATTTGATGAACTGCTGCCAAAGGTCTGCAGCTTGTGCGATTGTTTTTTTCTGCATATACAGAAGTTTTCATTTGCACGTTTTCACTTGTCTCTTACAGAGCCACACCATGTAACTAGCTGCCTCCAGCTTTTATAAATGATTTCTGATGACCACATAGCTACCACTCCTACCATTAACCCAAAAGGAACTACAAAAAACATTACAAATCATGTGAGACTAGCAGATCTACAAGCTCACTATGCATGATGCATCACATCGCAACACATTTGTGGGCTTGTAGATCGGCTATTTCCGATGCACAACACACACTGTTGTACGACTGAGTACACTGTACATTAACCATATAAATAAAATGCTGAAAAAATACCTATATTCAAACCTAAGAATAAGCCTGCCCTCCAAGGGACTACCATCTGTATCCATCTACTGCATAATCAGGGCTGCACACAACTTTTTTGGTCTAGTACTCAGAAGAGCACCTGGAGGAGTTGCTTGGTGCTCCTAAAATGCGGCGACCCGTCTCGCCGGATGGATAAAAGAGGGATGAATAACTTATAGCAAAACAATATTTATTGGATGAGTGGGGAGTCAATGGAGGGTATTGCAACTCTAGATTTAGCCCTAGAATGGCTCTTGTTGTAGATTCATCCCATTATTAAAAATATATAAATTTGCTAAAATCTAGGTCCATGTGTGGTCCAGCCCTATGGAATGCATATTATAATAAAAACAAGTTAACAACTTAAGGATAATATGATATGAGCATCAAAGCAATATTTAGATTTTGTATTATTTTGTATTTAAATAACCAATCTACTAGCTCACAACGTGTTGCGACACGTTGTGAGCTTGCAGATCAGCTATTTTTTTAACATGCGACACATCGTACGGCGAATCATACATCAGGCTTCCCTAGTTCCCTTTTGTTTTTAGATGAGGCGACGTACGTAGTCAGACAGTCAGACACACATGGCTCCTCGGTGAAAAAAATAAACAGTGTACACTACCCGACTTTACGATAATAAGGGACAGTATGTCGAGACACGGTGTTCATGTTGGGCAGCAGCAGTGCCAGTCCGCAATGCTTTAAACTCTTCCCACTCCACTATGTCGGAACTAAAACCTTAGTACCCGTAAAAAGTCGGTGGCCGGTGCCTAGGCTGTGAGAGACGCTAATATGGTTTCTGCCTCGGATTCGGGTTTTGAGACGGCATCGCACACGAGCAACCATGCTGCTCCAGCAGCCGGAAAACAAACACAAGCACAGCGGCAAATGGGAAGAGTGCAAAGCATCCAAAGCATGACCTTTTACACCGGGGACTACAGTAGTTTGCTATCTGAAACGGAGAAGAGAAGACGAAACTATTTGTGTAAGGTTTTCCTGTCAACCGCCCTCCGCCTCCTCCCAGGCTCCTAGCACTCAGAAAGAAGCATGGATCCTCCCCCTTATGAGTAAGGACGCGCTGTGATTGGGCCAGTAGCCACTTTGAGTGGCAGTCGGTGGGAAATGCTCTCGCCACAACATTTTCTAGTATTCTGGCCATAATAATCATTCTGGGCGGCCCCAGCTGTTGGTACGCAGAAGCGCTTCCCGGCGCTTGATTGACAGCGCATTTTTAATTTTTACCGCGCATGCGCACCTGCGCACCACTTATGTGCAGCCCTGTGCATAATACAGCCTGTAGCCATTTTCTGTTACTGTATTTTATACAGAAAATTGATACAGCCTCAAGTGTTCCATTTCGTGGCACAACCTGATGCCAACTTTTGGCCCTACTTTCATGGTTACAAATGGAAATTTACAAGTGTCGTGTACCATCAAAGGAATAGCTCTTTGAGTATAAAAATTATGTAACTAACATCAAGTTTATGGTAAGATTGAGCAATTAGAGAGGTAATATGCTCCACAAGAGCCCAATCTGGCTCAGCTGTTTGTCCAAGATAGCAGCACCCTACCAAGTACACCCGTGGTGAATACATTTAGGCATCAAAGACGTGTTATCTTTCACTCTGGCTTTTACTCTGGCTCTACATCACACAGAGACGACAACCCCTGCCTGTGACTGGAGGGCCCAAGATCTCAAAAGGGGGAGATAATTTACAATTGCTGCCAAATCGAATGTAAAATTGGCAAAGCACTGCAACTGGGGTCCACCTTAGCCTGGATCCAGCCCAAAGACCCCGCCCACTCTCTGAGTGGACTGCATCTCTTGGTCTGGTGTTGCACTGTGAACCTATAATTTCTTCGGTACAAAAATGTATTATCCAATGAGAATTGGTGGTGGGGGTGGGTCTAACCAATCAGCGCCGAGGCCCGTTTTCAGCGTCATCACACAGCGCAACACACATGAGGAAGGAGGGGAAAAAACAACAACAATGGCTATTGGTTGATTTTTAAAATATAAATGAGAGTGTACTTTCCAGAGACTATTTAGCGTCTGTATACCTTTGTTATCCCACAGGGAAAATTCCATTTTATTGGGTAGGCCCTAAAATTATGATCATGGGGAATTATTTTGGGAAGTTCTTATTCCGGTTGTGGTTTCCTGCCTGATGACTACAACATGACGTAAATTACCATTCCACTCCAGACAGCTGGTTCACACAGCGATTTAGTAACAGCGATTTAGTAACAAAGACCAGACTTTCCTCCGAGGTGGAAAGCCTGGTGACGCGAGGTTAGGGTCCACCCTACCTCCTCAGTCAAGAGGTTAAGTCTGTAATTGTTTCCCACCCCTCCAAGATGTTTTAAATCCCACACAAAGATACCAAGTTACTAACCCCTGCCTGCAAGTCTTCTGACTTGTCCATGAGGTCGTCCAGCCTCTCTCCCCGCGCCAGAATGCGGTCCACATTCTGGGTCATGATGTCTTTAACTCCATCCACCTGGGACCTCAGGGATTGTACCTTATCCTGTGCAACCTCAGCACCAGCCGCATTCCGCTCCTACAGAAAAGGAGGGGGAAAGAGGAGTAAAAAAAAGGGGGAAAGAGAGAGAGACAATGGGAAAGAGTGGGGTTGAGGTCAATATTGATTCTACACAGCACCCTTTGTTCTGATAAAGCTTGCAGGCCAGAGGCCACTGAGACACTGCGGCAGTCTATTTTACAATTTTTCCAATTAATTGTAGTCTCTCTCGTAAAATGCATAGCAGTGATCTACAAAACCACATTCAATTCTTGTTAATGATGATAGGCTAGCAACCACACTCGCATTTCTCCCAACAACCAACCCAGGAAGGATACCGTAGCTACCATTTACATTAGATGGGCTCATAAAAATACTAGTGATTTCAGATAAAGTTGGTGTGCTAACGTAACACTTTAGGTCAGGTCTATAATGCGTTATACCCACACTAATACTTAAGGTATTATAACAGTTGTTTGTATTATTATAACATGTAAAATGTGTAAATGTATAAGAGCTGGCCAAATGCATTATCAACTCAGTGGAACATTTAAATGCATTATAATGCACTTATGCTTCATAACACTCATAAGTGTATATCATTATGCATAACAACTTATAATGAACACTTTATAACTAACTAAGTTAAGTTAGTTGAAAAGTGCAGTTCCACTGGGCTTATAATGCAAAAATAAACTTAGTTCAAGAGTGTTTTCATACCAGCATAACAGCTACAATGACGTGTGGGCACATAAACAACGAAGAAATAAGTGTGCATCACTGTCCGTGTAAATTCCTGTACAACTACTGTACTTGGTAAGTAAAATAAAATATAACTATAACTAGTCACCTGCTGACCGTGAAAAGTGGAAGCGCCTTGTGAAGGCCTTATGTTATGTACCACGAGGTACAAAGTGGATAGGTAACAGGTAACTATATGGTATAATTAACTGCATTAATTTCTCTATATAGTTCACATATCTAATATACAAAACGTAACTGCAGTTCGGCTTTTGCGTCAAACTAGGTGTCAGTCAAGGGGAAACACTAAAGCAAACTGAGCATACAGCGTTTCTTTAGCTCTACCTAAATCAAGGACAAGTTCACATGCCACCAGTATCTAAGGAGGCAATCAAATGATGTGTATCAGGAAGGAACATATTTCTAGTTGCCAGTCTGTGTGCGGACTTGGTGTTGGCCAGTGTGTCACTTTGGACACTCCCCCAGCCCAACCTGTTAGTTTACAGTGCAGCCTGCAGCCACCAGACCTGCATGGATGTGAATGACACCTGTCCCTGCCCTACCAAAATAGTTTAGCAATGTGGTCATTGTTACGTGGTGGCTTCTAATGATATGGAAATTCAATTAGGATGTAGTCATTTTACGGTTAATGGAACACATAATGTGCAACTGTGTGCATGTCTATAGGCCTTCTAAGTCCTTTGTGATGCCATCAGACAATAAACAAAGCCGTCTCCGGGAAACCAGCTGCTTTGGCTACGTCATCCAGCTCTCCTCCCCTCCCTTCTTGTCTTTCTTTCCTGTAGAAAAGACTGCTCCCTCCCCCTCTCCAAACTAGCCAACAGGCACAAGGAACTCCATGAGGTCTGCTATCGCATGTCAGCCAACTCCATCAGAGAAAAGGAAACGGTAACATGCCCTGAAAAACAAGTTTTGACTTCAGGTCAACTTCATTGTCATTCCAACTTACATTTGGAATGACGTAACGTAACTTGCAGTGAGCACATTAACTGAGATGTCCTAATTGTAACGCTTTAATAATCAAAAAATGAGTCAGGTGATGAGTCACGTGTGTTTTCAGTTATTTTCTAAGATAAAACAGCCCACTGTGAATACAAGGGATATATTTAGTTTAATTTGGTACCAGGCCGCATCAATCTTCTTCAGTTGATAATACGATTTCAATAACCACTTAAACACCAGCATCCACATTCTGGGGCGGGGGACAGGGACACATTAGCCAAAACCAGCCAATTACATTGCGAGTTGTGCTATTTTTGGTAAAGATATGATGTAGACAGGTCCAGTTTACCAAGTTTAGAGGTTTAAGTGGTTAAAACTAAAATAAAAAACATGGCACTAACTCTCTATGAACATGATTTACATAATAAACTTAAAGTGTCACTTTTATGAACAGACTACATTCAATTTCAAACATTGATCAATTCAACAAACAAAAGGAAATGATTCCCCCAAATAGGTATATGATGTACTTGGTTTCCATTTTCCAAGACAAGGGGACACCAATATCAGGAAGATGGTGACAATCACGAGGAAGAGTTATAAATGAAGAAGAATGTTATAAATGAAGCAGTCACACTGACACCACAAACTCGATGCAGTGTGAATTTAATGCAAAAGAGAGCAAAGTTTTGACAAAATACCCAGAGGAACATTGGTTTACTTTTAATAAGATTCACACAGCTACAAATGTGACTACTTCTTCTGTTTAAATGTGATCCATTCATGAATTTTAACATATTCGAGAATGCAGGGTTGTTAGAGAAGGGACGTTTCATGTCTAGAATTAAAGGAAGGAAGTCTGCGCACACTGTTCTATACAGCTCCCAAGTAGTTTTATTTAAAACCATAATAATAATAAAAAATAAAATAAAACTATATATGTTTAATTAAAATAAAACTATAATTGGGAGATGTGGGGAACAGTGTGGGGACTTCCTTCAATCCTGTTTTTGTTCAGCACCTGAATAATTATTTATAGATTTTTCCCTCTGGACTATTTCTAATGTATTGAAGTGTACGTGTTCATTTATGCATTTGTAACTCAAGTGTGAACAAAATGGAACCTTACGGGTCCATAATTTGTACACCCAAGAGTTAGAATAACATGCAGATATTATTTGTGCATGTAATGGACAAACAGTCTTTTGGAAAGGCCATGACTGTGTTGATTTTGGACTTCCTCTCAGCAGAGAAATGGTGCCACCACCACCACAGTTCAAAGGTTGTCTAAACCTCCACAAATGAGAGCATATAATTTTCCCACAGCACTGAGGTCATGTCTGTCACCATTTAGCATAGCACATTGGAAGCATAAGCATTTAATGTGATGTATGATTTATGTTTATTTTATTTAAAGCATAATAAAAAATAAAGGAAACACTGAGATAGTCTGATCATCATCATGCACACCAAACGAAATCTTAGTATATTTGATCTGCTGAAAATGTGAACTTTAAATGTGTTTTATTGAATTGTCAATACACGCTACGTAAACTATAAAATATTTACAACCAAAATATGTGGGACGACGATGTTACTCGAAACACCAGATTTATGTTCAAGCCAATAAAGATAAAGTTTGAATTGCCGTAGTGGCTGTAAAGAGGCCTGTTGTCCGGGCTAGCCTACTATACGTCCTTTCTGTGGTCTCATCATCTCATGTAACGTTGCAAAATGCAAATGCATAACAATTAATTATAGATTGTGGTGGAGAAAGCAAGCATGGACATCTAACAGCAATATGTGTTCAAAATACGTTTGCAAAGTCCAACAAACAAGATGGAGAAGGAAAAACAAACACTTGTTGCACCACCTGAGCTCTAAACATGAAGACAACACAGAAACACACAGGTTGCGTTTCTTTAACTTCTCACTTACCGGATCTTTGTCCATTTTGTCTGAAAATACGACACCCTTGTCTCCTGACGACGGCGGTGGAAGTTGTCTTGGGCAAATGGGTGATAGTTAAATCTTTACGAACTTGTTTTTTTTTTTAAGTTAGTTTCAACGCTCGCTCCCGATACTGTTTTGTTTCCTCCCCAGCCTACCCGTATGTTAATTTGTTGAACTTCCTGGTTTTTTTCTCCCCCCACCAGGGCCACCAGTCACCAAATTCCATTGCCTTGTCCCTCCTCCTCTTTCAACCGTTCCCCTCCATCCCTCTTGAGGGCGTTTCCTTCAGGTGTGCACTACAGCCTGGGTATTGATTGAAATCACACTTCTACTGTAACCTGTAACTGTAACTATTTCATATACTCTGCTTTAGAACAAAATCATCTACGATGTATAATGCTCAGGAGTTAGACTCAGGTTCCACACTGTTGAAACGTGTAATGGTGATGTTATGTAGTTGACAAGTTAGGCTAACTAAGAAATTAAGAATAGGCCTATCCAGTTGAGCTGAAAATAATTATCCATACAATTATATATGTCTGACTGTGAAATAAAATGACAATGTTAGGTCTTCTCCCAAAAGAGAATTCCAACTCTACAGGATTCGAACATGAGTCTCTAACCCTGTGGGAAACCAAACACAAAACATTCCTCCAAGGAAGAATGGGCAGACCACCTCCAACCACTGGCACAGCAGATACACACATTGACAGACACATTAATATTGTATGAATATACTACCAAACAGATTGGTTAATGTTTTATTCATTCACGCCAATGACCTCAAGTGTATTATTGCTTAATTAGCCAGTGGCCACAGTGTTTTAGTGTCAGTGTGTGAACAGTAGTTCTCAATGTGGTGTCTTGAGGGGGTTCTAAATGGAACCTTAGAGGTCTGTAAACTAGTGTGCGAATGAACCCATTAGGTTAATTTCCAATAGAGTTATGAGAGTACCTTTCCTCTCAGCCAATCACGTGAGATCAAAAGTTACATTAACAGTGGCATACTTCTGTATAAAAGCAGCTTACAACTGTGATGTAGTATGTAGTGGGCCTGTGAATTTGTCTTCACCAGGGTAGAACTAAATCAGACCTGGTAAAATAGCTACATAAATCCAACTTTCCAATCCAATCACTTTGCAATTTCAGTCCACACATTCACAGGGACATTGGACTATAATAAATGTAACCTAGATGTTCAGGAATTCATTTTATTTGAAGAACAGTGTACATTTTTGTGGATGTTGCCAGAGACCGGACGGGTACCAAAGCAGGTTGTGAAATGTTCTTGGAGGGTTAGACAGAAACTCTCAAATTAGAGATGTAACGATACCATTTTTCCTTGAACCACTGATCTAGGAATAAACAAATTTTTCATTCATAACTGTTAACGTGCAGAGCCACAATAAAATAATGCAAATACAGTAAAGGTCCCCACAGTTTTAGTTGCGTTTCTCCATCGTTTTCCGAAAAACACGTCCAGTGTGCAACCACCTTTAGAGTATAAAACAAGTCATGCAACATGAAGCATTGAAAATATTACTGTAAATGAATGTGATAAATTCGGTGGTATGGGAATGGCATGGACTGGCAGATACCAGCATTTTAAGCAGTATTGGCAGCTTTTCTGATACTGGTCTTGTTATACATCTGTCCATGTCAATCCAGATATTCCTTAGCCCTGTGAACTAAGGAACTCTGCATGTCTGCAAGTAACACCATATAATAATGGTTTTTCTTTGCTTTCTCTCACAGTTGACAGACAGCCTCCTCCCTGCCCAGAAGGTATTAAAGTCACATTGTCTCACCCTGCCAGCACCACTAACCCTGTACTGGTCCAACCGGTTGCTAAAGTCAGGGAAGGCAAGTGGGGAAAAAAGAAAAGAAAAAAAGGAACAGGACAGAAAGCTCTGTCAAGACTAAAAAAAAAAAAACACCAGAAGAAAAATGGGGAAAAAACCGGGAAAGCATCTGTGTCATTTTAGATTGAGCTAAAATTATTTTGTACTTGGAAATAGCAGGTATACAAATATAGTGTGTCACTTTGTGCCACGCTACGACTTGTAGATATGCTATAATTAATTATATTTTGAGATGGGGTCCTTCACATTTTGAGCACCACTGATATAGTAATCTCTCAAGAACAGATTCCGAACTGCGCTACTAAATCTGTCGGCAGGGGCATTCAGAACGTGTATACATGGTTAGTGGGAATGAAAACACAAGCACCCCACCGGAACTTCGGAAGAGGGCTAAACTGGCCAAAATCCTGCTGTCCACATTCCATTGGACGGCACTGAGATCTGAGATCAGATTCACACGAGGTTTCCGCCGGACACACGCTGGTCTGATGAACCCATTCTGACCTGAGATCAGATTTAAAAAAAATTCAGTCGTTCTTCGATTTTTTTCAAAAAGAGCAGACCTACAAGCTCGTATCGCGCCACTCGGTGGCGCGATATGAGCTTGTAGATCTGCTATTTTTAAATAGCTAAAGCATAACATGATGCCGACACCAAAATGGGTGCCCGGTCAGAATGGGTTAATGTAATGGTCGTACAACATTGTCACTTCTCAAATATTATCTGTTGGGCAACACTTTTGTATGGCAAAAAATGAATTAGGCTATAAACACCACATCATCATTAGGCACCTTTATTGTTTTTTTTTTGATTAAAATAACCAAGCAATATAACACAATAAAAAAAAAGAAACTATTAAAGAAACAGAGCGACAGTACATCCATTGCCCCTCAGTGGCCTTGCTTGATGATTACATCAGTCATGTCATCAACCTTCTCCAGCTCCAAATTCTAATGAAAAAGATCATAAAACGTAATGTCACATGTAAACCAGGGATTCACAATATTATAGAAATGTTGATTAATTCTGAACTGTGATTTTTGAATGAATGAAACACTTAAATACACTCATGCCCAAAACAGATGTGTGATGTGAACACAGCCTACCTTTTCGTTGGCGAGGTGCAACAAAGCCACAAAGGCCAATGGAACGGAAAGGTTTTGAGCCATCGTGGAGGGCAATCTGAAAAAACATGGAGACAGAGAGGATATAGGAAAGAAACATACATATGGGTGAGGTTGAGAGAGGCAGTAGAGGAGGGGCACGGACCTGCCTATGTGCCTTTAATACCACTTTCAACCTGGTGTCCCCACACACTTCTGCTCTGGTGCCACAATACAGAACACAGACTGCCTTTTCTCGCTTTCTTAATTTCATATTGATATATGTATAAAAGTGTTGAAGATATTTCTATTTGGAGACTTTGAAATCAAACTACACTCCCGTTTCCAGACCTGAAGATGCCCTGAGCTCACCAAATAGTGGAGATGTGAGTATGTGCCCAGAGGGAATGAAGCCTAACTAAACCTTGGCCTGCTGTCAAAGGATCAAAGACCACCACCGCCTTCTTTCATCAGCCTCTCGAAATACTAGGCTTTCTACGAATTAAAAAAGAATTGGAGAAAGCAACTGATTTGCCTAATTTAAATGGAGGTATCGTCAATGACATCTGGTATAAACCCCTTTATTAAATGAAGCATAGTAATATATTACTCAATATAATGTCACTGTCAGGCAGAAACCCCACATTTCCATATTTCACATGTTTTTACTTTTTTGTAAATGAATGCCCTACTTCATAATACAAGAGTCAGAGTGTCACACAAAAGTAGCTATTTTAAAATATTAATAAAAAAGGATGTTGCTCCATCAAAGAAATCATGTCGAATGTTGCATTCTAAATTGGACACTTTCTACAAAATTTGGGACCCTTATTTAGATTATATATTTGACCAACATTGTCTGCCACAGTACTTGGAGGTTTTCCGTGCCAACCTTAGCTTTCTTATATGCCAGCATTCTTCCCTAGTGGGTGCTCTGCTTTGGGGTGGGGGCTTTTTTGCCCTTTGGTATGGGGGGGGGGGTGGTCGCCCGGGCAGGGGTCTCGATGCGTTGCATCGGGGCCGCTTCTTGGGGCGGTGGCCCTGCCGCCTGGAGGGGGGGGGGGGGTTGCCGCCTTTGAGTGGAGTATGCATGGGTCTGCTCTTGTTGTAATGATTTGGTGCCTATGATAGCCTGACCTAAGCAGAGACATTTCTGGTCTAGAGGGGCGGGTCGCGCCTCAGGAAATGCGCGCACCCTGATTGGATCTCATCGATCTGTCCGTCACCCCCGGCCCCTCCTCTCCCCCCTAGTGCAGCGCTACGTCACATCATTTAGAGCGACGCCCACCCGGAAGGGTTGACTCCCACTTTTAGACTGGTTCAGCCCACGGCTTTTTCCAGGCTTTCATCTTTCGCGCAGACGAAATGAAAGCCTGGGTATCGAGGCTATGCCTATGATAACTGTATTGTCTGCCTTTTTATTTATATACTGTATGAATGCATTTCCTAATGGGAGTCTATCAAAATTCAAAAGCCACTTATTGTCATTATGGTTCATTGTCCTTGCCATGTCTTTGTATATTCAATCTTTTTATTTATAATAGTGTTGTGCCTGAGCTGTTTTTCTTTTCTTCTCTTTTCTTTTGTCGTTTGTTATCATGTTCTTGTTGTGTAATGTCTGTTTGTTGTCCTTAAATGTTTCAAAATCAATAAATATACATATTAATAAAAAAGGAACCATGTTGGACCTACAATGTTTCTGCCCGACAGCGACGAATCGATTATGCAAAGTACTGTACTATGCATTGCAAAGCACCATTCAGATTTTGCTCTGTAGTATGGTTCATTGATAACCTGACGCTGCCAGATCCAAGAAGCTTGCTACACAAATTTGTTTCACAGCTTATTGGGATCTGGGATCGCGGAAGCAAATTCGATGACGGGGCTGTTCCTTTTTTTCAAGATACTTGGTAGATGATTGGATGGGACCGTCTGTCTATCACCGTGTGGGCGTGCAAACACAACCAATCATATTGACGTGTCTAGATAGCTTCACATCCGGTTTCGCACATATCCCGCCCTTAGCTCACGCTGATTGGTCCGGTACGGAACGGATTTTTGTCAGCTCAACTCCCTGAGAGATCCCAGATGAAGGCTGTGTTGGGGAACATGGTTACCCAATACCGCCCTCATCTGGCAGCGTCAGGTTAGTTCATTGATGCAGCCCATCATTATGACTCCACTTAATGAATTTAGGGTCAAGTAAACCCACAAAGAGCCCCTGAGCTCTATATCGAAAATCATAGAAAGAATCATTTATGATCAAATAAACTCCTATCTGACATCCCAGAACCTTATATTTGAGTTTCAATCAGGTTTCAGAAAATCCCACTCCACCGATACCTGTCTGCTATATCTGACAGATCAGGTCTGAAATTAATGGGGGGAATTATTGTGGCATGGTCATGGGCATGGACCTCCAAAAGGCATTTGACACAGTCAATTATAACATTCTTTTAATGAAGCTTAAGCTCTAGGGTTTTACAATAGCAGAGCTACCAACCTGCACACATTTTGTGTACCAACCACGCAATTCTAGGCGTATAAACACCTAGAATTGCGTGGTTGGTACACAAAATGTGTGCAGGTTGGTAGCTCTGCAATAGGTCACTACAGTGGGTGCATTCTTATTTAGGAAGCAGAGAACAAGTGGTGGACGTTAATGGCACAATATCTTCACCTCTCATACTAGGTCCACTCTTCTTCTTAGTATACATTAATGATATGCAGTCAGCCTTTGGCTGCAATCTGTATCTTTTTGCTGATGATGCTGCTCTTCTTGTCTCACACCAAAACAAATTGGAGGTAGAAAGAGTGCCGAGTTCAGAGCTGCTCAAGATCAGTTCCTGGCTAGTAGACAATGGGCTGTCTCTACATCTCGGCAAAACAGAGTCGATTCTCTTTGCATCTAGAGCGAAACTAAAGAAATTTCGGCCAAGGAAGCAATCAAGTACCTTGGATGTATATTGGACAACAACCTTATGTAGGTTTTTGTAGCCGTTTGTAGTGCCAACTATGATTTTCAACTCTTATTGATTTGTTTTCAGTGAAATATGTCATATGATAATTTATAAACAGTTATGCAGTCAAGTACAATGATGCTTATACCTTTGAAGAAGAGAGTTTGCAGTCTCACTGAAGAGTTTCTGTCCAGGCACCTCTGGTGGCTCTACTTTCTCTGCCTCCTACAGAGAACACAGCAAGGTGAACACAATGGATGGAGCGCATGTGCGCACGCACGCACACACACGTACTGTACCAATCCATGTTCCCAGACAAAAAAAATAAGCTTTTCCCTCTCTCGCACAGATAAAACCCACCTAGACATGGAAACAGCCAAACACACAAACTCATAACAAGCATATCAACATAATTTATGAATCAGGAATTTCAGACACTGACTTACAAAGTGAAACACATACATATAGGCAGGAATACTAAAGGCCAACAAACACACCCCTGTAGGTTTTTCAGAGCTCTCAGTGAGAAGTGTCCACATAGAATTCTTGAGCCTCTTCATATCCATTTTCTTGGCTGTCTTGGCATAGTTGATCTCAATCTTGTTGACCTAAAGAAGCAAGCACAGCTTTACATTAAATGGGAATTCCACTCATTTTCAACAATTTACTGTCATTAATATACCTTAGAGCTGGAAAGAAAAAATCATTAACATGGTGAAGTACATCTTGATGATGTCAAGAACACAGAATGGGGGGACGTTGTTTTATTATTTCCAACAGCTCTAAGGTATATTAATGACATAGTAAAACGTTGAAAATGAGTGGTATACCCCTTTATACAGGGCTCCAGAGCGAATTAATCTAAACATATTAATACAAAACGAGAACCACGCCAATGGTCGTCGTTCACATCGCCCAGATATTAATTACATCACGCGTTTTGGCGTGGTTCCTCTTCTAAGGGTCCACTGCAAACCTTTATTAACCCGTCCTTTGAATATGCATGGTTTTACCGATGACCCTTGGAATCTTTTTTAGAATATAGTTATGTTCTAACTTCTTACAAGCATTCATATTATGCACCAAAGATAATTATTAAACATAGCCCTATGAGAGTTTAAAGTATGAAAATATTGCTGACACCATTGAACAATATTAATTGCTATGTTGAGAACAGCAATGTTTAATGTGCACTGTAGAGTTAAGACTAGGCATGGGACAATATGAACATTTTATGTCACAATTATCCTGACCAAAATAAGAAGCTCACCCTGTGTGGCTCTGGGACCAAGTTGTCTTCTCCATAGGTGGAGAGTCTGTCTGGGTCTTGGGAGATGGGCATGCTGTCCATAGGGGGCTGGGCGTCATCTGACCCAGCAAATCCTTCTCCTTCATCATCACTGTCTCCACCCTTTAGGTTGGTAAATGTGGGAACACAGAGTTGAACATTTGTGAAGATGGGTGAGAACATTTATAATTGATCAGAAGCTTTAAGCCTATCTACAGCTGGGTGTTCTAGTCAGTGTTTAGAGAGTTAAGCCTGATACACTTAACAGTCATTTACAATCAGTGTTCTTGAGCAAGACCTGCCTGCTCAATCATTAAAGACACTGTATGTATACTTCAGTGCCATGCAAAGTGTAAAATAAAAAACAGACCTGTAGACCAGGGCAGAAGTTGGCTGTATCGTTGGCGTTGTTATAGTCGTAGTCTCCAATACCTTCTCCAAGCTCTCCAGACAAACGTTTTGTGGATTCTTGACACAACTATAATAGAGTAGGATACAATACTTTTTGACAACAGCCCCTATTTGCTGCATGCCTTGCCCCGTTTTTTTGTTGATCAAATCATCTATGTAAAGAATAGATTCATAGGTACAAATTTGCTGCTTCACAAGGACTATTCTATGAGACTCACTTGCATATTATACACATCATCAACTACAACACAAAAATCACTCTCCACGAGTTTCACTGTGGCATTTCTGTTGACATGCATCAATTGTCGTGATGTGCTTTTGTGGGAAAATGCAGTACAGAGATATGCACACAGATATGCACAGAAAAAACCTGTTCCCTGCTTCTGTCACACTGTTAAAAGATATACGATAGCAAACATCTTCAAATCTTGCCAATCAAAACTTCTTTTTCGTGTAGACAGATTTACTATATTACTTGATATACTCATTTCATATTCCTTATGTAGTGTGTCCACCCTCCTCTTCTATTGTGTTTTTGAGTGGTGCAACCACTCCAAGGAACAGCAATGTCTGTGTTCACCTATGCCTGTGTTCACCTACAGTATGTGTGTCTGTGTTGGTTAATGAGCACCAGTATATGACTATGAGTACCAGTAGGGGCGCTGTTGTGCCAGAAACAGAGAGAGGGGGATAGTGCTGCACTGTTGCCTGCTAATGAGAGCGAGGGGGGGGGGCAGTTTTACATCATTGTCCCAACACAAACATGAAATGCCATTGACAATGAATGGCCATCATAAACATTGAAGACAAAGGTGGGGACGCAAATTCTAATTGGCTGGAATGAGATGATGTATGATGATAAGAGCACCCCTCATTTCACACGGGTGTGATGTTTTATGTGCAAAATAAATTAAACCACCTGGCTTCAAGTGTTCTAAGATGAGGTAGGTCACATTGATATCAATCTTAAATGTGAGCAGGCATGTACATGTGTGGATAGCCTTACCGTGCTGGAGGGTTTTAGGCTGAGCTGGGACAGTGTTTCTGGGGGAAACTGAAAGTCTGCTGGAAGAGTGGTCTTTTTACTGGACCTGGCAGTACTGAGGGCAGACTTGGTGTGAGTGGTGGCAGCCTTAAAGGACAAGGATAAAGACACATTCAGTTCAAAGTGAATAGTATTCTAATCTACAGGGCACCTATACAGTTTACATTTCAATATTATGTAGGTTTTAAGTTAACCGTCATTTATGGCATTTCATGGACCTCGTGTCGTGTGTGTTCAATGAATCCAAATCAATCCATATAGTTAATTATAAGAATTAGCTATAAATTATGAGAGAAAAAAACTAAACGCATCACAGTGAAATTAAACAAGTCTACATGTCATGACATGCTGATGATCTTATCTTGTCCCAAAGTGATGAATGAGTGGTTGATATAGCAATGGAACCCAAAACTAATGCCTAGATAGTCTGGATGCATTTGGCATTCTATTGGAAAGTATATCGAGACAGACTGTTCTGTGCTATTTATCAAGTGTCAAAAGTAAACAAGGGAAGTCGTCTGAGGACGACGTAAAGAGAGGGAAGTGGTATATCCGATGTATGGGAAAAAGGCCAATGTTGGCCCAATAGACTACAGGTACATACTCAAAATATTAATCTTTTGGAGTGATTTTTCACTGAGACCCAAGTTTGCCTTGAACAAGACATCATCATCATCAGGTAACAAAGACTAGGTGACAATGTGTTTCCTTTCCAGCATATACCATAGCGCATAACTTTTTGCAATCAAATCAACATAAGTCTTTTAACTAACAATTAACATACGGTTACATTTTACATCAGGTATTATTTCCCCCCCAAAAAGTAAGTAACTAACTATACAGCAATATGAAATGCCTGTAAAAAAAAGAAGTTAAGTTTACTCTGGTAGTTCGGAAATAGGTGTCAAGGTCAATGTCATCATTGAAGTCTATTTCAAATGTCTTCTTGGGCTTCCTTTTACGAGTCTCCTTGTCAGGCATATGATCGACTAAAATAAAAGGAAAGATACATTCAGTGAATCATCTGTATACATTCAGCACAGACGCCATCGGTATACTATTTGCAGCGTTGCTCAATTTGTCCCTCAATTCCCTTCTAAAGCAAAGCACTGTAAAAAATATTACCATAACTTAAAGTTGAAGCACATGAAGTACAAAAAAAAGACAGATTATGTTATCTGTAGCGAGCAATAGATACACAACAAAACGTCATGTAATAGTACAACAGACACATATACAGTGAGTGAGCAAGTACATAAGGAGATACAGAAAAGACATACAGTTAACCTACTAGTGACCAATTATCTATATAATAAAAGTAGTATTAAACATGCGTGGATGCCACTCACGCTTGTGTTTGGGTTTGAACTGCCAGTAGCCAGGTCCTGCCCAGGTAGCCATGGTCCTGGGGCTGAAGTAGGAATACTCCCTGGGCTGAGAGGATAGCTGCAGACACATGGTGGTTATGTCGCCCTCCCCGATGGGGATAACATCCCTGCACCGTCGAGGATAATAACACTCAGTATCATACAAACTCTAACCATCAAGATTACGGTATTAGGAGGGTGTTTGAGATGGAATCAGTGATGAGGTCTTCAAGATACAGTTAAGAGTAATACATGTCGGCCCAGGCCGTAGCGTAACGGTCTGGGCACCGGACTGGTAATCCAGTCGCAGTGTGCCGCGGGTTCGACTCCCGGACCCGACACGGCCTTTACTGCATGTCATCCCCCCATCTCTCTCCCGTTTCCTGTCAGCCTACTGTCTGTCCCTTCAAAAATCAATAAAAGGCGTAAGCCGCAAAAAAATATCTTAAAAAAAAAAAAAAAAAGAGTAATACATGTCCAAAGTAAACACAGGACACATAATATACCCCCACATATTGAGTAAAATACACAAAAACGTTATTGACAGACAGACAGACAGACTGTAGCCTATCAATAAACCTTGGATAATACTAGGGATCCCTGCCATCCTTCGGTCAGTTCAAAGGAATGCTCTAGAACATTTTTCACCGCGATTGCTCCTGCTTCAATTAATTTATTTTACTGACTGGTTGTTCTGCATAAAGTTCCTTTGTAATTTATCCTGATTTATAATGTTGTGTTGGATGTAGTTCTTTGACTGCATTTTGTGTATTGTAACCTCGGCTACATTGAAAATGAGGGCTTGCCCTCAACTGTATTTCCGAGTATAAATAAGGTGATGATGAGGGAAGGTCGATATTCATTATCAATGCTAAGCCACCAGCACTCTGTGGTTCCAATTTAACCGTCTTATCAGTATGCTAGACAGAAACCCTAGGTGTTCGTTTCTTGTCTTGCATTCCTCTTGTCTTTGGGGTCATTATCTCACCTGAACAAAATGTGTAATAGAGGCTGTCTAGTCAATAGAATGTTTGAAGACCTGTTATCAGTGCTATAAGGGACTTAACACAGTGTAAATAGACTGACAAAAAAAGGAACAACTGCAGACCTCCACTGAGTCACTCCTTTGAGTTTTCTTTTCATTTTTTAAAATCACTGCATTTCCCCCACTGTACTTTACTTTAATTATTTAAATTTAATTTAATTTGAATTGTATCACTGTGCAAGCAAGCCAGGCACAGACAAAAGACTCATTAATTCATTATCTCGTTAATTCAGTTTGTCAAAAAATAAAATAAAAATGGATTTTGTCCCAATCAGCATGTTTTAACAAATTAACCACCAACTTACGGACCACAGGGAATCCAATTACCATTCCCAAGACAAAGTTACTAATTAATTTCATACTTTTCAGAGCAAAGATAGAATAAGGAGGCCATCAGCACAAGAAAACCCCATGTTCCCATTTTTTCGGGCCTTTTAGAATAAGAAACTATTTTATAGAATCTAGATGTGAAGTGAGTACAAACATTTACACATGAGCTGGCACAGTACTTCCACTGCTGGCCACTGAACAGCAGCAGTCAGAGGCCCTAAGGCCCTTTGGTGTCAATATAGGCGAAAGGTGAGGAGATATTGTTCCTTGAATCATGTTCACTTTCCACGCAGGAGTCAGTCTGAACCAGTGATCTTCAGCAAAAAGCGTACTTATCTAATTACTACAATATTCTTCAGTCTTGTTAAAACATACATATTTTTTTAAATTTAGTAAACAAAAACTCAACAAAAGTATTCTTGTTTTACAGACTATCTGACAGATGAAGCTGCATAGAAAAAGATATCTGTCAAACAAAGAGTACGTGTGTGTTTCGAAGTGTCTATGAAGTGGTTGCAGAATTGTGTGCTGAGTCGGAGGCACACTGGTGTTCGGTGAGAATTTCAGGTGTGCTTTGGGATTTTGTGCCAAACACAAATTATTATCGAGATATACTGTATATAATTATAGACATAAAAACGTTATGATTTTTTTGTTACCTTATCCATTCCCAATACAGAGGCAAATCCTATAACCTAAAAAAACTATTTTAACCTCTTTCAACAAGATTTTGACTTGCCCAATGGTGTGCTTCCCTTGAGTACAAAAACTGACTGGGTAGACTGTGACTCATGACCTTTGAGCCACCAGACCTAAATAGAATAGTCCCCACTCCTATCTATTTAGTTTACCATAACCACAGTGATCCTTAATCAAATTACATCATATTCAAGGGCATTTGGAGAGAAATTGACGCTCGTTATTGCATCAAGCAAGGCAATTATGTTTCTGCAACTGTCAAATAGGTCTTCTACAGCTATTCAATTTCTAACTAATACAATAACATTTTCGTGGCTCTCAGCACGTCACCCTAGACATAATGTGGCCCTTGGGGAAGACTAATTGGGGAACCCTGCAACAGAGAATCATTCCATTTGGGCTGTGGGGGTGCTTGATATTTGTTAATTCATATAACAAAATAGGCCAATCTCTAAGTTGAATCATCATTAAAAAAAACGTCGACTAAGACCCATTCCGGTTGACTAATCCACAATTCATTTTAAATTTATTTTTCTCTCTCTCCAAATGCCATCTGCCATTGGAATCTAAGGTACTCTGGGAGCAATTCGGGGTTAATGGTCTTGCGAGAGGGACACACATCGACACATTGCTGACTTGGCCTGGAATCATACCTGATAGAACCAGAGGATCTGGCTCCCCAGGCGGGCTCACTAACCCTTCATCTATGGCCACCCCTTCTATCCCTTCTCTCTCAGCCCCCCATCTGGGTACTCACCGTCCTCCTTTGCGCTGGGCCTCGGAGCCCTCCTTGTACTCCACCCCACCGTCTCCTGGTCCATCCTCATACTCAGCGTCAAAGTCTTGGCCAAAGTCCTGGCAGTCTTCCTCTTCTGCCTCAGGTTCTGCGTTTACGTCGAACACATGCTCACCCTGCGTCACCTTCTCCAGCAGCTGACTCATGGTCTGCAAGGATCCACATTTAGTTAATCACAAAGGAGGTCCATTGTACAGATCCCTATCCAATTGCATATAATTATCCTTTTCTCCTTCTCCTTTTCTTACACAAACTCAACACACTAATGCACACAGGGCACAGGGAACAACAGATGATGAGATTGCAACCCATTGGTCAAACAATAGGAGCTGCAAATCATCCAGATAAAGTCCAACTGGTAGTACTAGCAGAGTAGGTCTACCAAAGAATATTCTATATTAAATCCTGAATATTAAAAATAAAGTTATGACACCTCATTTGCCGACAGACAACCTTTTTCTTCTTCTTAACACATGTTGTGCCCAAGACGTCTGTGGACGTCTTGGCAATTTTTCTTTTTAATATATATATGTCAAGAAAATGAATGTAAGTGTTGTGTGTGTACACAATGTGTTAACTTAATAATGAATATTGGAGTCCAATTTTGACAGCCCAATAACAAAGTAGCCAAGTTCTCATTGTTCTGCACAACACCCTCTGGACTTAATTAGTACTGTCAATAAAGAAAAACGTACAGGTGGATGAACACCACCTACCCTCCCCAGAAGAAAAAAATCTATCTGACTACTTTGTCTCACCTGGTCAGGGTTATATCTGGTGAAGGAGAAGCCCTTCAGAGTGGGACAGATAGCGTTCTTCTCCTGGGCGCGCTGAAGACCACCTGACAGACACAGTAAACACTCAAATTGTTTAGGTGTGTGACTGTATGTACAGTATTGTACATTGCTTGGTCAAAGTTGACTACTTGGGGTCGGAATGTGTTGTAACTCAGGGTAAACTAGAAAAGATTTGAAGACATTAAATGTGAAAAATACTATAGAGATAATGTGTAGCTATTTGTATGATGTTTGAACACAATCTGTAGATTCTGCAAAACATTTCTTTGCAGAAATCCTCCTGCTGGTCTCACTATAACAGGCTGTTGTGAAATATGTACGAGTAAAATCTGTAGGAGTAATATATAAAAGAAAAATCAGCAAACATCTGACTGAATGGTGCTGGAAATTAGCCGTCCATAGATGGCCGGAGAGGTGGCAAAAATGAACAATTTGGGTGCCGGGAATTCTTTTGAATAAAGGTGCCAAGCAGATGAGGGAGATTTTACTCTGAAAGCCCCCTCCTTTCATTTCCCCCAAAACGGGAAATGAAATCTTCCTTTACTACCGGTACATCACCATCGTAAAACTGATAAAAATTACAAATGATCATTTTTAAGAAACAGATTTGTCACAAAGTACTAAACTAAACAGAAGAAGCTCCACTAGTGGTTCTGTTGTCATTGGAAATGTGAGAGAAACGTTACACGTGAAGGGTGCTGCAGGGACGCGCTGCAGGGGAGGGGCGCTGTAGGTAGACGTGGATTGCAGTAAGGTCATATCGGAGGGGAAGAGAAGCTCGCACCGGCAGTTCTCACTGAAGAGCACTGACAGGAAGACGCCCGCCGTGCTGCTCTCGTCGAAGGACGATGCCATGCGGTGAAACATGGGGTCAACCTGGGTGGCAGGAATAAGCACAGGTGAGCGTTCATGACCTTTAGAGCACATTCATGGTTACATGGCTACAGTTTTTTGAGTGGTGCAACCACTCCTATAACTAGCAATGTCCGTCCCTGTGTGTGTGTGTGTGTGTGTGTGTGTGTGTGTGTGTGTGTGTGTGTGTGTGTGTGTGTGTGTGTGTGTGTGTAATTGGTTAAAATGGGTAAGGTTTAAAAAAGGCAAAAGCATGCTCTATTGCACTGGCCTAAAAGTGGGTCCTTAAAAACTGCTTCAACTTCTGAGATTTGTGTTTGGTTCATTAGCCACCAGATGGCATATGTATGTATGCATGTTTAGGGTACCAACAGGTGACAAAGTGGCGCTGTTGCACCACTCACTTTAGACAGGTCTGATTCTTATTCTAAACTAGCAGAAGAATGTGCTATATAAAATTCAAGCACCTTCAGGTTGTATACAATCAGTGACTGTCAACAAAGCACAGTGCAATTCAAAAGCCACACCCTTAAATTACCTTTATCGACACAAGATTTCTAAATAAACAAACAAATACCAAGTATAGTGGACTGCCCACTTGTCCAGTATATGTCCACTTAGTTTAACAATATAAAGTCTTCCACTGGAACTGAATGTAATGCAAGACAGACTGGTTCTCCACTCCAGTTCAAGGAATAGCTTTCCATTTCGCCACGTCGAGGAAAACTAGGGGTAACCAAAATGACAGAAGATAATGTCTTCTTTGGGATGTAATGGCCATACTGTACCTCGCACTTTCTCTCAGACTCTGCACTGTTGATGTTGCTGAGATTCTGTTCTACAGTCTTCTTAGGGGGCCTTTTTCTCTTGACCTGCTTGACAGCCAGTTCGCCATCCATATCTTCCGCCTCATGACCAGGCTCTGAAACAGTGAATACACAATCAACACACACATAAGAAAGAATGCTTTATTAGTGTCTGTAAGTGTAGTAGTGCAGTGGGTTTTTGACTGGCAGCCCCAAAAGTTATTTGGTTATTAAACTCATTTTCAGTGTCGTCGAGTAGTACAATATCATATAGAAAAAAACATCACAATACATCAGAAGATCAGGAAAAGAAAAACAAAAAAAAGGTATACATGTGAATTACATAGGTTTACAAATAAAAAAGCTAAGACAAATTTCAAAACGATCTAAAAACATATTGTGCGGGTCTGGGTATGCTCACCAAGGTTTTAAAACAACTCCAGGGTACTAATGTGGTCAATTTTAATGTTGTGGAATGCAGGTCATTCCATGTATTAGGGCCACAAAAGCTAGAAGCAGATCTACCAAGTTCAGAGTTAACTTTTTGTACCTTGAATTTGGGGAAATTACTTGATCACGGTCACTCCTACTTTACTGCTTCACAGATAATGGCATACACGTACTGAACAAAGAAAAACCTGTACAGCACCTCTATTTTGGCTTTAATATAGTTTATTTTCTTTAACTTTGACAGTGGCTACGTTTACATGGACAGTTAAATCCCCTTTTCATTCAGAATAAAAGTTAAATCCTATTAAAAGTTGTCATGTAAACACCTACAAAAACTTAAATCGGAATGAAAATGGCCAATCTGATTTAAACTTAGATCTGATGTAACTGACCGGATTATTCAATTTTTAAATCCTATTGAAACAATTGTGGACTCATGTAATTGTAAACACTCATTCGGATTTAAGTTCATTCTGGTCTTTCTGTGCATGCTTGTTTCCATGTAATTGGTATGGCTATATTATGCTCTTGTTTTGCGATTAATTATAAGAAACTAGACATGTTTAATTAATAATTTCACATCTCTGAGAGCAACCTCTCATAGGCTACAGGATACATCAAATATAAAGTAATATGGCATAAAAGTGTTTTTATTATTATTATTATTTTGTTTTACCTGAAATGTAGTGGAGTAGAAGTAAAAGCATTGGAAATTTGAAATACTCAAGTAAAGTAGAAATACTACTAAAGTAAATGTACTTATTTACTTTCCACCACTGGACGTAAACATATCCGCCCGCCCCCTATCCAATCAGAAGCCTTCCCAGCCCCCAACCTGATGTGGAATGAAAGAATGGGATTTAAAAGTATTGTCCATGTAAACACTCATTCGGAATGACCATTTCCCATGTAAACACACAGCAAAAAACTTACTTCTGAATTAATTAATTCTGAAGTTTTCATTCTGAATGAAAAAGCCCTCATGTAACCGCAGCCACTGAGATAATCTCATCTAATAAGAGGCCATGGACACATTGGACAATGGCTTATTTCTCCCTCACCCGCTCCAGGCTTTGTTTCTGCGCCAAGGCCACCCAACACTCTGTAGGCATCAGCATGCACAGCATCCACTCTGACAGCATAGATCTTTGTACTGGCGTCCAAAGTGCCGGCAGCTACCTGGATGACCACAGGCAGAGATATATTTCAAAGACAGATGTACCCATGAATCATAAAATGTTCCTAGACACTTAATGACACAGAATCGTACCTTAAAGTTTGTGAGCTCAGAATCCTTCTGCTTCAGAATGTCAGCCATGTAATCAATCAGATGGAGACCAAAGGCATTTTTAGTGGTGATTTTCTGCAGCAAAAAAGAAGAAAACAAAACATTTAACATTACACACAATCACACATCCCATTCTAGGGTGCTCGAATGAGGTTCAAACCATTAGATCCATTAGGATCGAAATGTCTCTTTTAGCCTGTATTGTACATCATTGCTGTAATACGTTTACTTTTCTATTCATATTCTAAGCTTCTGGCTCCGATGTTAAATAATGATACACTACAAAGGGTTCCCCAATAGGCGGCCCGCGGGCCATTTGCGGCCCACAGAGCGCCCCCTTGTGGCCCATGAAAGAATTTCCAAAAAAAAAGAAATATATGTTCTTTTTTTTTTTTTTTTTTTTTTTAAGGGTCCCAGATATAAATGGCATTAAATGGGGGTCAGTAGCCTATGCATGTCAAACTGGGCATCCTTTTCAAATGCCCTGAAAATTCATTTTCAGGGCAAGACCTCGACCTCCGCGTGCAGACTCGGCCCCCAGCCTGGTACGCTAGTCAAAATATGGCCCTTGAGGAAAATTAATTGGGGAACCCAGCACTACATGATTCTGCTTCCATCTAAACTATTATGTTGTTTTTTAAAATACAATCTAAATTCATGTATATGCACAACCATACTTACATTCTCTGTAGAGAGCTTGATGCAGGTGGAGTAATGCTCTGAGATCTGTGCATTTGACAACTTGGGAACAGCAGCAGGGGTCCCTGAGAGACTGCATACAAAAATACAGTACAAAGATGGTCACTTACGTAGAAGTCTATACAGAAACATTTAAAGGAAGGCAACAACACACAGTAAAATCCTCAGTGTTAATTCATCTATTTGTTTACAAATGTAATCAAATCTGTACACAGACTCTCAGCATTACATTAACTTGTAGATTTTACCCCCAAAAACACTTTTTCAAAGCAGCCTTTAGCCTGGGCAGCATTCCTTTTCGGGTTTATAATCTGGTTGGGAGCGGATGATATCACTATGTCATGTTGTAGTCATTGTTTTGTAGTCATCAGGCCGCAACCCTCTAAACCAGAACATCCTTTGGACCTTTCCCGCATCAAGGCTTTTATTGGGAATGATCGATGAACTGATTTTAGCAATACTTCCTGTTGTTTACCGAACAAATTGACAGGTGCGCTGACATTTGCTCCCAGCAAATGTCAGCGCACCTGGTGCACAGGAAGTATTGCTGAAATCAGTTCATCGATCATTCCGGGCCCCTCTTGCCCGGAGAGAAAGACGTCCGTGTGCATCTCTTGAAAAAGTGGAGATAATTGACTAAATACACGTTTTGTGCCAGAACTTTCACATGGATTTAAAACCATATTTTACTCCACGTCTTTGGAATTATTTAATGGGTGAGTACAAATGGAGCATTTATCACATTTAGGCCATTTTACGTCTGACCAGAAATTAAGCAGGACCGTTCTATGCCTCTGATACATGAAAATGTACGAAGTTAATTAAATGATCACAGGCGTTCTAGGTCTAGTTCCGTGACAGTCTGAGTGAATTATGGAGGAGGCCTAACCTGTGAGCCGGAGACTCGGTGATGGAAGAGTCATTTGCGGATTGCAGGTCAATAACTTTTGACCTGCGTCTCTGACGTCTCTCCTGCTCATCGTCATTGCCGGGGAACGCAGCTAGAAGTGGAGTGCTGGAGGCTGCTGGGGACAGTCCCTTATTGCCCTTCAGAGAGGCGGAGCCCCAATTCTGTTGACGCACCCGGGACACGGGTGTCGAGGACGCACTCATCTTAGCTGGAGAGTGGAGACAAATAACAGCAACTCAGGTCTCAGTTATTGGAAGAGCAAAATTGGGCACATAAATCGTTCCCACAATGTAAAAAAATAAAGTAATGTAAAGTATACATGATTTGTACATGCACGGTACATCGATAATCAAACCTAAACGTACCCTTCTTCCATAATGACAGTACATTGCCGCAGGGTTTTTTTGTGCATTATTTTATTTACATGGAAGAAAAAAATAACAATTTAAGAATTTAAGATTTGAGGTGCCCATAGCCCTGGTCCAAGGCTTACAGCGAGCCTCTCTCTGACGCCTTGTGGAAGTACCTTCCACAGCCCTCTGGTCATATTTCCACTCCCGTGCGCTGTTTTTCTAATGCCAGCAAATAAACAAAACGACGAAACCACTCACCGAAACAAACTGCGTAACGCTATCCTACACTCGCGAACCGCCAGGATCGCGAGTGTAGGATAGCGTTACTGTCATTAAATTCAGGGTACATTGCGTTATTAAAATGGCACAAAGTGCATTTTAGAGATAAACTGGGGACCTGAGACGCTTCCCAGGTTCGAGAATAGACTTTTACCAAGGTCTAGCAGGCTTTGTATCGGTGAGTGGTTACGTCGTTTTGTTTATTTGCTGGTATTAGAAAAACAGCGCACGGGAGTGGAAATATGACCAGAGGGCTGTGGAAGGTACTTCCACAGGGCGTCAGAGAGAGGCTCGCTGTAAGCCTTGGACCAGGGCTAAGGTGCCCAGTGCACTGCCCACAATGTTTAAGTGTCCATTGTAGTTAGTTACCCAGTACTGAGGTCAAGCAATCATGTAAACAAAATACATTCCAGAATAACAGCAATAAATTAATTCGCCTGTTTAGGCTAAGAGTAAGCAATTATATAAAAAACGATTAAAACCATTATTTAACGCATTAAAAAGAGAAAGGAACATATGTAGTAGCCATGGTTCACATGACGCTCGTACTTCACGATAATCATGACAGTCATGTTTCAGGGCTACATATGTAGCAGCTCAGACATTATCTCGACAAGTTAGCATTTGCACGTAGCTGTGGGCTAACTAAAGCTGCTAACGGCTAACAAGCCAAAAGGGAGTAACTAGGATTTGTAAAGTCACATTTTCTAAGCACAAACTACCTTCAGATGTTTACAGAAGGTTGGGTCGGTGTCGATGGATATGATCGTATAAGGACGATATATCACGGATCACTACCAGAGGCGAACTGTTCTTCCTGTGTTGTTGTTGTGTTCTGTTACTTCTTTCTGTACCTTTTGAAAATTTGCGCCGATTGCCGAACGAACGGTTTACGTAGTGAAGTGTTCAGTGTTGCGTCATTACGTTTCATCACGCCCACCTAATGATTCTAACATTAGGTCTACTGGAAATTCAGATTCCAGATACACATTTCATTTATATTCAGGCAGCGTTTACTGCTGCCTGTAAATACTGTTAAAATAATTAACATGCTTTTATTATTATTAATCAAAAAATATTTGATTCATGATTGTACTTACTGACTGAGATATGGATATACAAAAGAAAAAAGGTTCTCCTGAAGGTGGCCGCTAGGTGGCAATAAAAACTAGTCTACGGAGTACGGTACTCAACTACTCATATCTAAATCCTTGGCACTGTATGCACGTTTGTATACTATGTTGAGTGTTATGGGCACTGCACTGGTCTGCACTGGTCTACTACGTAATTGTCCTTTTGATTAAAAGAAAATAAAACTTTGAACATATTCCATTTCTTATAGTCGCACAGACTCGCACTACAACACAGTCCACACATTGAACTTTGCTTTACACAGCTGTCAAAACAGCCACAAAGATAATTTCACAGAGGTGCATGTATCGAGTCGAGACCCCTGGCCTAGTATAGGTCCAGACCAAGTGTAGATTAGGAGAGTAGCGACCTTAAGTATATATGAATATACATATACTCTAAGGCAGTGTTTCTCAACCTTTTTTGTCCCGGGGCACACTTTTCATAGCCTAAAAATCTCGGGGCACACCTAGATATATGGTGTGTGTATATACTGTATATATACCGGTGTGTGTGTGTATATATATATATATATATATATATATATATATATATATATATATATATGAACCCAATATACTTTTAAAAACACACATGACAGCACTCCTCAAATAACTTTAAAGAGAAAGAAAAGGACAGAGACATGTGCCTCAGTTTCACCAATTTATTTTCGAAAACTCATACAAAATGTAGCACACACATGTTCAATTTGTCAATGCAAAGTAATACTTCTAAATAAAGTCTAAGGTAGCGACACGCTTTGATCTAGCCACAAAGCGACATGACAGAGCCTGCAAATTGTTCCTGTTCGCGGAACTTGATTGATTGATTGAAATATTTATTAACAGTTTGTAGAATTACAGTATTTTATTTATTTAGCGAATGCAAAGTCCTTAAGCCAAACGGTTGCCTCCTGGTCTGCTGTGTGGAGGGTAATTAATCCTCCTTCCAGTCTTTGCAGAGGACAAACTTCTATGATGTGCTCCATAGTTTGCTCCTCACCACACGCACACAGTGACAGTGTAACAGAATTACAGTAGGCCTACATTTTAAGCACAAACTCAATACAAAGACTGTTAACTGTGAGTGGACGACCCAATTAAGCATTACACTTGTTTACAACAGGGTCCACATTGTTCAATTCATCAAAACATTTAGAGACATAGGATAGACACTTCTATGTAGTTAAAGAACAGAACAGGAATTCATCATATAGGAAGCAAAAAGGGAAAGGGTATACATATACAGTGAGGGGAAAAGGGGGGGGGGGGGGGCGGTGGGGGGGATTCAGATTTTACAGTGGCCAGTTTCGAATTGCAGCCATACGTAGGTGCCCTTTGAGAGCGGTTTTGAAGGAGTCAAGGGATTCACATGTCTTAATGACTGTTGGTAGGGCGTTCCACATTTTGGTGGCATAGGAGCGAAAATAATTTAGTCCCTTGTTTGTGCCGAATCTGGGTTGTACATGGTTTGTTGCACTCCCTCTGGTGTTGTGGGTGTGGACTTTGTTTACAATTTACAATTTACAATTTAGGCATTTAGCAGACGCTCTTAATCCAGAGCGACTTACATTTAAGCAAGAACAAAGCATGGGAATACATCACATAAAAAGCATTTATCATGAAACATGCGTAAGCTAAGAAAGTAACAGTGGAATATTTATATAGTGAAACTATACATACACTATACATATAAACTATACATCTTTACTACTATGCTATATATGTGTACTATGGCGTGCTATGACTACATACAATACAATTACAGTGCTGTCTACATAACATGCTATAAGTCTGTATCAAATGCTATATAATCCAACAGAAATGCTATCTAAGGGTTTAGGGTAAGTGCTAAGGGCCATGATGGAGTCTGAAAAGGTGGGTTTTCAGGCTACGGCGGAAGATTGGGAGTGATGCTGCAGTTCTGACTGCAATGGGAAGTGCATTCCACAGTTTTGGAGCCAGAAGGGAGAAGAGTTTGGGACGTGTGGAGCGTTGTCCCGGCGTTTTTAGTGAGGGTACTTCCAGCTTCCCTGCGTTGGCTGATCTGAGTGCGCGGGAGGGTTTGTAGGGTTCAATCATACTTGTAAGATATGGGGGAGCCATACCTTTGGTTGCTTTGAATGCCAGCATCAGAGTTTTGTATTCTGTGCGGGCAGCGACCGGGAGCCAGTGGAGGGAGCGGAGCAGGGGGGAGACATGTGAGAATTTTGGCTGGTTGAAGACCAAGCGAGCTGCTGCATTTTGGATCAGCTGGAGAGGCTTAAGTGCACATGCTGGTAGGCCAGTAAGGAGGGAGTTACAGTAGTCGAGTTTTGATAAGACTGTTGTCTGGATTAGGAGCTGGGCTGATTCCTGGGTGAGGAACGGTCTAATTCGTCGTATGTTATAGAGTGTGAACCTACAGGATCGAGTGACAGCTGTGATGTGAGGTTTGAACGAGAGCTGACTGTCCAGGACAACACCAAGATTCCTGGCTGTTGGGACAGACGTTACCAGGGCGTTGTCTACGGAAATAGTTAGCTCCCGCATAGGGCAGGACTTAGCTGGGAAGAAGAGAAGCTTACATTAAGTTTACATTAAGGAAGTATTTATGGTACATGGGTACATGGGTATCTTGGTGGTGTATCGAATCTTGTGGACCAGACCCATTGCAAGATGCACTCTGTCGTCGACCCTATAAGCCATCCCAGCCTGTCAAAGTGGGCAGGGGTGAGGTGGGTTCGGGGGGTGAGGCCAAGTAGCAGCCTGACCAGTTTGTTTTGGGAGGTCTGGAGCCTTGTTTTACAGGCCTTTGAGGTGCTGTGGTACCAAGAGGTGGATGCATAGTCAAAGAAACCTTGTACGAGGGCTATCAACCTTAGCCTGGTTAATAAACCAGACTAATATCGCACGGATCCGCGGGATATTAGTCTGGGGAGGCTCAGCTTGGATTTCATTTCCAGGGAAACATTTTCTCTTTGACGCAATTGGTCAGAGCTACTGTCAGTCAAAGGTCTCAAGCATTGAACGTCACTGTACCAAAGCCCGCCCATATTGCATACCGTGTCCCTATTGGGCGCACACGTTTTCGTGTGTAGAAAATGGGCGTACAATTGAGCCTCTCCAGACCGAAATCCGCCGGTAGGCAATTTTTTTTTGCCAACGGCTGATTCGGTCTGGTTTATTAACCAGGCTATATCAACCTATCTTCAATAGTTCCTTACTAATAATCATGAAAAAAATGGCACGATTTTTTCCTACTCAGTCTGTGTCTCATATAGGAGGGCTGTGGGCAGTTTAGAAACCGTCTTCCAGTGACATCATCATTAGGCAGATTTTTTTTTTTTTACAAAATTATTTAGATTTTCATTATCGTGAGAACGATGGCTTCCATTTTCGCATTGCAACTTTTCAGGACTAGAAAGCCTGCTGTTTTTATTAGCTTGTATTCCCCATCGATGATGTCACTGGAAGACAGTTTCTGAACTGCCCACAGCCCTCCTATGAGACACAGACCGAGTAGAAAAAAATTGCACAAGTTTTTCATGATTATTAGTGAGGACCTATTATGAATAGGAAAAAAAAGGAACTGAGTGTTTTTTTATTTTATTTTATTTCTTTCTTATTTAAAAAAAGAATGTCTGTAATTCACTTAATTTACAACAACATGTTGGGAAAGTTTGAGAGCAAGAGTGTCTGTCCTGTTTTGTTTGTCTGTTCACACTTGTCATTGTTTAACTGTTTTTAGTTTTTTCTTGTTTATCACATTTATATGTCTTTTTTATTATGTATTGTATGTGGAACATTTTCATTGCCTGTTATTTTTTTAATTTTATTTAACAGAACTACTCATTATCATTGTCGATAATATTCTGATGTTGTCATACAAAAAAATGCCTAATAAAGACAGTATTTTAAAAAAAAGTGTTTGGTTTTGCAGACGCTTTTATTGTTCATCAGCTTTAGTTTTTTACCATTATGTGCACAGTTAGAGTTTTTGTGTAAGATGCACAGATTGCACATACACAGTATACACATTATGACAGACAAACCTGTCTGTCATAAAAATCTGACTATTCACCCTCAAATTCCATGTCCCCCATTACACCTCAGCTAGAGGCAAAGTCCATAAACAAAATCCCCTCAGGGCCTGAGTGTTAAATATGCATATGCCAAGTCTAGCTGTTAATGATTTTTATACTTAATCACTGAATCAATAAGATGCAGGTAAAATGTATAAGATCCTATTTATATGCAGGACTTGCTTTCTGTATAGGATCCACCAGTATTCATAGAACGACTACTGGACATTTTCAGTTGCATGACGTACCGTAGCACTGTGACCAACTGACAATTACGAAGTGTCCTCAATTCACCTACTGTAACTAACCTATGATTGTGATGAGAAGATTTATGCATTAATCACTAAAGAAATCTTGGCTTAGGGTGACTAGAAATGCACGATATTGAAATTATGAATTTGCAGGATCATATCGGCCGATACCAATATGCAGGATCATATCGGCCGATACCAATATATTACATTATATTTATATTGAAGTTGAATTTGAGTTTTTCTGGTGAAAGTAGATGGTAAGCCAACCTAGTCCCCACTAACAGCTGATGCTCTTAAAGAGACAGAGACAGGCAGAAAATTGTCTGCTCTGTGAGTACGAAGCCATTGACGGTCACATTATTATTGCGTCATCAATATCTGTGAAAATAATTGGGATTATTTTGAGACCGACCTGATACCGATGTGGCATTCGTATGGCCGATCTTCATACACTATATGGATTATATCGTGCATCGCTGGTTAAAATATGGATTGGCACCCCCTTACGAATGTCATATGTGCATATACATGCATGTGTGACATTGTGATTATCTTTGTGTGCATGTACACAAGCGTGTCTGTGTTTGTCTGTGTGTGTGTGTGTGTGTGTGTGTGTGTGTGTGTGTGTGTGTGTGTGTGTGTGTGTGTGTGTGTTGTGCGTGCGTGCGTCCGTCCGTCCGTCCGTCCGTCCGTGCATGCGTAAGAATATTAAGAATATTAGTTCTTTGTGTCAACTTTTTACTCTGAAGGTCAACAGAATCTCCACTGTTTGTTGTTTCTTGGTCGTCTTGGTCGTCTTGGTCGTCTTGGTCGTTGTTTCTTGGCCGTGTCGGGTTCGACTCCCGAACCCGACACGGCCTTTACCGCATGTCATCCCCCCATCTCTCTCCCGTTTCCTGTCAGCCTACTATCTGTCCCTTAAAAAATCAATAAAAGGCGTAAGCCGCAAAAAAATATCTTAAAAAAAAAAAAATGTATCTAATTTCCCGTGCTCCGTCAGTGGCTTCGTGATATAATGTCCTGTCTCGAGTTAGAGATGTTAAGGTTTTCAATTGCCGGCTCTGGAAAAAAGTTTTACAAGACCTGGGGTCCGTTTATGACATTCTACCACAACACACAAACTGTATAGTGTGCCTATGCCTCGGCCAATGCCAAACCACAACAGAAAAAAAATCTGCTCTGCTATAAAAATCTGCTTTTTTTCCCTTTTTTTAAATTATGTATGCTTTTATTTCGTGTATATGTGTATATAGATATATGTATTTAATTTTGACTGTCTTTCCGACTATCCTTGGGATTGTGGGTGGGGGGTGGGTGGGATAGGGGATTGAGTTTAATTTTTATTTTCTGTTTGTCACAAAAACTTGAATACAAAGATTTTGAAAAGAAAGAAATTCATCTAATTTGATGTGCCTTGAAATTATATGATAGGTTTGTCATTCAATCTCTCTCTCTTCACTTGCAACCTTAAGAACAGAGGTGATACTTTGTGTCGAAGAACAAAACCAGTTGGAGGAGATACACTTTCCTTCTTGTCATGGCTGCCGTTGCAGGGAACCTTTTCCAATGCTGTTTGGATCGTGTTTGGCCTTCTCAATGCCAACAGATCTGAGACCATGCACTGAACTGACATGTCTGGGGCTCTGCGCCACTCTATCCTGACCCTCCTAACCCCCTAATAGTCTGCCCTCTTGATCTTTCCCACCACCTCTCTCTCCTACAGTCACAATACTTATTAAACTTTACAAACTAACTTTAGTTTTGTATTTCAGACACGTTGAGCATCCGGGCAGATCATGTGCTTCTCCAATGGACAAACAGTCATGTTAAAATAATCCAATCCAGATAGGGAAAAATAAAATAACCCTAAATGTCAACACAATACTTTCCCAAGAATATAACCATGCTCAGATAAGTCTGCATTAGGTGATTCATTATTCCAGCTGTTGTCACTGTCCCTGAACAAATAAGATAACCGTCATCCAGCAGCACAGTCATCATCAGGCTGATTACCATGTGCACAGACAGACCAAGAATGTGTCTCTTCACCTTCCAAGCTGTTTGCTAAAGAATGGAAACCAACAAAAACGGCAGCTGCAGTGTTTTTCATCTCTTCCAGTGTGAATGAGCTAGCAACCCACTCTCCACACTCCATTAAATCATTTAAAATACTCATATTCAGAGCAGGCTAGATGTGCTTCACTTGTTACTTGTTGAATGTTTCAAAAATTACCTTCTGTGTTTATTATGTGAGCTGAAAGCACAGTGTGTTCCAGATGCAAGTACAAGCTATCTATCTTCTAATGAAATATGGGTCCCATATATCAGACTGAATTTGTAATCTCCAATGTTTGAAAGGCTGAAATTACATTACAGACTTTTTCCAGGGTTAATTGTCTTTGTCAGGAGATCATGTGTTGTGTATGAGTTATGTGAGTGTGCGCACGCATGCACGCATGCACGCACGCACACACGTGTGAGTGTGCGAGAGTGTGTGAGTGTGAGTGTGCGCACACAGTCATATTTTGACAGCAGCAACTGCCTGTCATGATTTCACCCCCTTCCTATCTAAGTATTGGACAGTATTAAGATGTTGATATTGATTTTTGTATTCATCTTTAGGGCCCCGAATCATACCGATAGAGGCCTAGAAAGCATATTATGGGGGTAATGGTCTATTTAGACACTGGGGTGTCAAAGCAACACCAAGCATTCCACTGCAGGTTATTTAATCGCTGGAGTATTGCTGCTATTGCAAGCGTGTTGCCTTGATATTTGAGAGTGGAGGCTCTCTGAAACCAATTGCTCTTTTTAATCCACCAGAGTCCCTCATACCCACCGTCCCGTTTCTCTTATATCCCTCACTCCCTGTCACCAAGCCCATGCCTCTGCTCTCACCTTTTGGCAGATACATTTCCTTCATCTGTCACCGGCCCATCTTCTCATTTCAGTGTTATACTATTTAATGCTTGAAGCCCAAGCATAGCATCCACTTCTTCAAAGTCTGCGTTATATGTTCCCTGCCTTAAATCAGATAAACTAAAGGATGTTTTATCTCTCGTGCATGATGAGGAGGAGGAATTGTTTATTGGTTTGCAGTCTTGTTCACTGAAGGGCAGGGTGAAGAAGATATATGGGCCGAGCTGTTTGGAATTGACATAATATGATGCAAGTGACTAAAAGCTGTACCTGTGAATATACGTCATTAATATGACATGAGGGCAAACAATTACGTTTGGACAATGGGTTTCGTCCAAAGATCTGTGTCTTTGGTCAATGCCGTTCAACCCAATATTATGGGGTGAGTTATTCAAAGGTAACCTCTACCGAATCGCAGTAGATGTATAGCACCTCTTCTTCTCTGTCATCAGGGCACCTGGCAGTTATGACGCGAGTCATTCTTGTTAAATAATTTTACATTTTACAATTTTACAACAGTGAAAATAGCTGATCTACAAGCTTACAGACACATCGTGAGCTTTTAGATCTGCTATCTTTCACTACTTTAGTGCAACACTCTTTTGAGTAAGGCATTTATGAAAAAACAAAACGTTGAAATGTGGAGAATGGTTTCTGTCTGACAGCAACGATATTCATTCAGCACGAAACCTTTACTATCGGCCTCGTTCACTCATGTGCATAGTTATTATGTTATTTTGTGCACAGATAAAATGCAACTGAGAATCCAGATCCCAGACCATTCTAAATCCCTAGCCATGTGTGTGCAGAGGACACGGTATGGAGGTTCCTGTTCCTGTTGCAGGTCAGGTGAATGAACCTGTCTTGGCCTTCACAGTGGTCAATATGAGAGAAAAAGCGATTGGGGATGGTCAAGGATATGAATTACAGTAGAATCTTTTTCATTCGTAGTCACATTTTTATTATTAGATTATTTTTATATATATTGACCCATTTCGACAAATATTATTAAGATTTTCAGAGACAATGAGGCCTATATAATTGTATGTACGCTTGGTGTGAGGCAGTTCTAAAATGCGTTCATATAGAGAACAAATTCTGTCACATTTTCGTTGGTTATATTCCAGAAAATATGCAAGCACACAGATCTAGCTTTTTCTGCTCCGTTCACACGTATTTGATCCCTATATGTATGTATACTGTATGATGCTGAAGCAAAATTGCATTATCCAGACAGTACAGCTTGTTACCAGATAGCAGGGCCTATCTCCCCTACAATATAACTGACAGGCAGTAGATGGAAATGGAAGCGCATATAATGGAAATGGATGAGGAGGATCTGTGGCAGGTCAGTGTTTTCCTCCAATTATCTCTCCCCCATTCCACGCCATTATATCCAGCCAGGTCAAGGCAGCCAACAAAATGAATATGTTTTGTCCCTGTATCATCCAAATGTGCAGGTATAATGCACTGCAACTGGACTATCTTCACTGTAAAGAATACAATTTGTTGTTTATATTTTGATTTATATAGTCTTTCAGTTTGCATCCGCATTTGTTTGAGGAATTTAGTTTTGGTTTGGCTACCCTGAAGATGAAAAAGGGAGGATGAAAGAACCCAAAATATGTTATTGTTTATAAAATATCTCATATGTATGGAGCAATGCATTTTAATCTTGTACACTGGGAACTCCAGTCTGACCACAGTGCAATGGGCATTTTACCTGCAGTTCTATTTTGAAATTTGAATTGGTTCCTCATTGTTCATTGTGTGGGGCCAGGCAGCTGGCCAAGCATGCAGCCAGTCCCTCTCGTATTTCTGATTCTATTTCAGAAACAAAATGTGGCACGGTGCAGTCCTATACAGGACTAATACAGTACTGTATTACAGTACTATACAGTCTAATGGTGCTACAGCAAACATTTAAAATGTAATCAGTTGTGTGTGCTGCTATCACTTTGCATCTTTCACCAAAGGGCCAAGTAGCAGAGATACACTCTCCTGCCATATCTTTGCTCATTTAACACCAAACTGGCTATAACATCTTCAGAACACAAGGTGATAGCCAGATTTGTGAAATATCAAAGATTTAGCCCACAGGACATCAACTGTATTGTTTACTGTAAACGGCACTGTAACCACCTACAGAAAAATCATCACAAATTATTGGTATTTATTTATTTATTTTTATGTTCATATCATGGTAGATGCAGTGTGGTGAATTATAGCCTCAATTGCAGTCAATGCAAATGAAACATCATATTTCTCACTTATGGACCTATTAATATTTGTACAAATACATTACAGACATCTCTATCAATTGTAAAAATGGTCAGAATGTTTGGACTTTAGCTGCACACTGAAAATAGCAGACCTACAAACTTGGATCTTATTTCTTTTTATGGTGCGCAACAAAGCTAAAGCTTTCCTCTCTCCCCTCATTAGTCCTTCAGCTGCATTGCAAAACTGTCAGTCCACAGATTTATACAGTGTAATTACCCCCTGAATCTGTGCATGTACACGCATGTGTGCGTGTGTGGAGAGTTGCGTATCCTACAGTATATGTGCTATTCTATTGTGTAGTTGGGATAGCTGAATGAGCCGAGCCGTGTGGGGACCCCACTCTAAATCACTCGACCCATCAGGTCAATTGCATTGACGTTTTTGTGAATGCTTTGAAGTGGTCGTATATAGCCTTGGGTCAGTTACAGATCTAATTAGATAGCAGCTCACTTGAGCACATCTGTGACCTTCTGATGACAAGAATTATCACTCACAAATTATTTAGTTTTGTATTAACAAAGATGTTAATTCACCAGATAAGGCAGTTCGTCGGTTGCTCAGACACAAACACGCATGCACGTGTAACCCAGGCTTGAAATCAGCAGCCTGTATTTAAAATAATGAATCGGATGGATGAATAAATAAGAAAAAGAAAAAGGTTTAAAATGACCTGGCTCTGTGACTGCCACCCTAGTTGGCCAATCAGTGAGCCTGTAAGAGTTTATGTCCAGCCTACCAGTGATGCTACTTCCTGTCAGTACTTAATCAGGAAAACTTCCTTTTCCTGTTCAATGAAACACATGGTGGTTCTTCCTATGCTGTAGTTACACAAACACAGAGAGAGAATCCTTTGCAATCCGCTTGGTAAGATTACAGAATAATCTTCCAAACCAACATTCCACATTCTAAATGTTGTTGGACAGCTCTTGATCTGTATATTGTGTCATTTTAACTTTTGTAGAGCAGTGTTGACCGAATGTTGCCAATCACCGACCAGCCAGGTGATTGCAGTCTGAGCCAGATCATTCATTGATCAGCGGTGAGTGAGAATGTATAACAGGGTTACACACGCACGAAAAAAATCAAACCAAGCCTATGTATAGTATAATGCCATACTTGTACCTGAATTAGTGAGCGACAAATCAACCGCTCTTGAATGCCACATCAAATATTTAGAACTGTATTTGATATAGATTGTTGCTGGGGTGTCTGATGATCCGCTTTGCTTGGACTACTCACAGATTGGACGCACGCTAGCCCTCCAAGCAGAACCCAAATGCTACTGAAGTTTCTGACATTTTGACGACCCAGATAGCATTGGGTCCTGTTGCACTACTACCATGCCACCTGGTACGCACCCATTTTTAAACATAAACAACATGTTTAGCGGCTCCCCGCGCTCTTTGACGATATTTTTCAGTGTGAGGCTTTCTGAATATGTAAAGTATAAGTACCCATACATACCGCTGCGAATATCTCCTGCAGTGGCGCGGAAGCCGTTAAGTATTTTTAATATATGTTTGCCCGATTTGGAAGCTTGGATTCTTCTCTTCCTTCCTTGTTTATTGACACCTCATTGTACCGCCTATCTGGCTAGCTAGTGGCGCTATAGCTATGACACAGCAGATCAGAGGCAGGGACATAGCCGCACAAGCCAACCGCACACCGGGAGGCGGTACAATAAACGGTAAACAAACAAGAAGAAATAAAGCGACCAAATCGGTCAAACAAAGATTAAAAATACTTAACGGCTTCCGCGCCACAGGAGATATTCGCAGCGGGATGTATAGGTACGTAAAGTTCCCGAATTCAAAATAACTCAAGTAAAAAAATGCCGTCACTTGGCGCAGATCCTATTTTAGAGAGAATTTCTACTTCCGCGTACTGGAATTTCCATACGAAAATATAGGTCTGACCAGGGACCCAACATAAAACTCATCAAAATTTCAGAAAAGCTTTATGTAGGGTCCCGAGAGGGGCTAGACGCACGCATGCACGTACAGTAGGACTAGTATGCATGTTGCGCACACACACACACACACACACACACACACAATGCTCTCAGCTCTGAACTCGGTAGAATCTGCACCTGGCTCGCTGATAACAAACTATCTTTACACCTGGGAAAAACTGAATCCATTCTCTTTGGATCAAATAGTAACCTCAGCAAGGCAGATGGCTTCTTGGTTAGAGTTGGTGACAATATTATCACACGAAAAGATGAAATGACCTACCTAGGTTCCATCCTGGAGGCTAATCTTTCCTGTGATAAGATGGCCACCAACGTAATCAAAAAAGTCAACCAAAGAACAAGATTCCTTTACAGGATCTCCTCACTGGTCAACAAAAACACCTTGAAGACCCTAACAGGAGCCCTCGTACAAGGTTTTTGAGTGGTGCAACCACTCCTACAACCAGCTTGCAATGTCCTCGTACCTGTTTGTGTGTCTGTGTAAGCACGAACCTGTTTGTGTGTCTGTGTAAGCACGAACCTGTTTGTGTGTCTGTGTAAGCACGAGTATGTGACTTAATAATAGCAGTAGGGGGCGCCAGAAACAGTGAGAGGGGTAGTGACTCTAATGGGAGAGAGAGAGAGAGAGAGAGAGAGAGAGAGAGAGAGAGAGAGAGAGAGAGAGAGGGGGGGGGGGGGGGGGGGGGGGAATTGCACCACTCAGTTCACACGTGTGTGATTTTTTTGACTATGCATGCACCTCCTGGTACCACAGCACCTCAAAGGCCCTTAAAACAAGGCTCCAGACTTCCCAAAACAAACTGGTCAGGCTCCTACTTGGCCTCACCCCCCGAACCTACCTCACCCCTGCCCACTTTGACAGGCTGGAATGGCTTAGGGTCGATGACAGAGTACAGCATCTTGCAATGGGTCTGGTCCACACCACCAAGATACCCATGTACCTGAGTAGTGCTGTTGTTGTTTTTCTTTTTTTTTGTTATTGTTGTTTTGCTAATTGTCTTGTAATGTTCATTGTTTTTTTTTTTGTATATTTGTATTGTCATTAAATGGCAATACAAATATACAACAAAAAAATTCACACAAATTGTGTGTGGAAAAAGGAAAATAAATACATTGTTGAAAAAAACAAAACAAACATGTACCTGTCTAAATACTTCCTTAATGTTAACGAAGTCCACACCCACAACACCAGAGGGAGTGCAACAAACCATGTGCAACCCAGATTTGGCACAAACAAGGGACTAAATAGGATTCGCCTGCTGGGCAGCACACCAGGAAGAAAAGCACTTCCACTTGTGGTCGCAATTGGCACGGTGGAAGGCGCCCTGGCATTTCTCATTGTGTCAAGGACGGCCTCATCTAGCCTCTGAGAGAGGGGCTCAGAGGAGGCCAGGCCCAGAGCTGCAGAGTCATCGTCTTGGGGTGCCAATTCTGAACCTGGACAGAAGGTCCACTCCCAGCAAAAAAAATTAAGGCAAGACTTTGTCACCACCAGCTCACCACCAGCTTCACATGCCGATTGCAGACAGCGCAATAACGGGTACAATGACAATAACAGAAAAAGAGTAGGCTGTATCCCAGCCGTTCCGCAACAAACGAAACTCAGAAATGTAGCCTAACTGAAAAGGGGAAAAACCCTGTAGGCAAAACAACACAAGTATACACAACAACAACGTGTTTAGCTTTAGCAAACAAACACAGTAGGCTACAAAGTCACACAACATTTCAACCCACAGGGACACGGGAGGCGTACTATCATCCGACAGAGCATTGCTCCGAAGGAGCAATGCTCCGAGGTGCGCTGCGGGTCGGGAGAGGGTTGCGGTTAGGTTTAGGTGTCTGCCCCGGGGGAGGTTAGGGTTAGGGTGAGGGAGGAGGTAGGTTGTCGTTCGGACCAATGCTCCGTCGGATGAAAGGCATGCACTCCAGGGACACAAGGCGCCTGCACCAAAGTGTACGGGTTACCCAAGCAGTGAGTGTGGAGACTACTAGCAAAAAGCAAGCAGTTTGAATGAAACAATATACAGTATATAGTTCTATCTCAACAGAACAGATACAGTACGATACCATTACCTACCGTTCAGGTCTCATGAGGCGAGCATAACTTATATGGTGAGACCGCCTCCCTGGGTCATGTGGGCATGACTATTTTGATATTTAGGTCTCGAGAATAGGAAGATGAGAGCATCATTCGTTGTTATGACCGTAGTGACGGTCAGAGTGAGGTTGAAATAGATCAACTTCACCCTTCCTCCCACACCACCAGGACGTCATTTCTATGAGAGTAATCTGTGCACAGCAGCTAGCCACCTTCACCCCCACAAGTTGACCAGGCTCTCCATTTTGCCTGATAGAATCGTACCGGTAAGTCATTATAGGCTCGCCGTGCCAGGGCAATTCATTTCAATACACATAATATAACCCATTCTGACCGGGCACCCATTTTGGTGTCAGCATCATGTTATGCTTTAGCTATTTAAAAATAGCAGATCTACAAGCTCATATCGCGCCACCGAGTGGCGCGATACGAGCTTGTAGGTCTGCTATTTTTGAAAGAAATCGAAGAGAACGACTGATATTTTTAGAATCTGATCTCGGGTCAGAATGGGTTCATCAAACCGGTGTGTGTCCGGTGGAAACCTTCGTATGAATCTGATCTCAGGTCAGAATGGGATAATAATGACCTGTGAGGGTCAAATGTCCCCTAGTATAGAACATTTCAGAAATCCAGCTAGGTGCTTGCAACTTCGGAGAACTGGATGATGATTTGGTCTACTATGAGGGCCACATGTGAGTCCACACAAAGTTGGTAAAACATGGTGGAAACTTGTCTTTTTTGGTTTCATTTAGTTTATATTTATTTTCAGCACTACTACATTCTAATCTATAATGGACTATACACACAACGACACACTGTTTATTTCAAGTTTGGTGATAAAGTTACGGACTGGAGGTACATCCACAAGTTTAATTTGGCCATTGCTTGTTAGTTGTTTTATCAGATATACATTTTTTATTTGTTTGTTTTTGAGTATATAAGTTCAAATGAGTATACTGAAGTTTAAATGGTTGGCCATAGAAATAAAGACCAGCTGCTACAGATTGGCTTCTGTTTGTCTTCATTATTTTGGAAGTTTGTCTTTCTGTCATGTTTTCATGGAGAAAATAAAAGACAAAAAATACAAAACACACAAGAATCCTGGTTTCTCTTTGCTGATGAGGAAAACATGGTTGCAGGTCAGTGGTTGGGTATATACTTAGTTGCCTGTTGGTATCGCACACCGAAATGAGCTGATCACACAACCTGACACGCAGCCATATAGTGAGATTGTTAGAGAACCACACTTTTAACCGAAGGGATATTTTGGATTGCGAAAATAAATGAAGCCCTCTCCCTTTAGTCCCTTATGCCAGTGTCTCCTGTCGACAAGCACTTGCCCAAGGCAATGAAACACAACTGATCCTGAACTGAGTGTGAAGCTTCCTTTGAGTTGGGCAAGAAGGATTTATATGAAGAATAAACACCACCACAGAAACAGACTGTGATGATGACGACTGGAAAGCGCTGTCTTAGCCTGGAGCTCAAGGTTTCATCCCTGAATAAAGATATGGACAAAACAAAACAAACAAAAACAAAGTAACACTAAATTTTGCATTCAATCAAAAATGCACAATGTATAGGCCCTAATGTACATTCTGTAGTATGTACAGTATGCATTGTACATACTATCCTATAGGCCTATGTAGTTCGGTCAGGTTCTACTCTAGACTGTGGAACTATTGGCGCACTTGGTCTGTATTCGAAACTGAACATGGTGGAACTATTCTTATTGTATATTTCTTTCTATATTCTTTTTTATTTATTATATTGTTGTGTTTTTTTATTGTGATATGGATTCTGAGTCTGAAATAAAGATTGAATTGAATTGAATTGTAGAGTGAAATAGACAAGTGCAATTGATATACCTTCTGCCTAATGCGGTCTATAAAGCATGCTTGCACCTGTGAGTGAGTGAGTGAGTGAATAAACCCCTCTTGAGTCTCCAATATGAAGCTGCTCAAAATGTGTTTTTCTGTCCTCTCTGTTTAGCGATCAATACTAAGTAAAGTATGTGTAGTTTGAGGACAAAGCCGCACAAATAACAATGCAATGCTCAGAGGTGAACTTGCTGATGATAAAGGTAAATGTGCTGCATCTAGTGTGCAGCACTATTCTCCAAAGCGCTTTACAATGTAGGCTATATGCCACATTGACCCATTCACACACGGTAAAAACCATGCAAAGGCATCAACCTGCTCATTGGGAGCAGTTATGCCTACCGTAATTCACACCAGCAGCAGCGTCGCTAGTTGAATCCACGCCCATGGGGTCAGCCATTACTGAGGTGTAATGAGCATTTATAGCTACACCTGGACAACAGGGCACTGCATCCACGGAGCAGTGCCCTGTTGCCCTGACGAATACACAATTACACATGGGTGCCCAAGGCACTCCTCTGTGTATTCGTCTACTAATGCAATAAATAGTGCATGTCCGAGCCCGAGGTTATGAGTGATAGCTGTCACAACAATGTATGAATGTGTGTGTGTGTGTGTGTGTGTGTGTAGGTGAGGAATGCCACTGGTTGTCTGTTGTCTGTACAAACAGCTCTGTCTGGTGATCAGTGCCCAGCTGTACACAGACAGGAGAAATGCAGGCACTAGAATTGTTTTTAGGTGATTTATACATGTTGGGCATTAAATAGGCCATGTTCGTTCTCTATACAGTAGTACAGAGCCCAAGCAAAGTAGCTATTGTGGAATGCCCACTGTCAAACTGAAACATTATTATAAACAAACAGACATACAGAAAGACAGATCCACGCCCACAACTAGACATTACAGACACACATACATACAGTACTGTACATGCATGCATTGCACACGCAAACAGGCCTTTTGCCATTGCTTGCTCATTCAAGGGGTGGCCTGTCACACTTCTTTCTTTCAACTTTGTGATTCGATCATAATTCGTCCCATTCTGACCGGGCACCCATTTTGGTGTTAGCATCATGTTATGCTTTAGCTATTTAAAAATAGCAGATCTACAAGCTCATATCGCGCCACCGAGTGGCGCGATACGAGCTTGTAGGTCTGCTAGTGCCAGTGTGTGTCCGGTGGAAACCTCGTATGAATCTGATCTCAGGTCAGAATGGGTTAATTCATAGGGTCCTGAGATTTGGTGTACATTGGATTGAGACAGAAGCAAGCCTTGCCGCATGGATCCACTTCAGCTACATCAGCAGTATATGGATGACTGGAACAACGTAATACACCCTTACTGCGCCAGCCACAAAACTACAAAATCGTTGAGCTAGTTTCAACTTTCAGCTTTGTCTCTATCGTTTGTATCTGCAAGTGTGAACACAGCATCGGCTGAGGGTCATGAACATGAATGTATGTGGATAATTAAATACTATATAATGATACCTCATTAGAAAGAGCAGGGCCTAGAAAACAGAAACAACTGGAGGCTAGTGCATGGACCCAATGAGCTGATGATGGGGTTAAGAGGTTGTAGAATTCTGCCCGGATGGTAGCTCAACAGTCTGGGCACCTAGGCTGCTGAGCCAGCCTGACGGCGTGCCATGTGTTCGACTCCCGATGCCCTTTGCCGCATTTCTTCCCCCCATATCTCTCCCCGTTTCCTTTCAAAATTATTTTCAACCTATCAATAAAGGTACAAACAAATATCTTAAAAAAAAAGAAGGAATTCTGTTACACAGTACATAGGTTGGGGGTTAATTTTCCAATATACATCCCAGACATCACCTCACCTTATTCAATGGAAGCTCTAGCATGTTGCCCTGTGAATTGGTTGTATATGGTTGTGACTCTCTTAATGTTACCAGTGTGAATGGCCATGAGTGGAAATCAAGATATTATATTCTCTTCTATTCACAAACTTAAAGGAAGGGCAACAGACAATTCATTGTGCATATCACCGACACCGAGGACCCCGAAGGGAGTGCAGTGCTTACCATGGAAGAACTATGGTATACCATATAACACCATATAACCATGGAGAACTACCGATCCGACTGCTATGCCCACATTACTACGGATATCCGATTGTGAACTATATCAGAATCAGAATCTGATCTGATCCGAGTGTGACTATGACTGACTTAAAATGCAGGTTTTCATAGTAAACTGCGACCTACGGTCTCAATGACATTAGCGATCATATAGCCTATGTGGACATAAAAGGGACAAGGGCAGAATTCAACGACAGACAGAGCTTTACAGAGTGTGTGGTATTTTCATTTTGTGTGGATCACTTTAATCTCTCCAGCACCTTATGAAAGACTCTAGGTCAGGGGTCCTCAACTAGAAATGATGAAGGTCCACAAATATTTCTTTGAATAAGACCGAGGTCCGGTCCCATGCGCGGCGTCCATCGGAGAGCGGGGCTCTATGCCCCTTTAGTATGGTCAAGCCAAGCTTATACAAATCAGATCCCCTTCCAACCAACCAACCAATAATGGGGTGCAGAGTGCAGGCCCGGAGTGGAACTCCAAATCCAAATCACACTGCGCGCCAGAATTTTGGGGGCCCTTGGGGGACATTTTGGGGGCCTTTGCAGCAATTTCACATGAGAAATGTACCATCTGATGTTATTTATATTATTAACTTCTTCCCTCCATTAACATAAGACATACAATGTAGTTGTGCTGCAGCAACACTGCCTGAATTGAATTGAAATTGACTGTGGCTGGCCTGGCCTGAGCTTAGGAGAGTTTTTTCTTTGCTGGCCTGACCTGCCTAGGGTCCACAGAGAGGTGGTCCGCGGTCCGGTCGTGAACCGCGGTCCGCCAGTTGAGTACCCCTGCTCTAGGTACAGACCACTGACATATCTGAGCAGCTTGGATCAGCATGGTGCGTTTCTCTCTGCCTAAGTTATTTGGAGCTAAGCAACGTGATGATTGCACATTTTCAGAATTCTTCCATAAAGCTTTTCATTTATTTGCTTACACGATTGAAGTTTGATACAATCATTTCTGCTCGTGCTGGGATTCATCCCCTGCAAAATTCCTTGAAAATTGGCAAATCATGTGTTGTATTAAACCAAAAGGGCATGGAAATGCATGTTTGGATAATGTGACGCATGCATTTCATTGTTCAAGTGTGTTTTGGCAGACACCTACATACAAAAACAGGAACCCTTGAAACCTGATGAAACTGCCCTTGATAATATATATTTTTTTTTAAACAACAACCACATAAACCTAGGATTCATTTGTTCATTCCTGGGAAACCGTCCCCCCTCTCTCTGTAAAATAATGATTGTGTTTGTCTCCATGTGAAGGACAGCAGGGCAGAGTCATTAGGCTGGGCGAGACGACCTATTGGCCTTTTCTGCGCACACCTGTGTGTGTGTGCCCGTGTGTGTGTGCCCGTGTGCGTGTGTGTGGGTGGGTGGGTGGTATACGAAAGCATTGCCATAAAACCTTGACATTGGAGCCAGGTGCTCAGGTGGTAGATAGAATTCTTTGTCACAAGTAAGTGGGTGAAATTCGTTTTTTCTGCATAATACGTAGTTCCTATCGTGTCATTTTTCCAAGAAATAAAGAAAGGGAAGAAGAGGGGGGAGAAATAAATAAATAAATATAATGAAGCTCGTTCCACACACACACACATAGAACACTCGTAGGGTTTCTCTTTGATAATTTACATATTACAAATGGCACAGCCATAGGGTCTTTTTATATCATGAGGACTGCTACAGGAGATTATTATCACAGAAAGCAATACAGTCCTGTGTTGACAAGTCTCTCGTGGGACCTTTGACCAGCTCTGCAGCAAATCTATCCCAAACATTTAGATTCTCGTAGAGGTTTTTTTTTTCTTCGATTCTAACCTCTACGAGAATCTAAATGTTTGGGCTACAGCAAATCAGCCATGACTCACAATGAAATGCTCTCGGAATTCAAATGTAGAGGAGAGAAGTGAAATGCCCGATCCAAGCCTTACTTGGGCAGATGCGGCTAAAAAAAAAATTGACATCAGTGTCTTCTTTTAGATTGCTTTTTTTTGATCGTACGACAAAGTATAAAATAGGGTTGAAGCGGTTTATCTGCGAAAAAGGTGAAAAGTGTTGGGACAGAAAGGGACAGAAACGGGGGGAGCGGTAGGGGGTCGCCAAGAGGGTGTGAGATGTGTGGAAGTCAGCAGCTGTGCGGCTTCGATCGTTCTCCCTGTGTCTCTTCCCGTGTTCTCTTTCTGTCTCCTTCCCCTCTCTCCCCGTCTGTCTCTTCTCTCTCCCTCCCTCTGTTCATCTTTGTGCCTCTATTTTACTATCTCTTAAAGGGATTGTGACATAAAAAAAAAGGTTTTGGAATTGTTCTTGTTTTTTTAGGTTTTCTAATCTCAATTGCACCCAAAAAACATGAACTTTTAACATTCAGTAGTTTTCTGTGATCTGGGGTTTTCTGGCTCAAACAGGTGCTCTGATTTGCCGGCAGTAAATGACATCACTTACTGCAAATCCCATATATGTCAATGGGATTTGCCAGCAGATGTCACTGTTTCACTGTGTTGCCTGTTTTCATTGTAGCTCAAAAGGCCCAAAAAACCCCAAAGAAAACTTCAGACCACAGAAAATCCACTGAATGTTCAAAGTTCAGGTTTTTTGGGTGTAATTGAGGTCATAAAACCTAAAAGAAAAAAGAAAAAGAAAAAGAAATGAAAATGAATGTCATAAAACCTTTAATTCCTACTTGGTCTTCACACCCCCTCTTCCTCCTCCAACTACAATCTGCACGACAACACATACTTCGATCCTCAGCTCTGTTGATTTAGCCCACTGTTCAATAGTCATATTTACAAACATTGTTCGGATTGCATTTGAAAAGGATTCTTAATAGTGTGTCATATAGATATTCCACTGTTACGTTCTTAGCTTACGCATGTTTCATGATAACTACTTTGTATGTATGTGATGTATTGCCATGCTTTTTGTTCTTGCTTAATGTAAATCGCTCTGGATTAAGAGCGTCTGCTAAATGCCTAAATTGTAAATTGTGTTTCTTTTAACCTGCAGGGTCTAGCCCCAGATGGGTGAGGTTTAGTGCAAATGTATGAATTAGCTCTTAGGATGAGTTGCAAATACTTTTCCTGTGATTGTCTAAATGTACTCACGTTAACCACTACAAACTCAGTATACCAAAGCATGTTAAAACAAAGTGACCCAGTGAATGCTGTTGTAACAGTAGGCTAGTCTGATGTCAACTAATAAAGTGTTTTACTTGCCAAAGCAAAGATCAACTATAAAATGTTTATAACAGGAATTAAAGCCTATTTTTTCTTTGTTTGACAATGTAGCATGGCTGACAAATGATCTCCTTTCGCAGCATATCCAAACCAAACTAGAAAAAGTGCCCTTCTGGGCACAGGTCTCCACCAGGATAGGAATGTAGGACCAAGAGTAAAATGTCTATAAAGCCACAATGACCTGAGATCCATGTACACTGTACTACAGTATATTAGATGTGTGGCTCAATGAATTGCATTGTAGCCTACTAGTCAATATGTCTGTCAAAAAAACTTAACAATTGTCTTGTAAGGTCATGCAGTTCTATTTTTATGGTTGATGATTTATTGGAATGAGAGTTGAACCAGTCAGACCGTGGTCAGAACCACACTGTTAGTGGACCCACAGAGGTTGAGTCAGCTCCAGTGGTGTAAAGAAATTACTGTAAGTACATTTATCACAACATCAAATGCAGAAGATGCATCATGCTTAAGTAAAAATGTATAGATGCTTTAGGTTTAGAATAAATAACCCATGAGGAAATAAGGAGAGAGAGAGAGAGAGAGAGAGAGAGAGAGAGAGAGAGAGAGAGAGAGAGAGAGAGAGAGAGAGAGAGAGAGAGAGAAACACATGATTCCTTGTTTCCTCCTTGTGCACAGGAGCTACAGAAAAAGATTACTGTGTGACGTTTTTTGTGTGACTTTTTATGCCATGTGTCAAATATAAAGTGCGTTACTAACAAATAAATTGTATTATTATTATTATTATTATTATTCATGTATGAATCCAACGCTATTTATATTTTTAATACAACTGATTCCATTTCTGAGCAAAACGATAACCACCCGTTGCCCGGCGACGAATCTAACCAATCAGGGTGCGATCAACCGGCCGGGGTATGGGATCACCAGAGCCATAGAAGCTCTGAGCCTGTGCTTTGAGCGAACCTAGTCGGAACACCGTTTCTGATTGGTGGAGATGCCCGTTGTAACCATGGTAGCGCCGCAGCGCGTTATTTAAGTTGGCAGAGTGTCACTGTCAACCAACACGATCGTCCCGTGTTGGTTATGACGTGGTGTCTGGTAGGTTGTGACGTGGCGGCCCCGTGTCGGTTTGACGTTGCCGTGTTGACAGAATCACCGTTTCTGGTTAGTGGAGCTGCGCGGTAACCATGGTAGCGGCGTGGTCGCATCAGTGTGACGTTGCTTTGTTGACAGAATCACTTTCTGGTTGGTGGAGCTGCGCGGTAACCATGGTAGCGGCGTGGTCACATCAGTGACAGTGTGACGTTGCTTTGTTGACAGAATCACCGTTTCTGGTTGGTGGAGCTGCGCGGTAACCATGGTAGCGGCGTGATTTATTTGTTTACTGAACCAGAGCTGATCTGGAATAAAAAGGGCTGCAGCCTGTCACAGACAAACACCTTTGATTTAGTGTTAATGGAAATCCTGTCTACTAGTGCTAGCAAGCAGAATAGTCACACAAGTTTTACCAACTGTATTATGGTGGAAACAACTGACATGGAATTCTCCAGAATAGCTGAGCAGCAGCTCAACACTTATGGCATTATAACACCTGATTGCCGCAAAACCAACGGAAGGAAGATGTCAACTTGGAGCAACAAGCGCAAGGTGAAGGTTTTCGGAGCACCGCTGAAGAGCCTACAGTGTCATACTGACCACGGGGATGTGCCAAGGTTTCTGGTGGGTGCATTTTCCATGCTGCTGGAGCACACTGACAAAGAGGGCCTGTTCAGAAAAGCAGGTTCCATTACTAAACAAAAAGCACTCAGGGTCCAGCTGGATGCGGGCAAGGAAGAGTGTCTGTCCACAGCAAATCCCCATATTGTGGCCGGCCTGGTGAAGCAGTTCTTCAGGGAGCTTCCAGAACCCATCCTGCCCACCGAGCTGCATGATGCCTTTCTGAAGGCCCAGGAGCTGACCAGTGAGGAGGACAGAACCGCCGCCACACTGCTGCTGTCTTGCAAACTGCCTGACAGAAACATCAGCGTGCTGCGCTACCTTTTTGAATTCCTCCACAGTGTGTCCAAGAGGAGTGCAGATAACAAGATGGACAGCAATAACCTGTCTGTGGTCTTCACCCCTAACCTCCTTCCACCTGGAGAGGAAACTGAGAAGATGGAAACCAACCTCAAGCTGCAGAGAGCAGTCATTCAGTGCTTCATAGAGAATGCTCAGGACTTCGGTGTGTTACCACAGTGCCTCTTGAAGAAAGTCATGTTTGGCGGTGAGACCAGCGAGACCAGCGAGACCAGCGATCCACTGCCTCCTCAAGACAGAGAGGAGAACACCCTAGGACAGAGAGCAGAGAGGGCAAAGAAGCAACTTACAAGATTTGCAACTTGGATTCACAGGACATTTGGTTGCTATGTGCCTCCTGCCTCCTAAGACTTCAGCCAGGCTTTCCTGGGTACGGGAAGCGAGTCCAAGAGCTCAAAGTACTTCAGTACATCTGAAGAGAACCTGCTGGACCTACCTGTCTCTACACTGTAAGTAATGTAAATTATATGATGATCTGAACAGACTTGAACATTTAACATTTAAGGCCTAAAAATACACTTGCAACAAATTGCTACAAAACCTGTGATCAGCCAGTCATTAGGGGCATAGTTGAAGGATACATTTAGGTCTGCTAATTATGTACCATGCATGTTCAAATCCTATATACTTTACGTATTACTTCAGACCATTTTCCAAATGCTTTATTTTTTACATAATTACATCATTTACAAATAAATTGCTTATTTAACATTGAGGTTTTCTACAATGTTCTATTTTCATCCTTCCATATCAGTAAAATGGCAAGCCATGCACTACTCTGTAGTGATGTTAGTGCCTTGAGCAAACTTTCTTTGGACATTGGAAGCCAGTGTGAGAGCAAAGGTCCACAAAAATTACAATTCTTAGTTACACAATTTAGGGTTTATCATTATAATTTAGCAAACTGACAGTCACGTGGTTAGCACGTTTCCCAGGGCTTATTGGGTTAGTTTAGATGCAAAGTATGACACACAGAGCAACTATGAACATTAATATTAGATAATCATAACAATAAGGCTGAACTATATGGTGACTTACTTGAATACATTAATAAGGAAGAGGTGTTACACCAACTTTTATAAATATGAATGTGATTCTACTGACGCACATACAATATGCTGGTCAGACTAGGTCAATAAATGTATATAATCTGTTTTACTACTTTTATAAATATTGTTATACATTTTGTAAATTGTTGATGTTTGAATTATTAAAAAAAGAAAAAAAAAAGATTACTGACAATAATATACAGTATGAACTTTAATTATGGTAAAGTATAGTAGAAGACAGCCAGCACTCAACAAAAACTTCCTTTTCACATTTTATTTGCCTCAACCAGACAGAGCGTTTCAACCTTAACAGCCTTCCTCAGCATATAGCCTACAGTCACAGGAGGACGCTGAGGGAGGCCGTTAAGGTTGAAAAATAATTTTGAAAAACATTTTAAAATATCCGATCTACAAGCTCACAATGTGTCGATTTTGGCTATTTGAACAAAAAATATGTTAAGAAAAAGCCTAAAAAGGTTTTGTCATAAATAAGGGGTAAGGCGGCACCCAAGATAGGGCCATTATATAGTAAATCTGCTGTAGTGGGGCTGCTCAGGGAGTGAATGTCTGGAGCTGTATGAGTACCAAGCAGAAAGAGTTGACTTACAATAAGAACTATTCTGTGTTTTGCTCCAAGGACCTTGACAGCAGCTACTACTATTTCACAGCATGTGAAATCCCTTCTAAAGAAAAAGTCATCAACCCCCAGGTGAACATATAAGATACATTTACTCTCATGTTATTGGAGTACAGTACTTATGTTGATTTTCTTCATATGAGTAAAAAGTATATAAGCCTATTACTTTACTAACAGTAATAGTGAACTGTGAAATGCACTTCTGGATCACATGGCTCACTTTAAAGGTGAATACCACTCATTTCAACATTGAACTATTAGCTTAGGAAAGGAAGAAAAAAACAACTTCTGTTTAGCCTAGAACTGGAGGTATAGAACTATGGGCTCATGTGATAAATATGATTTTCCTGTTCTGTCCAGCTCTACAAGCACAGACAAACCAACACTGTCTCAAAAAGTAGCTGATACACTAAAGAGTTACATTTACACTCCAGAGAAAGGTGAGTCTTTCCGAACAAACATTTGTTTTGTTTTTGTTATAGTAGTGTTGTGTATGAATGAATGAATGAATGAATGAATTTATTTTCGTGTCATGCCACTTTGGCCCATCCCATATGGGATTATATGACACATTTCACAGAATACACTGAATACAACTGACACTTCCTGTTCATACATATTTGTAAATTATTCGAACAAACAAACAAAGAAAACAAAACAAAGAAAATAAAATAAAACGAAAACAATCATAACAAGGCCATTTTACATGTAAATGGCCCTCCTCCTCATTGACCAGGCCTTCTCAAGGAATGAGGCAAATTAAAAAGTGTACTTTTGAAACAGGCGCTTCAGTCTCTCGAAGTCCTCCAACCATACCAATTCATGGTTTGGGTCTATCTTATTAAAAAGTCTCTCCCTAATGGAGTTGTAGAATGGACAATAAAAAACAAAATGCATTTCATTTTCGATTTGCTTTAGATCACACAGACTACATAGTCTATCCTCCTCCACCGTGCCTACATATCTATCTTGTGTAATGTAATAAATGTAAATTTCTTCTAGTATTCCGTTTTCCCCTCAAGCTGTCCATCTCAGCATTTGTTGCCTTTGTGGCAATCTACCATGTAAGTTATCCAAGAATACAATACACTTGCACCTGCACCTAGAGCACTGTATTACCCTTTAGTCTCATCTTATAGTGTGTGTGTGTGTGTGTGTGTGTGTGTGTGTGTGTGTGTGTGTGTGTGTGTGTGTGTGTGTGTGTGTGTGTGTGTGTGAATTAAATAACATAGCTCCTACAGCTCTGTAAATGTACAACTTGTCTCCTTTCAGATGGCATTGTTGCTGGTCGTTCAGGTTATTCCTACTCTCCATATTGTCCGTGCTGGCATTGATGAAAACATCGCCTTCCTGCTGCTTGGCTTTGACATCGTCCTCTCTGACGACAGAATGGAGGTTGTCCAAATTGTGACTTTCTATACTTGGTTGTTGGAAGGTGGGTAATTGTTTGCATTGATTGGATGGATGTCAACTGAACCAAATTTACAGTTCTTTGAATTTCCCCCCTCAGACCAATCCATTGTTATGGGATATTATGTGAATATGGACGCTATATCTTGTATTTCATGCAGATCTGTTTTATTCTCCCTTCATACCATGCTATTGTCGTTGACAGTGTGCTACCTGTGTGCGATGACATTATCGTGTATCGTCAGTCTGGTCATGCTCATGCGATCAATGGTACTTCATAGGTTAGTAGCTATACTTTGATTCCTCATGCAGATCTAGAAGTGTACAATCCATTTAAATTGATCACCGATATATATTGTATGCCAAACATCCCTCAGATACAGTTAATTTTCATTCATACTGTATATTTATTAAGTAATCATAACCATTTTTTGCAGTAGACTTAGTTTTAATTTCGTCCAGAAATAATGCAGGTGTATCTAAGCCCGAACGTTTTTTCCTTTGTGGTTTATATACCAACATTGATTTGTGGTGTAATCCATGTAATATCATATGACATGGCCGAATTAACCTACTGTATCATTAAATACAGTATTGGAATAATGCCTAGGACTTTTGACTATCACAACTTGGCAGTGAACATAGACTAAAAAAAAATCATCTCCCCATTATCAAACTGTGACGATCGTATTGGAATCTGCAGTGTTATTTTAGTTAAGTGTATCAAATAGGCCCAGGCCGTAGCGTAACGGTCTGGGCACCGGACTGGTGATCCAGTCGCGGTGTGCCGCGGGTTCGACTCCCGAACCCGACACGGCCTTTACCGCATGTCATTCCCCCATCTCTCTCCCATTTCCTGTCAGCCTACTATCTGTCCCTTACAAAATCAATAAAAGGCGTAAGCCGCAAAAAAATATCTTAAAAAAAAAAAAAAAGTGTATCAAATAGTGATATTTGACAGGTGAAAGAAGCACTGGTTTTTGAGCTGTCAGGTTTCACGACAAAAAGGAAAGAAAAGTCCTTTGGATGATTTTCCTGTGTTTGGGCTATAGAACCATCATGTGATCACTGGATATTCCTCTTCCTCCATTTCAGATCAAACCTCAAAGGACTTTATAAGGGAGACATTTACAGTATTTTTAACCAGAAAACAATCCACCCATCCAACCCTGGCATTGTGTGCTGGATGGGCTTGACAGGGTACCAGGCTGCAATCATCTCCCTAGGTAAAATCAACCTAAGATATACTTCATCCTTAACACTTAACTTACCTTGAGGGGGCAAATGCATACACGACTATATATATATATATATATATATTTTTTTTTTAAATACTGTTTTTATTAGGCATTTTTTGTATGACAACATCAGAATATTATCGACAATGATAATGAGTAGTTTTGTTAAATAAAATGAAAGAAATAACAGGCAATGTAAATGTTCCTCATACAATACATAATAAAAAAGACATATAAATGTGATAAACATGAAAAAACAAAAGTGTGAACAGACAAACAAAACAGACAACAGGACAGACACTCTTGCTCTCAAACTTTCCCAACTTTTTGTTGTAAATTAAGTGAATTACAGACATTCTTTTTTTAAATGAGAAAAAATAAAATAAAGAAAAAACACTCAGTTCCCTTTTTCCTTTTCTTTTTTTTCCTTCCAATTTTCTATTGTGCTATCTATTGTGTAGGAGGGGTTAGCGTGCACCTATTGAAATATTCAATGAAGGGTTGCCATGTCTGGTAGAATCTATCTTCACTCCCTCTCAATTCAAACTTAATCTTTTCCAATTGTAAGTAGTGCATAACATCTCTCATAAGTGAAGTATGAGTCGGAACCTGTGCTTGTTTCCAATTCAACAGTATCAGTCTGCGAGCCAGTAGAGTCACATATTTTACCATGTTATATGGTAAAATACAGTTTGACCCCGGTCCCCCTGACTCCCATTACACATAATAAATTATTGATGAATTAATGATGAACTCATCCATTAATTCATCACAAATTTATCGTGAACTCATTCATCATTGGTCCTCAGCATTACTAATGGTAAAGTCACTATGTGTGTAGTGCCTAAAGTCCTATACTTAATGTCACTACTGGTTGCCGACGGCCAGGTGGAAGCTCTTACGTGTGCCAGTACAAACTGATCTCCAATGCATGTCCGTTGAGTTTAACTTTGCTTTATTCTCTGCAGTCATTTTCCTATATAACATACAGATACAATAATCAGAAAGAAACACTAACAAACACAGGCGACCAGCCCTCCTGAACACAGTAGAAAACTGTTAGCCTCTGCCGTCTGCCACTGGCAACACCTGTGTCTGATCAGGAGCCTGGTTAAGTACCTGGGCTGGCCCAGACACTGACCAAGCTGCAGTGACACTGTCAATCAGCAAAACATTAGGTCATAATGGCTCTTACAATGTGTAATATCATTAGTTAAAGAGGGTATTCCACAACTCCACTTCTAGGCCAAGGATGAGTGCGTAAAAAGATCACAGTGCCATTTCAAATGTTTTAAAGACCATGAAAATATCTATCGACAGTTCAGTTATTGATCTGTGTGCGGTGCACTGACTATGAATTATCCCAATTGATGGTTTTTAGATGGATTGATTATTTTGCATTTTCTTGACAGGAATGGTAATCCAGACTCTCGTGTTCTTCATCTGCTTCGTGTTTTTGGTTTTCTTGATCATTATCCCCATCGTCTTTGGCCGAAACCTCATTCTCTTCCAAATGGCTGCAAAGGCATGGTGAGCTAACCCCTAAAACCTTTATTCTTAGAAAAACTGACCTGAGTTGCAACTGAACTCTAAACCCCTTATCCCTAAACTACTTTGCCTTTTTTACTATATTGAAGCATTTTTGAATAGTGAAAATAGCCAATCTACAAGCTCACAGCGTGTCGATGTAGATCGGCTATAGTTGAACTATTCCAAAACTATTTTCAAAATAGTAAAAAACGGGGTAAGTAGTTTAGGGATAAGGGGTTTAGCATTGACAAAATAGAGCCCCAAATCTCCTTGCCATAAAAAGCTCACATGTAGATCTGCTATTTTTGGCTAATGTTTTCCCCAGAATATGAATGCAAGTGGTTAAACGTCAGTTTGTTTTCTATGAATTGCCTTCTATACAGGCAAACCCTGAGTGTAAGTTTAAAGATAGATAGAATGAAGTAACAATAGGCCTATAGCAGCAATATTAGTAAATATGATTTTGAATGATGGATTAAAGCAAGTTATGATTTTGTGCAAAATATTGGACTACCTCCTTACTTTATACATGGTTACAAAAGGTAAATTACATTTAGATTTTACTAATGTCTCTTGAAAGAGTCTGTGGACAACAATGAGCTGATCCTCTTCTGTAAGATTGAAGTACTTTTGGAATTGAAACAAGCCTCTTCAAATGACCTCCAGTCTTTTTAATTACACTGTTTTCATATCACACAAATACCAAATCTCCAAAATAAGAATATATGAACAAAAAATCATTAGTCAGGTTTCAACTGACAAAAAAAGAAACTCAAGATTTGACTAGCAACTTCTTGATTGATTGTAAACTCTGTTCACAGAGGCAGTCTGTTCCTGTTCACCTATTTCCTCTACCTGGTCAACATTGTGGTAGGGCTGATTGTCGCCATATGGAGAATATGGTGCTAACGGCTTTGTACAACATCCTCCATCTTGGACGTATTGACATCAGCTTGCTGCACCGTACCTCTGAAACATACGACCCAGGTACAGTACGCCACATCAGTGATCCTCAACCTTTTTATTTTCAATGACTCTGAGTTTGAAATGCATCAGGCCATGGGCCCCCATGCATAGTTGGAGGGGTTGATTGATTGATAGATTTTTGGGGGAATTCTCCGGAAGTGCATTCTTTGTCTATGGGACCTGGCGACTACCGCCGATAGCAGGCGAACGGTCGAAAAATGGGCGGAGGAACGTCGTCCGAAAATATATAAAAAAAAATTTGGCCTTGCATAACACCCGTTTTGAATTTGCACATAATGCAGGAGGCAGCAGCACCACCCGTTAATAAAAAACGAGTGCTTCAAAACTCCAGCACTTAAAAACATGCGGGCGAGAAGCGGGCGAGGTCGCGTGCACGCATCCGCCTGGGTGACAGCAGACTGCTGGGCGAGCGCTGGCGCTTTGGCAAGGGGGGTCAGAAATGAATGAATGTATGGCCATATGGAGCGTGTCTTGAGTGTACAGGGTTCGATTTCATAGTAAATAAGACATATTTCACAGTCATTACAGTCTTCAGACCATAGACTGTAAAAAATATGGACAAAGCGTTCGCCGGGTCTAACATGAACGTAAAATGAAGCCTGTAATAATATGGTAATTCCTGATGTAAGTCGCCATCTTTCTAGATCCGTTTGGTACCAGCTGGCCATTGGCTGGCTCCGTTTTTGGACCAGCTGGCCATTGGCTGCCCAGACAACGAGGCGGGACTTCCCCCCTTCTTCTCCGTTGGTTTTTATTTTGACTCGAGTGGGAGGGGAATCCCGATCATAGACTGTAACGGTAGCCACGCCCCTCAGAACATACGCGATGTTTTTTTTTCTTTATGGTCATTTTTTTTAATTAATGGGACCATAATTTTCCAAAAAGAATATTATGACATTAGAAATGAGACTTTAAACTAGTGACTGGAAGAAGAAAGTATTCATGACCATGTTTATTAAGGTAATACAGTCTAGGTGAAGTTGGGCCAAAATACATGGGCCTCTATGGAGCTATGGGGCTTTTTGGGTCCAGTCCAGCGCCACAACAGGCCATTATATGAACTACCGATTTCAAATGAGGCTTCACGAAATATCTGGCTGACTGCCCCCCTGCTTCAGACTAGCGTTATAATGTGTGTGTGCCCGCACAGCGTATCATTACTACACCAACTACCTGAAGGTTGAGGTCAGCCAGTCACACCCGGTGATGAAGGCCTTCTGTGGACTGCTGCTGGACATCATGGTCCAGGGTGTTGGAGCTGTACAGAAAATGCGGGATGCAGAGGAAGGTAGGTCAGATTCAGACACACACACACACACACACACAAGATGTCATCCCAGTCTTGTTTAATTTCAACTTTGCTCTTTTACAACACAGGATTTTGCAGTGTGGCAGTTAGGTAATTGTAAATTCAGGATATGTCAAAATCAAATCATATATAAACTAGAAAAAGTGCCCTTCTGGGCACAGGTCTCCACCAGGATAGGAATGTAGGACATTGCAGCTTGCCTTCATCTGGTGGTTGGATAAAAGGGCAACAAAAGTAAATTAGAGGTAAAAACACTTTTCGGCCAGTTATAGCGCCTCACCTTGAGGCTGAGTTGAAATTTTTCATGTGGCATTTCTTCCTCGGCCTAGTGGGAATGTGCGTGCACAATTTCACGGAAATCACGCGATGTGTTCATGATTTGCAGCATTTTGTTTGAAACTGAGCACTCCTGTGAACTTTGGAAGCCAATCTTAACCAATCAGGATGGAGTCTGAGAAATTTGAAAGACCCGTTTCGTTGAATGGCTCTAGAGAGACTGTGTACCAATTTGCGCGATGTTTGGACAAAATCTGTAGGTGTACTGTGCAAAAACTTGTTTTGCACAAAGCGGCCTCCTGGTGGCGCTATAACAGGCCGTTGTGGAAATTTTGGGGCAGAGGTTCATCGTTGGCATCCAGGTAGTGTGTGTGCCGGGTTAACGGTGCCGGAGATTAGCTGCTCACGGACACACACACGGACGGACGGACGGACGGACGGACGGAGTGCAAAACATACTCTCCCCCCATGCCTTCGGCCTGGTGGAGACAATAATCCAGTGAAAAGAGGGGCACAGCCTTGGTTCACCTTAATCCAGTTCCCCAGTACTGAAAAGATATATCATTCTAGCCTTCTGACCGGAGAACAGTAAATGGCACGGTCAAAACCTATCTGTATTCATAGACGGAGTTAACGTTCCATCTGACACTTTCTTTCCTCCGAAAGTGAGACAGTAAAGGGTAAGGCTCCGGTGGGTTATTCCAGCAGTAGCACACGGGGGTGCAGTAACAGGGGTCCCTACTAGGCACAGATGGTATGCAGAGATTCTGATAATCTCTTCAAATTGAATTTATATTGCAGTAATTCATTATGGATAGCATTAGAGGGGAAATGCATTTGAGAGTGAAGGATGGTCAATGATAATGGTACTGCTATAAGATGTTATTAAGATCTGTCTGTTCAGCAGGGTGTGGAACAGTAGAAAATAGTGTGCTCCTCTGCATGAAAAGAAGTGGCTGGCGACGTCATGTGTACTAAGACATAACATTAACAGTTAACAACTGTTAAAATGACTGAATAGTTTTGTGGGTTGGTGTGGGTGGTTGGGAGGGTGGGGAAGTGTACAATGAGAGTGATGTGTATTGTCTTAAACAAGAATGATTTGAAAAATCTCACCAAGGATCTGTGTGCTTAACACATACAGCGCCAATTATTTTTTATCGTATGGGCTTCACTGCTGGAGCTTGAGTGGTGCAGCCACTCCAATGACACAGCAATGTCTGTCCCTATCTATGTCTGTCTGAATGTCTTTATGTATGTTTAGGGTACCAACAGGTGACAAAGTGGCACTGTTGAGATTCACACTGTGCACAGGTGCATGATGGGAAGCTGAGTTTTAGTGTAACATTACAGAACAGACTACCAGACAGTACCGCGTTTGTTGAACACCAAGTGTCACTGTTGCACCACTCACTTCAGACAGGTCTGATCTGATGCACCAAATGATACATGAAAAACTCTGATCTTTGGGCTGTTTCATTCATCTGGTCACCTCGCCTGAGAAACTTCCTGGCAAGTCTATTTCATTTCTGTTTTCGGAATAAGTGGGGCCAAATAGTGCTGGCATTGTGGGAGGTAAAAAGAAAAAGAGCAAATACAAAAAAGGAAAACATAGCATACATGCAGAAATAATAAAATAAAAGTATATTAATACCAGTAAGACGCCTTAATTTTAAACCAAGACGAGAAGCGACCGCAGGGCTGAGACACTACCGGAATAATGTCACTTCATTATGTCTGCACTATACAGCGGAGTGGACAGACGGTGAAATCTCTATACCGAAGTCCTGATGTCACTCACTCATCCCCTGGTCCAGGGCCGTAGAAGTTTAATTTAAAATTGCCACGAGAGTGGAAAATGCAATAACATCTATGGATTGTAAAATTAATGTGTCCGTAAGGCAAGGTTATAATAGTTTGGGATTTTTCATTATAGTTTAGTTTTCAGTTAGAGCAGGGTTTAGAGCGTTTTTTTTGTTTTTGTTTTTATTAGTTTTAATTTTTGTGAATGACAACGCTTAGTTTTAGTTTTTATTAGTTTTAGTGTTCGTTTTGGGGTTTGGGTTATTTGTCAGGTGCAGGATTAAAAAAGGTCTGAGTATTGTGTAATAAAAATAAAACCCCAACAAAAGATATATTATACACACGCACACACATGCATGCACACGCACGCACGCACACACACTGAAGCATAAATCAGGCTATAATGCCATATCCATTCTCTGCATGCACTTAATTAATGTGAGAGGCATCAGGGTGTCGAAGTGCATTGACACAGTCCTTCATTCTGTCTCTGTACTAGTGTAATATCTGTGGATGAGCCACCCAGCTTGACTCTCAACCACCTCCTGTCTCTGCTTTGACACACTGATCAGTGAAGTCTGATTCTCACACACACACACACACACACACACACACACACACACACACACACACACACACACACACACACACACACACACACACACACACACACACACACACTCTTCATCCAGAGACCAAAGTGGCACCCAAACAGATGTGGTGCTCAAACTTTGGCTCAGGGCACACCTACAGTACACAATCATCTTTTTTTGCCCTTTTTCCCCTGTGATATGTCAAGAGGAAAACTTCAACAGAATATCAGTTTCGGTTAGAGTTGATTGAAAATAATTAAATATTAAGGTATTCCGTGTCACACCACCCCAAGTGGTTGCCTGCATGGCACCTTGAGAAACCCCCTACTCTTACCCCCTCACTCACCCTCTATCACACTCTAGCGTCAGTGGTTTTCAATTTACAATTTAGGCATTTATAGCAGATGCTCTTAATCCAGGGTGATTTGCAGTAAGGAATTGGCTAAACGCAAGGTGATACTTCAATTTCAAATGCATAGAAATTGAAATTTAGGATCATGGGTAAATCAAGAACCTATCATCACCAGTCTAAACAGTATATATAGTTAATAAAATAAAATAAAATCTCTACATTGAAACTATACACATAGCCTGGATGTCAGGCTTCAAATGAACTTTGGCATTTGTCTACAAATTCTACTTATATCAAACCTTTCATGCCAAAGGCACATCAAAGGGAAAATGTCATGTGTTATCTATCACTTCTAATCAGACAGTGGCCTTGTGGTTGGAGTGCCCCCCCCCCCCCCCCGAGACTGGGAGGTCGGGGTTCGATCCCCGGCCGAGTCCAGAGTGGCGGTCCAGAACCGCCACAAAAGGCCTATGGGCCAGACTCCATATTTGGGCATGCTCTAGTTAGTTAAAAAGAAAAAAAAGAAAAGACAGCTTCCAGGAAAGTACATTCAAGGGAACTCCCGCCCTATGAGCACAGATCCAAGCTTTTATCCTTATTGTGAGATGAGAAAAGCTATGGGATTGGGAACAGGGTTAGCTTCCACTAATTTTCTCCTCCCCCCCACCCACCCACCCACCTCTCTTCTCATCCTCTCACTCTTTCTCTTTGTCATTTCAATCTTCTTGTTTTTTTGCGGATGCCTCCACGCTGTCAATATCAGTTTGGATCTCATCATATCTGTTTGCTTCACTTATTGTCTCTCTCTCTCCTCCATCACTATTCTCTCCATCCACTTTGAAGTATATTAGCCCGATCATAGAAGACATTCGCAATTTAGGCTGGTTCATTTTCACATTGATCAGAGATAAGTGTTAATTATATAAGTCTTGGTAGTGTTTAGTAAGATAATTTGTTGTTTGTTTATTGATAATTGGACAATACATTCTGGCTCCCTAAGGCGAGCACACTGATGGTGTGGTAGCTTGCTTGCTTACATCCATCCCATATCCTCTTGACCAGGGTCACAACTCCTTTTTGCTCTGGAGCTGCCCAGCAATACGTTTTTTTGGGGGGGAGGTGAAGGAGGAAGTCAGTGAAATTATGGGTTATCATAAAGATTTTTCATCACTACATTGTATGCTGGCTGCTGATGTGGGGAATATACAAAACAAATAAAATGTTAAGTTGCTTAGAATAATTCTGTATATTGTAAGAAATTAAGAGCATTCTTAAGGTGTGGTTTGCTAAGGATCCACCCTAGCAGACTGGTATAATTGATTGATTGATTGAAATATTTGTTAACAGTTCAAGCACAAACTCAATACAAAGACTGTTAACTGTGAGTGGACGACCCACTTAAGCATTACACTTGTTTACAACAGGGTCCACATTGTTCAATTCATCAAAACATTTAGAGACATACAAATAGACACTTTTATGTAGTTAAAGAACAGAACAGGAATTCATCATATAGGAAGCAAAAAGGGAAAAGATACATATACAGTGAGGGGAAAAGGGGGGGGGGGGGGCGGTGGGGGGGATTCATATTTTACAGAGGCCAGTTTCGAATTGCAGCCATCCGTAGGTGCCCTTTGAGAGCAGTTTTGAAGGAGTCAAGGGATTCACATGTCTTAATGTCATGTGATCCACATTTTGGTGGCATAGGAGCGAAAATAATTTAGTCCCTTGTTTGTGCCGAATCTGGGTTGTACATGGTTTGTTGCATTCCCTCTGGTGTTGTGGGTGTGGACTTCGTTTACATTAAGGAAGTATTTAGACAGGTACATGGGTATCTTGGTGGTGTATCGAATCTTGTGGACTAGACCCATTGCAAGATGCTGTACTGCAAGAAACCGTATATTAAGGATATACTGCCCTTAAAGAAACTTACATACAGTACATCATACATGACAATTACAAAGGTTTTGTAAAAGTGTGCTAACCACTCATACATGTAGTGGACACTTTCAGGTTGAATACTTTGTTGTCAATATGAATTGTGTTGAACGATGTACTTTGTTGTTGTTGTTTTTTTGTATTGTGTTTTCATTTTGTATGGTTTTGTTTCGGTATTGTTGATGTTTGTTAAATGTATAGACTACCGGTATACGGGTATGATGTATACTGTGGCTTGAACAAATTGCATAAAAAATAAAAATAAAGATTCATATGCAGTTCTGAAGATACATTATTTTCCTATTCAGAGCTGTACTCCTCTTGGTGTGCTTGGCTTTAAACCCTGCCACCATCAATGGCAGTGTCAGGGCAGAAATAAAAAAATACAATGAAAACACAGATTCTTCTGTCAGCAGGGCAGAGTCTCTTTCACACAGCTAAGATTCATGGGGCCTGCATGCGCATAATGCCAACATCCCATTACTCCGATTACTTGGCTTCGTGTGCGGTTAGGGGGTCGGACCAGTGCCATGTATTAGGCCTACCAGATTTATGGGCTGTAAGTATTTGCCTGTTAGTAGAGACCTCAGATCTCTCCCAGATCCTCCACAAAGGCATTTTGAAGGGTAATACGATAAAATTAGGATAGAGTAATCATACTGTATAATACATTTTATATTAAAATGATTTCGACCTCAACTGCACTTTATTGTCACATCAAGCTTACACCATGAAGGAGTGGGTGGGATTCTCAAAGATTAATGTCTTGCTCACACTTTGACTCTAACTCGAGCCAGGGATCAAACCAGAATGTATTACTTAAATGAGAGGACAGTGAGGACACTCACACAAAATGTGAGTTACACGCAAAGGCCTCCCCAGATGTAGTTCCTCCCAAGAACATACAAGCTTCTTTTCTTTTCAAAATCTTTTTATTTTGGTTTCATAACAGTATGCGTGTCAAGTCACAGATTCATAGAAAAAATCAAATTAAAACATTCGATTTTAGTATCAGTGACTGTGGGGTAAACAAACGTAGGCTACTGTATAAATCACAGAGATCGCAGGCAGACATAAAGAAGACTGTTATTCTGCAAAACATGGCCCTTCAAGACAAAAGAAAAACGAAAAACATTTTCTCCCCAATTTAGTATAGCCAATTCCCAATTCCCCAGCCTCTCTATGAGTACTCCATCTCTGCTAACCCCCACAATCAGTCATTGGGAGGGTGAAGAAAGCCTCAGGTCTCCTCCCATGCCCGGGCCGTCAAGCCACCATCTTCTTTCAGAACATACAATCTTAAGTAATAGACAGACTTTTTAATTAGTTTGATGTGTTTTGATGTGTTTGATTTATCAAACGCAGCCCGCGGAGTCAGTTCAGTCAGTCAACCTCAAGGGAGGTTCTTGCCATGCTCAAAGGCCCATACTATGCTCAAGGGGTTGGGAACTGCCCATTGATCCGAAGTCCCGTTAGTCCGAACATGCACTGCTCCCGGATGACACGGCACCAAGGGGTTAACATGCTGCATTACTATGTGGGAGTATACGTGTGTGCATGTCTCACACGTCATTCGCCAATGCAGCATTCAGCTGACTAATTGGGCAGGCTACTTAAGCTCACTAGACTCCATGCTCTTCCTGCCTTCCTCTGCTCATGGTTCCTGGTTGTATGTGATGTTTGTTGTGTAAAGGGTTAACACTGAACAGCCTATGAGAACGCTCGATATACAGAACACCAGAGTGTATCATGTCACGTCATTGCTATGCTGGCTACTGAAGTAAACTGAACTACCTCACCCTCTGCCTCGTTATTATTAGACTAGGATAATAACATAACATGGTGTCAGAATAAAGTAGGCATTAGGGAAGTGTCTGAAAGTCTTCTGCCTCCGAGTGAGAAGTGGAACGCTACCGCAAGTCTGCAAGAGGAACGGACGGAGCGAGTGGCAAGTGTCAGTCAACAGAGGCTAACGTTGTGGGCTAACTGGGGCTAAGCTAACAGTGCATGTAGTCTACAGAGGAGAGCCATAACAAGTCATTGAGTGAACAGAGGGACGTCGGAACGAAACGAAAACGACGGCCGGGAGGTTTTGACAGAAAAACGAACATTAAAAAAAAAAAAAAAAAAGTTTTTGAAAAAGTTTGAAATAAAAAGCTGAAAGATGCAAAACGGAGATAACCAAGTTGTGGCGCCAGCAGCACAAGCAGCTCCAGCAGCAATGACTCCAGTAAGCAGTGTCCAGATTACTCCTCCAGGCAAGTTTGACTTTACTGATGCAAATGAATGGCCTAAATGGATAAGGCGTTTTGAAAGGTTCAGAATGGCATCCAGCCTGGACAAACAGTCCCAAGAATATCAAGTGAATACTTTCATGTATACTCTAGGGGACGAAGCGGAAGATATACTGCATGTCCTGCCATTAAGTGAGGATCAGAAAAAGTCTTATGATGAGGTCAAGAGAGGTTTTGAGAGACACTGTGTTAGCAAGAAGAATGTCATTTTTGAGCGTGCACGGTTCAACAGGCGCTACCAGGAGCCTGGAGAAGGTGCTGAACCATTTATAACTGCTGTCCATAGCTTAGCTGAGCACTGTGCATTTAGAGATCTCAGAGAAGAACTCATTAGAGACAGGATTGTCGTTGGTGTCAGAGATGCAAAACTGTCTGAGTCATTACAGATGGACCCTGAACTGACACTACAGAAAACGGTCACAAGGGTGCGCCAGAGTGAAGAAATAAAGAAGCAGCAGCCGATGCTGCGTGGCAGTGTAAATGACAGACAGTCAGACAACCACAACCTGGATGCTATAGGTGCGAGGCGACAGACACAGAGGGGCCAAAAGGGACAAAGATACAGCTCACAAGCCAAGCCGGAATATAAAAGGCCGGATAATAAAAGCAGAGACACAGGGTGTGGACGATGCGGACATGCTGTAAAGCACCCCTGGAAGGATTGCCCTGCAAAAGAGGCGGAATGTCACAAATGCAAGCGCAAAGGACATTATTCCCGCAAATGTCGTTCAGCCGGTGGCATCAATGACATCACAGAGGAGTCTACAGACTATGGAGAAGAGATTGCCTTTCTAGGAGAGGTGATAATTGACATGGACAATGTTGAACATGAGTGGAGAGAAGCTCTGGAACTGAATGGAGAGACAGTGGAATTCAAAATAGACACTGGAGCTGGAGTTACAGCTATTCCGAGCCACCAATACTCCAGAAAGAAGCATGGGGCATTACAGCCGCCAAAAATACCCCTGTATGGTCCAGGCAGGCAGCGCCTGGATGTGCAAGGACACTTCAGAGGAAGACTGGAGGTACGAAACAAGACAACAGAACAGGATGTCTACGTGGTGGCCAAACTGATGAAACCACTGCTGGGGCTTCCAGCCATTGAGGCTTTGACACTCGTGAAACGAGTGCACACAGTTCAAGTGGGTGAAGACATCTTAAAGACTTACCCCATGGTGTTCAAAGGGCTTGGGAAGTTGAAAGACCCATAAAAAATTGAACTGGAACCAGGGGCCACACCCCATGCTCTGTCTGCCCCACGTCGAGTCCCCCTGCCACTGCGGGATAAAGTGAGGTCAGAATTGGAACGCATGGAAGCGATGGGAGTGATATCTAAGGTCACACAACCCACTCCATGGTGTGCAGGCCTAGTGGTTGTACCCAAAGGAAGATTGAAGGACAAACTGAGGCTGTGTGTGGATTTGACGCCCCTAAATCAGTGGGTCAAGCGGGAGAGACATATCCTGCCAGCGGTGGACCACACACTAGCCATGCTCACAGGAGCAAAAGTATTCACCAAATTGGATGCCACATCAGGGTTTTGGCAAATTCCCCTGACTGAAGACAGTGCCCTCCTGACCACTTTCATAACCCCATTCGGCCGCTATTGCTTCAACAGGCTGCCGTTTGGTATCTCCTCAGCTCCAGAACACTTCCAGCGACGTATGACACAGATGCTGGAGGGCTGCGAGGGAACAGTATGCCACGCCGATGACATATTGGTGTTTGGCCAGGATCAGGCTGAGCATGTTGGCAGGCTGCACCTAGTTCTCAAGAGACTGAGAACTGAAGGACTAACGCTAAATAAGGACAAATGTGAGTTCAACAGGAGCAACATAATGTTCCTCGGACATCGCATCACCACAGAGGGAGTCAACCCGGACCCAAGCAAGGTCAAAGCCATTCTGGAAATGCCAGAACCGACCTGTGTTGCCGACATCAAAAGAGTGATGGGCATGGCTAATTACCTGGGCAAGTTCCTCCCTCACCTCTCATCATTCACACAACCTCTGAAAGACCTTCTGTCGGAGAAGACAGAATGGTGTTGGGGAGCACCGCAGCGAGAGGCTTTTCTGAAGCTGAAGACGGAGATCAGCTCAGCCAGAGTCCTTGCTGTCTACTCACCCAGTGCAGAGACGTGCGTGTCAGCCGACGCGTCGTCCTTCGGTCTTGGAGCCGTTATGGTCCAGAAACAGCCAGAGAGCGGTGACTGGAAGCCCATTATATTCATATCCAGAGGTCTGTCTGATGCAGAGAAACATTACGCTCAGATTGAGAAGGAAGCACTAGCAGTAACCTGGGCATGTGAGCGCCTGCAACCCTACCTGCTTGGCATGAGGTTCACCCTAGAAACGGATCACAAACCTTTGCTGCCGTTATTAAGCACTAAGGCGCTCGACGCACTTCCTCCTCGAGTCCTGAGATTCCGCCTGAGACTGTTAAAATTCACCTACGACATCGTACATGTGCCTGGCAAGCAACTCATTACCGCAGACACATTGTCACGAGCACCAGTGGAGCACACAGCCACTCAGGCAGAGAAAGAGCTGGAAGCAGATGTCCAGATCTTTGTGGATGCAATCATACACTCTCTTCCTGCTACTGAAGCTAGATTGAAGCAGCTTGCAGAAAAGCAGAAAGAGGACAGCATCTGCAGTACACTAATCCGCTACTGTCAAACACAGTGGCCTGACAAAGCCCACCTACCACATGAAATGGGACCCTACTGGAAGGAGAGACAAAATCTGTCCCTGGCTGGAGATCTTCTCCTGAAAGGTCAAAGGATCGTCATCCCCAGCTCATTGAGGCCAGAAATGCTCGACATCCTCCATCAGGGCCACCAAGGCATAGTCAAGTGCCGTGCCAGAGCCCGTCAATCACTCTGGTGGCCAGGGCTTTCAATTGACATTAGCCAGAAAGTTGTAAAATGTCTCTTATGCACCCAACACAGGACAACACAGAGAGAGCCCCTGCTAACGACCCCAGTTCCTGAGAGACCATGGCAACGTATAGGGACAGACTTGTTCATCTGGGACAAGAAAACATACCTTGTGGCAGTTGACTATTTCTCCCGTTACATTGAAGTTGCCCAACTCAACGTTGCAACAGCCAACACAGTCATAGCAGCTCTAAAGAACGTCTTTGGCAGGCATGGCGTGCCAGAATTTCTGATGTCAGATAACGGCGCACAGTATGCCTGTGCTCTCTTCAAGAACTTTGCCAGTGAGTATGGCTTCACTCACATAACAAGCAGCCCAAGGTACCCCCAAGCCAATGGCGAAGCGGAGCGCGCTGTGGCCACTGTCAAGGGCTTGTGGAAAGAAGGAGGAGATCGGGCTAAAGCTCTGCTCAGTTATCGAGCCACCCCGCTGGAGAATGGCTATTCTCCATCACAGCTCCTAATGGGGAGACAACTGAGGACCACTCTTCCTCAAGTGCCCAAAGCCTTGTCTCCAAAATGGCCCGACATCAAGCAGTTCCGCAGCATGGAGATGCAGGCGAAAAGGAAACAAGAGAGACTCTACAACGACCGTCACAGAGCACACGACCAACCAGAACTGCACCCAGGCCAGAGTGTGTGGATCACTACAGAGAACACCCATGGGACAGTCATACAACCGACAGCAGCCCCAAGGTCTTATCTCGTCAGGACGGAGAATGGACTGTTGAGAAGAACCAGTGCGCACCTGCGTGCAACTCACCAGCCGCTCTCTGATGCACATACACACACTCCCGTTGTCACAGACTCTGGTAGTGCGGGCAACACTGCAGGTGACACACACACCACACCGCACTATGTCACAAGCTCAGGGAGACACTCACGTCCACCCAAGAGACTGGACTTATAAATATACGGTGCAGTGTATTCAAGAAAAGAGAAAAAAAAAAAGGGAAAGAAAAGAGGAATGTAAAAGGAAGAAATGTTGATTTGTGATGTTGATTTATTGTAAGAAGCACAAAGAACAAAAGTACAGTTGATTTTTGATTTGGTTTGAAATTATTGCCATGTGTGAATTCATGTGAAGTTACTGTTTCAGAAGATTTCCAAGTTCTGGATATTATTGAAAAGAATAAGTATTTTGTTGAATGTTTATTGCTGAAATAACAAAGGAATGTTTCTTACTTAAAAGGGGGAGATGTTGTGTAAAGGGTTAACACTGAACAGCCTATGAGAACGCTCGATATACAGAACACCAGAGTGTATCATGTCACGTCATTGCTATGCTGGCTACTGAAGTAAACTGAACTACCTCACCCTCTGCCTCGTTATTATTAGACTAGGATAATAACATAACAATGTTTTCTCCCACCACCACCCCAGCACCACCGGTGGGCTCTGCTATCTATGCTCCCCATGGGGGGGTTATTGTATATCTATCTCCCTGCTCTTATGTTTCATGTTGTTGCTCAATCGTGCCGAGCAGGGAGAAATCCAGCAGAGCCGAACGCCAAGTCAAATATCATATGCACACTCATTACTCATTCTGCAATAAATATTGTTTAATCTATTCGTGAGTTGTCTGACTGAAATAGTTTTTAGTTTAACTCTTTTAACTCCTCTTGAATTGTAATCCTAATTCATATTGTTATGCAATGATATGTTCCAATAGACTATGTGACAACCAGGTATATTCTGGTGACCACTGGAGAGACGGGTGACAGCCGGAATGTAGACTGCACCCGGGTGAGCAGTATGGGTTAGCGCCCCATTCAGTATAGATCCTGTGATCTTTTGTGGCCAGATGTAATTTCCTGGGGTCTAGTAGGACTATAGTAAATAAATAAAAATTAAATCGCGAAACAATTGTGTAAAAAATATATATATTTAGCCCCATGTTCAAATAGCCCCGCCCCCCCCCTGTAAAAAAAATGCTAAAATCGCTAAAATGAAAGAAAGCAGCAAATGAAAAGAAATTAACACTCATCTTTTACTTTCTCTAATAACAACCTAAAACATGAACCGTGAAACTAAAGTTGTCCTTTTTAAACTGGAACTTGAACCTTCCATTTCCCAAGCAGCCAGCTACTGTAATAACGTCTGTTTGACAGCTGTGTACTGTACTGTACTGTACTGTACTGTACTGTACTGTACTGTACTGTACTGTACTGTACTGTACTGTACTGTACTGTACTGTACTGTACTGTACTGTACATGCAGGGTCTAGAAGTGACAGCTCACTCAGCTCAGAGCTGAGGGTCAGTCAGTACACTTCATATTTATAAATATAGTTATATTATTTATACACGTCATCAAGATTTACCTCCTCACAAAAATAAAATGCTATTAATAAATCCACTAATAAAGCTTTGTCTACATGCCTGTCTAATTATATTATGCTAAGCAAATAATGCTGAGTTGAACTAATCGGATTGATTACATGGTTCATTTTGACCTGTTATCATCTTTAGCTTTAATGGTTTAAGATCAGATACATTTAACTTTATTGATCCCTGAGGGGAAATTGGCTAATGAGAGGAAATTGGGTGAGATTAGATTTTGTTTCATTCTCTGTTAAAATTGGAACAGGAATGATGCCCCTGAGCTATGCAGCTGTTTTCTATGCATACATAGGCCTACCCCTCCTGTTGTGTAAAGAGGCCGGATCAGATATGACCCCCCCAGTCAAAGAAAACACTTTGTGTTTGAAATAGACACTCATGCTTTCTAAGGAGTGATTTGAGGCCCTATAGGATGAATACAAAATTAATATCAACATCCTAATACTGTAATTAGATAGGGAGGGGGTGAAATTATGACAGGCAGTTTCTGCTGTCAAAATATGACCCCCCCCCCATGTCAAAAAACACTTTGTGTTTGAAATAGACACATGTGCTTTCTAGGGTATGATTTGGGGCCCTAAAGATGAATGCAAAATAATTAATATCAACATCTTAATACTGTCCAGTACTTCGATATGGAGGGGGGTGAAATTATGACAGGCAGTTACTGCCGTCTAAATATGACCCCCAGGTTAAAAAAATAATTAAAACATTTTCAAAAAAATCCCACCCGTGTGAAGTGAGGCCTGTCGCTCTTATCATTGTACATCATCATACAGAATTTTCATCCTCACCTTCGTCTTCAATGTTTTTTGTTACGCAATGTTTGTGTTTACACAAACACTCAAAATTGTCCATTCATTGTCAATGGCATTTTATGTTTGTGTTTGGAAGAGCCACTAATCTAATATACCAACCTTCAGAAGAGCACAGACACAGTTTGCCGGCCACTGCTGCTACAGAGCTGTCCTTCTCTGGAGTCCTGCCTCAAAGCAGACCAGAGGTAGAAAACTGTCGTTCCCTGATGTCATCGCTATAGGGACACATGCATCAGTAAGCAGGAACTGGGGATGGCAATGGAGGACCGGAAAGTCTGGTGTGGCATCCATGATCTCGACCGCGGTCAAAAATGATGATGGTTGTGTTTGCACACACACTAAAAGCTGGACAGCCCCTCAAAATTACCCCCCGACCAACAAATCAATTCCTGCATCTCCCACTTCATCTTTCCTCTTTCTCTTGTCCTGTTATCTCTGTTCCACATCTTCCCCTTCCACTAATCTTCCTGGACGTTCTCTTCTCTCCGCCTCTTATCTGCACAGGTCTGTGAGTGTGTGAACCTTTTCCTTTCTCACTGAGCCTCTCTCCCTTTATCCCTTTATCTATCCCTCTGTTTCCTCCCTCACTGAAGACCAGGAGAAGATGGAGAGTGAGCACTATCCACAACAGTTGTTTTAGTATTCTCACACAACACATCTGAGCTAAAGATGTATCAGTGCACTCAGGTCTGTTGAGCATTCTCCCATTGATCATGAAGGCTTCAGACAAAGATTGAGATAAATAAAACAAACACTTTTTATTGACTGAAATAAACACAAAGCCCATTGGGCAAAAGGATAAATTAGGACTTATAACGGTTTCATTCATGATTTTCAGACAACATTGAAATTTGGTCACACAAACACATGAAACACAAACGCTTAAACATCACAATATTCATGGCATTAGTGGTAGTAAAGCAGCAGCATGAAACTTGCAAAATAACAATAAACAAAGTACAATATTCATTGATTGATTTTTTAGTATTTTACGCATGCACGCACGCACACACACAGAACCCCCATTGCAGTATTACCACTGAGCTTCATAATGGAATAGATATGTATGGTATAAATAAGCACACATTTCATGAAAACATCAATATGATTTAATATAAATCCCATTGTTGACTCTACAACCAAGACCATCCAGGACATGGCTGTGTCTGAAAGTATCAACTGCTAATAGCTGGTATGCATTTCTAAACGTTCAGGATTAAACACATTTTGCTGTGTGCCTGAGTACACCTTCACACATTTGCACACATTTGTACAGTATACCTGCACACATTTGTGATGTTGCACATTATATATCACATTTGTTTTTAAGGCACATTTACTGTACACCTAAAAAGTGAGGTTGTGCTTCCACTCTGCAGACATGCGATTGCAAAATGGCCTGACTCAACAGTTAGAGCCACTACTTTAGGTCAAAAAGTTAAAATGCACTTTGGGATGCAAACGCTTAAAGGGACACTTCACCCTTTTTGCAAAAAAAATATATGTTAATGACGTTTAGAAGCTTTAGAACACTTTCCTGGAGATCTTTATGTGTGTAATATGTGGTTTTAGATATTTTAGATTGTAGCAGTGAGCCTGTTGTCTCTGATGTCATGGACACTGGGCTCACTTCCTTCCTGGACTACATGTTGTCTCAGTAAGACAGCTCTCCCCCTATCCACAAGGAGGAGCAGTGCACCAAAGAATTATGGGAATTGTAGTCCAGGAAGGTAGTGAGACCAGTGTCCATGACATCAGAGACAACAGGCTAACTGCTACAATCTAAAATAACTAAAACCACATATTACACACATAAATACCCCCAGGAAAGTGATCTAAAGCTTCTAAACGTCATTAACATATATTTTTTTGCAAAAAGGGTGAAGTGTCCCTTTAAAAGATACACAGCATATCTGCAGCTGAATTTGAAACTTTTTTGTAGCTTTGTAGCTGTTGTAGCCTTTTGTAGCAGCTACAAATGTATCTTTGAGTCGCTGGCTTCTTGTTGAAAAAGGATGGTAGCCTGAATCTGTGTAGCTGCCAGTGTGAACACAGCATCACTGATCATTCCCACTGACGTTAATCACCCATCAAAAATGGCAATGTATTCTCTCTCTGAGGATGATAATATCTACAAAGACCTTGATTGTGCTGATATATTATGCCTTTGCTATGATTGAGCTGAATGTATTTTTTGAGTGGTGCAACCACTCCCTTACGGAGGTATGTGTGTGTGTGTGTGTGTGTGTGGGTGGCTGGGTGGGTGCCTGGCTGTGTGCCTGGGTGGGTATGAGCACAAAAATAGCAAGGTTGTTTTTCACCACCTGTGCGCAACCTAACACAAACACACACGCACATATTAACTGTATATATGATGATTTTGGGTGTGCCAGTACAGTACAGTGACAGTACAGTGCAGTACAGTAGAGGGTATACAGTAGAGGGACCCCCACACGGTAGCCCGCGTTCCTGGGGGTCTGGATGATCCAGGTTCCCCCTCAGGCCTCCCCGGGGACCCCCACACGGTAACTCTGTCATTTCTCTACCGTTTCGGACGCGGGGCAGCTCGCCGGAAACCGGGCCGGCACCCTGGGTGCGTTCCTGTGGGTCTGGAACCCCCCCCCCCCCCCCCCCTGGGACCCCCACACAGAGTTGCACCACTCACTTCCCACAGGTGTGATTTTGTTGTTGTTGATAGTCATTCTCAGCTTGTATGCCACATTCAAAAGCTATAGACAGTCGAAATGTGGTCACATGTACATGCCATGGGCAGAGAATTGGGGCAGAATCACTCCTGTTAAAGAACAACATTGACTAACATTTGCCATGTCTACTATGCAAGAGATTCATCTCTAGATCCAGAACATTGAGGTGACCGTCACTCTCTCAATCCTTCAAATCCTTGCACTCGTTTCTATAATGCTGGAAATCAAGGTATTTACAGGAAATGTATTCTTTTTATGCACTCATGTGTATGTAAATCCTTCTGTATAATGGGATCAGTTACATGATTTAAAGGTAGCTGATGGAGATAAAGGGAATGTGAGTGGGTGACTTGCTGTCCAGCAGTGAGCATGTGGGGAACTGCCGCTGAAGTCACTATGTCAGATCCTCTGCGCTGTTTCATCAGTTTGACTGGCAAAACTGATAGCCTTGAAACACTCAAAGACAGCAAACAATATTTGTACGCGTACGTACGTCTTCCCTCTCGGTGTGTGATTTATGAGTGAATATTCCGCCTGCTTGCACACGGGTGCGGTTGCTGTTCTGTTTCACAACCAACCCCTCACTTTTTACATTTCCCTGGTGTAATGAGCCTGGCATGCTTGAGGAGAGTGATAGAGAGCAAAGGGGACCATCTTAATGATGAGCCTATTCACCCGGAAACCATACGGAAACCATTGTGGTGCCACTCCTGCTCCACTCACCATCTTTTCTCCAGCTAAAACGCACGCACGCACGCACGCACGCACGCACGCACGTGCGCACGCGTTCCGATTTAGAAAGCACTCATTGCACAAAGTTGATTACAGGTTCATTAAACCCCACATACATCCCATTCACTGCCTCCGCATTTCAGGGAAGAAACACACTCTGCAATCAGACCATGTGACGACATGCCAGACTATTTCTAGATTCTCTATTTGTGTGTGTGTGCGTGTGTGTGTGTGCGTGTGTGTGTGCGTGTGCGTGTGCGTGTGCGTGTGCGTGTGCGTGTGTGTGCGTGCGTGTGCGCGTGCGTGCGTTTGTGATTCATGTTAAGGTTATAGTATAACACGGTGTAAAATTGTATGTAAAAGGATATATAATCCAAAGTATTTTTTTATATATAAACATATATACATATATACAGTATTCCATTCGTTGGTTCTCACATCAACATTGGAATTTCAAACAAGAGCCTTTGTGCACTAAGAATAGACTGCAAGGCAGTAGGCTGGGTGATGGGTACCAACAGGTGTCCACCACCACGCACGCACGCACGCACACACGCACGCACATGTATCCACATAAACAATGATTGATATTCATATACGGTAATTATACACACAGTGTGCGTGCGTGCGTGTGTGCGTGCGTGCGTGCGCACATTTCTACATGAGAGGCATGTGTGCTGTTATGGGGTGCGGCAGTCTGACGGATTGCCCTAGTGGCCTTTAGCTGTCTCCTGTCACTATAGACAAAGACAACAGGGTGAACTGCCTGCTAATTGTACATCAGGCCAGGCACATCCCTGCACATTCACACCCCCAATATGTGTAGTAGCAGGAAGAGCTACACACGCTCATGGCTGTTTGGAAAGCAGAACATTTCTCCAGGCTGCGTTGCCAATTAATAACAATTCAAACAATAGAAATCGGGGACACCGGTTTATACCGTAGAAGGATTGATGAGGAAGCATGCAGTGCCTTGTTCCAGAGTAAGGGGCACAGCTAGAGCTAAATGTACCAGCCCAATTAGAGGAACATCCTTTTCATGCTTTCTAATGGTCTCGGCAGGCAGGAGAGCAATAGGCGTCTTTGAGCTTGTTTCGGTATAGTAGTCCCTTGTGCTCTCAGGCCACCTATTGTAATTACATCTGATGCACCACCAATCCTCTCAATTGGGAGGAATAGTGTCGCAACTAAGAGATACTTCCAGGTAAATCGCCATGGAACATTTCCCTTGGAACTGGTTGGGACTTCAGTGCCTCTTGCTCAACAATCATAAGAACATTAATACTGGTACAAATCTCTGCTACCAAAAAGGACACCCGCTGCCACGTCTTGATGGAGGTGAACTGTGGCATATAGCATTTACAGCCCTCATAGAGCTATCCAGCAAGATGTTTGTTTGATTTGGAGAGTGTTGAGCCAGTCTTCAAGCATCCCATCACTAGAGTCTTCCAAGCAAAAAAGCTAGCTGAAAAAGCACTGAAAACCTTCCTATTTTTCTGTGTTTTCCGAAATAAACGTCATCACTCATCAGCTATCCCAAAATAAACTGTGTGAACTCACACGTCATTCGTCACAAAAGGGATGTGAGGATTTCTGTCAGGTGGTGCAAAAGTGTCAGTTGGGATGCCATCTGTGACTATTAGCTCAGAATTTGCATTCGAGCTGGAGATTTCCTACAGAAGTTTGGATATACGGTGGAGATGAATCATCGTACTGTCTGTCTCTTGGCAGTCCACGTCTCCGAATCGATGATAAATCTCGGATCATCATGATGTGATTAGTGCTGGGTCAAATAACAAACAACAGCAGGATGTGTGGTCCAGATGAAGATGTGTTGTGAGTGTGTGGTTCTCCATGGCATGAACCATGCCACAGTCACATACACCTCACATAACATCACATCCCCGCGAAGACACAGAAGGAGGGACGGGCATGGATCCATTGAAACACACGCCACATTGAGAAACTGGACACATACATACACACTGCACAGTACTGTATCTTGTATGCACAGGGAGAAAGCGGCACATACAGTACTGTAATACAGTGGTACGGGACCCATATGAATGTGAAATGTGAGCGTACAAATGGAACCATATGGATCCATAAAACAAATATTTTACAGATTAGATTGGGGTCCCAAAGGTTATAGATATTTCCATCTGTATACTCTCAGAGTTACAGGCCCGTACGAGGGTCCATTTGTAATCCTGTTTATCCCCTGCTGGTTGCTCAGTGGGTGAGGTCTATTCCTGCAGATTGTTGTTGGAATAGAAACTGGACGACGTCTCTGACACAGTCTTGGAGACGCTCCGCGACGACGACCCATTGGAGGTGAGGTCAAGGGAGGAGTGGCACTGGACAGCGGCTGCTCCTCCTCCTCTGGTGGTGACTCCTCCTCCTCCTCCTCCTCCTCCTCCCCCAGCCTTGACCACCGTTGCACCCTCAGATGCAGCTGTTGCCCTCGGCTTGCCCTCATTCGTATCGTCCTGGAGCACGGTGGAGACGGTGGTCTCCATGCGGCTAGCCTTGTACACGCTGGTCTGCGTGTGCATGTAGCGTGTGGACTTCATCTCCAGGCCCTCGTATGGACCTTCAGGGACACAAGGGAAGCAGCGAAAGGCTTGCTTGAAGCCTGCACGGAACCTGCAGAGTGACATGGATGGAATTCTGTTTAGTTTGGTTTAGTTTAAAGATAAACTTTGCCCTGAATTATATTGTGAGCGGGACATCTCACATAACAACCCGTTAGTACCACTGTGTTAACTTAATATACCGTTAAATTAATGTTACAGTAGTTAATTTTTTATTATTTATTTTCAATAAAAAATAGCCTACTCCTATCTGTAGGCATGTCTTTTTCTGTATGTGTCCTGTGTTTCATAATGGTGGTAGGCCTACTGCCATGATGACATCTGAACATCCTCACAGAATGAATAAAGGGTCTATCCAAGTAAAACAATGCATATCCAAGCATGTTGGGCAAGCTAGTGGAGAATTCATAGCACCCTTTAGAGCGAGCGCTCTACACACAGAACAGATAAGTGCTATGTCAGATTTTCACACAATAGTATGGATTCAGGTAAAACATATGAGCTGAGCTCTAAGCTTAGATTTCTTTTTTCCCTGCACATCTCAATGAGCTGTCATTGCACCGCGCCACACAGGCCAAAGCAAATGCATTGTTTGCACCTCATACCTGCCAAGTAAGGGATAATCCAGGACTAGTGTGTTTTAAAGGATTATTATATGCACAATTTAGAGGCAAAAATAACCATCTATAAAATAATGCATGAGGGCTGGTCACCTTTCACAACAGGGTTACCAATTGTTATGCTGTAAACAAGTGTGGCCTATATGTGGAGTTATGTCATGAGACAAGGAATCGTCACTTGGTGAAAAGGGAAACTGTCTGCAAAGCCCTGTTAAATGTGCAGAGGTCGTGCACCAAAACGTTAGAGATCTACAAGCTTTTTTCGTTTCACAACACTGGTGTGCAAGTATGAATCACCCTTCAGTAGCCGAGAGCGCAAGTCATACATTAGAATTCCATTAGCCAGACACAGACAGAGAGGAGCTCTCCTTGATCTATTGTACTGTAGGCTGACTAAACCTCCCTGTATCGCGCCACTCGGTGGCGCGATATGAGCTTGTAGATCTGCTATTTTTAAATAGCTAAAGCATAACATGATGCTGACACCAAAATGGGTGCCCGGTCAGAATGGGTTAATGACCATTTTGAATACACATGTTTTCATTGCATTATAAGCTATAAGCTGTAGCCTTTGAATGCATTTGAATAAAACGATATTTGATACACATACTGTTTGTTTGGCTTTGCACTGTTGACCTTATTGTCTCCACCAGGCCGAAGGCATGTGGGGAGAGTATGTTTTGCACTCCGTCCGTCCGTGTGTCCGTGTGTGTGTCCGTGAACAGCTAATCTCGGCCACCGTTAACCCGGTCGATGCCATATTTTGCACACACACTCCCTGGATGCCAACCATGAACCTCTGCCCCAAACTTTCCAGAACGGCCTGTTATAGCGCCACCAGGAGGCCGCTTTGTGCAAAACAAGTTTTTCAATGCCATATTTTGCACACACACTCCCTGGATGCCAACCATGAACCTCTGCCCCAAACTTTCCAGAACGGCCTGTTATAGCGCCACCAGGAGGCCGCTTTGTGCAAAACACGTTTTTGCACAGTACACCTACAGATTTTGTCCAAACATCACGCAAATTGGTACACAGTCTCTCTAGAGCCATTCAACGAAACGGGTCTTTCAGATTTATCAGACTCCATCCTGATTGGTTAAGATTGGCTTCCAAAGTTCACAGGAGTGCTCAGTTTCAAACAAAATGCTGCAAATCATGAACACATCGCGTGATTTCCGTGAAATTGTGCACCCACATTCCCACTAGGCCGAGGACGAAATGCCACATGAACAATTTCAACTCAGCCTCAAGGTGGCGCTATAACTGGCCGAAAAGTGTTTTTACCTCTAACTGCACGGATCTGTGGATAACCTGGTGGAGACCTGTGCCCGGAAGGGCACTTTTTCTAGTTTGTCTTGTTTTTCCTTTATTATGACGCACTGATCGACTGTATATAGCTTTTTGTTTATTCTTGGTTGCACTGTGTGTGTTGGGGGTGAGTGGCAGTGACCTGTCATTGAGGCAGCAGTAGATGATGGGGTTGTACATATAGTGGAACTCAGCAAGCTGTCAAATGGATCACCAACTTCCTGATAGGAAGGACCAGTAGACTATGTGAGGCTAGGTCCCCTTCTGTTTATCTGTTTGGCCTCGGGCAATGAAGTGCCAACATACGGTAGAGATTAGTCCTCAGTGATTAATTGAGTGCTGTTAACCACCAACGCATCAGCTCCTAGATCAATTCCATAACTCTGATTATGTGCACATGATGTGTGTGTGTGTGTGTGTGTGTGTGTGTGTGTGTGTGTGTGTGTGTGTGTGTGTGTGTGTGTGTGTGTGTGTGTGTGTGTGTGTGTGTGTGTGTGTGTGTGCGTGCGTGCGTGTGTGCATGTGTGCTTGCGTGCGTGCCTGCGTGTGTGCGTGCGTGTACGTGTGTGTGTTGGGGGTGAGGGGCAGTGACCTGTCATTGAGGCAGCAGTAGATGAGGGGGTTGTACATAGTGGAACTCATGGCCAGCCACATGACACCCAGGTATAGCTGCTGGATGAAGGGCTGTTCAAACAGTTCCGGAGAAAAATTGTACAGCAGGAAGTAGACGTGGAATGGCAGCCAGCAAGTTGCAAAAGTACACACCACTACAATCATCATTTTCACCACCTATAGACAAAAAACAAAACAAACAAATATAAAACGATTTAATTACATGTTAGACTTTATTTCCTGAAAAGGAGTTTGCAGGAAGCTTGCTGTTGTCTCTGATGGATAATACAATGAGTCACGTAGAAAAATTGATAAAGGAATATCCGCACTCTCTTGAGTTTTTTTATGAATTTGTTTATTTTCAGCAGCGTTCTATCTTGGATTATATGGTATTTATGGAAAATATAAATCTGTACAATATAACACAAACTCTAGTTTGAAACGCTGAGCCGAAACGCGTCCGTTGCTCTAGATAGACCAGTGCTGTGTGTTTGCTGCTGACAATAAACAAATGCATAAGAAACTACTTAAAAGAGTGAGGATATTCCTTTTTCTATGTATCTTCAAAAATCTGCACCTTTTGATCCAGTGGGGGAGATTTGTCCTAATAAAATAGAGTACCTTGCGTTTGGCAGTCAGCTGTTCCTTGTAGCGACTACAGGAGTCTCCAGGTATCTCGCTGGCCCAGAGGGTCTTCCCCACTATCAGGTACGCGCAGCCCATCACAGTTAGGGGTAGGAAGTAGATGAGGACGGCCACGCACACACAGTATCTGCAACAACCAGGAGCGTCAGGATCATGTCAATTGTCTCGTTCTTAATCTGAACTTTTCCATTGCATTGATAATGGACTATTATTATTGGCTACTGAAATGGCCAAATGTACCCTCTGGAATCAAATTACTATTCTGCTGCCCTGCCCTGCCCTAGCTGCCCTGCCTTGCCCTGTGTTAAAATGTGTTAAAATGTGTATGTTTAAGAGTAATTGACTGGATTATAAAATTCATGGGCTAAATAATAGTATTGGTCAGTTGATGCCAAGTAGGCCTATAACTATAAAACCAAAAACCCTGGAACCAAAAACCCTTTCATGCATTCAGCCCCTTTTTAATGTTCTTTGTCGCACCATGGTGTTGAGCAGTGAAAATTGCCAATCCACAAGGTCAGTTGCAGATGCAATGTGCTGGGAGTTTGTAGATTGGCAATTTTGTGCGCTGTGCTGTGCTGTGTGTATGTGTATGTGTGTGTGTAGCTGCAGCAAGGCTTGCAAATCGAAAGGCTGTGTTCAATGAATGCTTCCCAAGCCCTGTTCCCCCTGTAAGGCTATCCAACGTTGAAGTGGCCACTACCTACTGGCGAAAAGAGGAACTGCAGCACTTTCATGGAGGTGGACGGACGTTTGTCATGTGCGTCAGCCCCAGACCTCAGATTTGAGGTCCGGGGGCTAGGCCAGAGTAATCTAGTAAGAGAGTGGCAACACTTGCATTGACTCATATTGTAACAATGGCATGCGGAAGTGCTCATTCTATCTCAATGGGATAGTTCCAGCCATAGGAGCAATGTTTGGAACTATAGTGGGCTATAGTTCACAAACATTGCTCCTATGGCTGGAACTAGGCACCCGCTTTGCGACGAGATCAAAGCGTGTCGCTACTCTCCTACTCTACACTCTGGGCTATAGGCTAAACTTCCGCTCGCTCGAGCCATTGAGTTATAATTGTAACTCCGGCAGTCTTCCGGGTGCTTCAAAAACGCCCCATATATGGGGACTAGGTTGGTGGAGGGTGTGCAGAGCCCAGGATCACATTAGATTAGGTACCAAGAGAGAGAGAGAGAGAGAGAGAGAGAGAGAGAGAGAGAGATTCTGGTGAATCAAATAGTCTAAATTAAAGTTAGATTAACCAGTCTGCTGCCCAGCAGAAGGATATTCATGTTTGTACCATACATAATTTTTTGCCCAATTGCCTAAACTCAGGAAGAATTCAAATGGCTTTTTGGCTTCTGTTAATAGGTTTTAGGGTTATAAGGGAATTTAGGAGCTTCTCTTTCCCTTGTCGGTCTGTGTTTGGTTCTTTTTCCTTTTTGTCATCCATCGCCTGGGTTTCTCTCTCCATTCTGTTTCTCTCTACATTCTCCCCTGCCTGTCTGCCTGCCTGCCTGCCTGCCTGCCTGCCTGCCTGCCTGCCTGCCTGCCTGCCTGCCTGCCTGCCTGCCTGCCTGCCTGCCTGTCTGTCAGTCAGTCAGTCAGTCAGTCAGTCAGTCATTTATGCCTTTCGGGCAATTATTCGTTGAACTTCTTTTCTCTTATTTTTCTATTTTATAGAAATACTATTATCTCTCCCCCCTGGCGTTCTCCCTAAATCCCCTCTCTCTTGTCTTCTCTTCGCCCCTCTGCCTCTCTTCACTTCTCACCGAACTTCCTCATGGGAGGGTGGGCAACACGTGTGGTCGCGTTGACATCATATAATGTCAAAGGTTAACAATAGATGATGTGTGAAACAGCTAAATCAAAGCAGAAGAGGTAGCTGACATTGTAGATGATACCTATTCCTGAGATAATGTATTTTATACATCACAAAAAACAACCTATGTTGAAGCATAATGAGATGTGGAACCAAATGGGTTGCATGGCTTGGTTTGTTCAACCTCTGATACCTTTCTCGAGATGAAACAATTGCAACAGCTCTCCAAACAAGAGGGCCACATGAAAAATAGGTCACTCTTTCCATTCCAAGTTCTCTGCAAATCCTTTCTGAGCTTAAAACATCTGTGATATTTTCCAGACATCTTTTCTAAAGCCCCTGTCATAAGCAAAACGGGGTTTGTGTGTACAGGGATGAGGCTATTAACATTTTTCTCAGGGTCCAGACAGAGCGAGACAGAGTTGTCTGTGATGTGAATTGTGAACTGCCAGAGATATTTTGTGCATGCGTGCGTGCATGCGTGTGTGTGTGTGTGTGTGTGTGTGTGTGTGTGTGTGTGTGTGTGTGTGTGTGTGTGTGTGTCTGATTTATATGGACACTTGTTTTACATCCAAACTTATGAAATATCAGCTTCTGGTGGAACGTATTATGGCCTTGGTATATAACTGTCAACTTATTGTCCTTGTATTTGGAAGTCTGGGCCATGTCCAAAACCCAAGCTCAGGGGTCTGCAATTGGGTGGATTGCTAAAAACAAATGCAAAAAAGCTGGCTAAATACTGTTCTGTCTCAGCTACTATATGGGCAGTCTGTCTGTCTGGAGAAGGCGTTGTTTCATTTATCACTAGGTGGCTTAAAACCCCCAAAACAAACATCCTGTCTAGTAGTGTCAAGTAATAGTATGTCAACAATGTGCTTTTTTTCTCTTCTTTTCCCTCTGTGTGTTAAACAGCATGTGCAGCAGCTATATCTGGTTGGACCATATAATGTATAACCTAATTCGGATCAGTGTTTGGGTCTATTGTATTACGCCTCTTGTGCAGATCCAAATAAAATAAATCAAATGGTGAGGGTTCTGTGGCTAGATTTTATATTACATTCTGGCTTGGAAAAAGCATTTCAATTCGGTTGAAAGCACTCGATCCCCCAGAATAGAAAATGAATGTGCCTGGTTCTGTTAACCCCACCACACACAGACAAATAGATGAACACACTTATGCAAACTCACTGTCCTTGGGGAATTTCAAATGAACAGATGACAGTAAAACTGCACATCCATAAACATATCTTTGTCTAATGAAGTTCTTCTCAGGCTCAGACATTTAGTCAACACATTATTGGTCCAATCTAGACCAAGGGACTCGGGATAACAGAGAGTAGAGAAGAGAAAGATAGTCTGCATATTTTGCGCAAAATGTATACGAAACCTTAGTTTACCACTTGATTCAAAGACTGCAACAGATTCCATTTCCTCCCAAACAGCTGTGTCCAACCATATGAAATGGTTGTAATCTACCAAGTCATTTCATTAACTGGCACAGCTTCCAGAGTGTGAAGTGTGCCAGTGTTTGATTGGAAACATGCAGAAAGCTTGTATATCCATATACAGTATTTCCTTGTTTTCACCAGGCCGGGAGGCAAAGTCTATGTTTTTGCCCCCCCCCCCCTGTCCGTGGTGTGTGTGTGCGCATGATAGATAGTTACTTTATTTGTCCTTTCGGAAATTTGTTTTGTGCACAGCAGTCATCACGATATACATAAAACATATGCAAACAAACAGATCACACAGTACATAGACAATAAAGAAACAACAGAAGGCCACCCGTCATAGTTCCAAGAGGCATCACATCACACTTTATGCACGGAACTGAGATGGGGCCTGCTTGTTCATAAGTCCTATACTTATGGGAACAAACGATCTTGAGGCCCTAGCCTGATGGTAAAAGATGGTATTGGCTGTGTAACGGGTGTGTATTGTCCCTCTAGTAATAGCTTTCCCCTTCCTGAGTACCCAGGTCTTATGGAGTTTGTTCTTATTAACCAATGATAATGAGCCATACCATGAAACAAAACAAAATGTCTCTCCACAAAGGATCGATGAAAAAGTGCCATAACATTTTTTTTCTCCACATTATACTGTCTCAGTCTGCGCATAAAATGCAGCCTCTGCTGACCTTTCTTATAGATGGAATGAGTGTTGGAATTCCATGTCAGCTTGGAATCAATCGTTGTACCCAAGTACTTGTGTGCGTGCGTGCGTGCGTGTGTGTGTGTGTGTGTGTGTGTGTGTGTGTGTGTGTGTGTGTGTGGTTGTGGGTGTGTGTGTATGCATGCATGCATTCATGCTTGCGAACGTGCAAACGTGAGTGCGCAATTGTGTGCGTGTGTCTCTCACCCACTGTCGGAAAATGTATAGAGAGTATATGCACAAGCATCACCTTTCCACCGGGACACACCCCCCCCTCATGAGTGAGTGGCAAAACATTGAGCAGCATGGAGCATCAGTCGCACTGACCACATTCTATCGCTAAGTGATAAAATGCATGAGCCTAATTAGAATACTATGTATGCTGTTAGACCAGTTGTTCCTAAACCTTTCAGGTTGAGACCTAAAAGCGAGATTAGAGGTTTGCCCGCGGGACCAAAAACTAGCGAAAATAGCAGATCTACAAGCTTACAACGCAACACTTCGTGACACGTTGCGAGCTTGTATATCAGCTATTTTAATTACTTTTTATTTTTTTTGTATTTATGGAATATCTTAGGTTTGTTTGAATTTATTGTATGTATTTTTTATTATAGAAAAACAAAAACATTTTAAATATATGTAGAAAAAGAAAATGGGATTTTTAGGGTCATGACCCATAAAAACTGATCCGTGATCCACAAATGGGTCCCGACCATAGAGTGAATAGAGAAGGCACCCAGAGGAAACCCTGAGGCGAAATGGACATAGTGGCCGAATGAAGGTATTGCAGCCTGGCCCCAAACACATGAACGCGCTGGTCCGCTGACTATCATCGTGCACGTTCAACGGCAGCGCGTTCATGTGTTTGGGGCCAATCCATCCCAGAATGCACTCTGTTCCTACACGGAAGGAGGAGTGAAATCGCCTCGTGCGCTTTTGAGCAACATAATGCAAGTGGATGGAAGGAGAACTCGGGTGCCCTCTCTGTTCATACATACTCTAAGGTCCCGACCCAGCGAAACAGTGGTCTAGATGAAGCAAAAACTGGCAACATTGGCGACATTAACTCCATTATTGCCCGCTAGGTGGTAGCATAAGCACACCTAACCTGTGCCACCCGTCCACTATCACTCTACGATCCTTGTTTCATTTCCGGGTTATTCAGTTTACGATCGTCGGGATGCGCGACAGTTCACCATCGACAGCGTTCGAAGCTTTAGAGATACATCATACAAGGCTTTGAAAGTCCTGTTATAATGGAGGCTCAATGGAGCTGAATTAAAAAAATCCCATAGCTGGTGAAGACGGAGGCTCTCCATAGCAACCGGAGCAATGCTAAAAGGTAAATTGACGGTCGCCGCTTTCATATATGGAGGTTGTCTACGAACATGTACGTAGTTAGCACCTTTAGTAGCCTACAGGGCTACGGTTATAATCGTAGATAGCAGAGAAAAAGTGAAAGAGATAGACTACAATATCCACAATCCCTCAGCACTTTGCTCAGCTGCTTCCAATGCTCATGTTTTAATTGCATGGCCTTATACTTGCTCAAATTCTGTCTTTTATGTTTCTGTTCCTTATTGCATTCTGCATATCGCATGGCCCCCGTTATGTGGCTATCGTGGCTATATATTTCCATTTGATTTAATCTTTATTCTTTATTTTTCCTTTGTTTTAATGTCTTCTTTTTGTGAAGACCCTGCGGGAAGAATAGTTTCCAGTACTGTGGACCTGTGGTGGTGACTAATGTTAATGGGGATCCATATAAACAATAAACAATAAAGCACTGCTCTCCAGGCATCCCCAGGGTCACTAGCAGGGCCTGACCTGATGGAGATGATGGAGATGGTCCCCTGGCCCTGGTTAGGGGAGCTTCTTAACCCATTCTGACCTGAGATCAGATTCATACGAGGTTTTCCACTGGACACACACACTGGTCAGATTCTAAAACTGTCAGTCGTTCTTCGATTTTTCCAAAAATAGCAGACCTACAAGCTCGTAGCGCGCCACTCGGTGGCGCGCTATGAGCTTGTAGATCTGCTATTTTTCAATAGCTAAAGCATGACATGATGCCGACACCAAAATGGGTGCCCGTTCAGAATGGGTTAAAAATAGAAAGAAAAATAAATACGTACAGTACAGAAGCGGGTCAATTTAAAGGAGAGAAAAATTCTAAATTCTAAATGGATAGAAAATGTATTCAACCCGACGTCCCTGTTTTGGGCATGTCTCTCCGCCTGCCAGGGTCACCTTATACTCACTCTGTCATCGTTTCTGTGAATGTGTGACTGTAACAAAGAAGTCACATTGTAACCTGATTGAAATATTGATTATTTGCACAGCATATATTGGGAGTGAAACGAATGCACAGCAGAAGAGCCATTCAAAACATCACAGACGCGTCGAGATAGCTGTGTGGATCAAGCGGGGAGATCCATGGACCACAAAAGCTACTTTAGACACAAGCCAGGACCAGGATCAGTCCTGGCTGGGTCGCCATGGGCCGGACGAGGGTGTCTGATGTTGAAAGACCCAAAACATCCGAAGACCCCGCAGGATACATCACTGAAGCTTCAATATACAGTGCAGTTGGTATTGTTAGTTTTGTTGATGTTGGTTTAAGTATTTAGGTATATGTTTGTTTATGTATTTATTGCATGCACTATTTATTGTATGCTCTGATTTTAGAAGAGTCATATAGTTTAGTTCAGGCTCATTAGCTCAGCTAAAAGGCTGCCACGTGCCACCCACTTGCCAGTCCATTACAAAGACAAAAGCTCCATGTGGTGTTTTTAATGAATGACTGTGTGTACATTTTACGTTTAATTGACCATAATGTTATCAACCCGTAATTATAAACATTCCCATTGCACATCCCCCACTGCTGCTAAGGGATATTTATGCTGAAGCTATACTTTTACAGAATATTTTATTGTGAGTTTTGTTTGCTGCACCGATATTTTGCAGCTTGTTACCCGAGTGAATGACAAATAAAACAGTATTGAAACTATTGATTCTAATACTTGTTTCCATAATTATGTATGTATGCTGTGATTACCGGTATGTGTAAAAGAACATGTCACACCTGCATACAGTAGGCTATATATCCTCTCTCTTCTCATGAAATTGATGGCGTGCGCACAAGAATAAATTAAGTCACCCATGTCCACCTGTAAAAGATTCATGTACAGTACAGACAGTACATGTAGGTATCTGTTTTATTCCCCTTTGCAGCTGATCAGTAAGCACCAGTAGTAGGAGGTAACATGACACCCTGCCACACACTGTGTTACTGGCACTGACTGCGCACATAGAGCCCAATTTAGAGTACAAGGATCATCACAAGGGACAGGGTGTGATCACTTGTCTACCCTGACTGTGATTTTCCATTATATGAGTGCATGTGCGTGCGTGCGTGTGTGCGTGCGTGCGTGCGTGCGTGTGTGCGTGACTATTAAGATGGCAGACCCCTGAACAATGTTTGATGTTTGGTGCAGATCTGAGCAACAGTGTGCCTATGGCTGGGGGCCACATGGGGTCCCTGGCAGACATAGCTACAGTGTTTATGCCCAGTTTGGTGCAGATCGGAGCAACGTTGCGCTTTGCAGGTCCAGATGTCATGTTTGTGATCACGGTCTTTGAATGTATGTTCTTTCCAGGGGGGCAGTCAGACAGATATTTCGTGAAGCCACTAAGGAAATCGGGACATCCTGAAGGCTGAAAGTTCATATAATGGCCTGTTGTGGCGCTGTCATTGGGCCCAAAAAAAAAAACCCATAGCCCCATAGAAGTCCATGTATTTGGGCCCAACTTCACCTAGACTGTATTACCTTAATATGGTCATGAATACTTTCTGCTTCCAGTCACTAGTTTAAAGTCTCATTTCTCATGTCATAATATTCTTTTTGGAATATGGTATGGTATGAATGGGCGTCCGGACATTCATGTTTAAGTTAATGGTAAAACCTTCAGTAATGGTGTGTTAACTCATTATTGGCCTTTGGTTTGCTTATTGTGAGTTAATTGAATTGCCAATTGCTGTGATGTGGTTTGGTACTGTATGTCTCACTCCCTAAAAAAGGGAGCCTGCAGGTGAGTGTTAGTATAAGACCTTGGTTGACACACAGGCGGTAACAGCCTGTGAGAGCTGTGAGGGCCCTTTGGAAATTAAGGGTATGGCTGTTACAGCTTCTTGCGGGTTTAGGTGTTGTTCCTTAGTGTTGTCTTCGACTTCAAGTGTGTTTATGTTTGTACAAATGTTATTTTGGCAAAGTCTTGTTTTTTGTCTTTGTCTTTGCCAAGGCTACACTGTATTATAATCTATATAAATCTAAATAAAAACCCTAAAAGGGAATTCTTGGACTCTCACCTTGTCTTTTTGGAGCCTTGGCCGCTCGGCCAACATCACACACACACACACATCACACACACTCATCTCACACACACACACACAACATTTCAAACGGTGCCTCCCAATGGCCTTTGCCGCGTGTCTTAATTCCCCCCCCCATCTCTCTCCCCATGTCAGATTTCTTTCAACCTATCAATAAAGGCAGAAAAAGCCAAAAGAATACCCTTTACAAAAAAAAAAAGTGGGAAAATATGCTGTGAGTGCAGTGTTGGTGTAATCTTCTCTGGGGGTCACACACTGAGGTCTCGATGCCATGCCAGATGTGCCTCTGGAGCAGTAATGCCTCTGGGTCAGAAAAACACCCATTAAATGTAGTGTGAATGTGAGTCTGGTCACATACCGGTATTCAGGAGTGCAGGCCACCCGCCCGGCACACTGTAATGTTTCTGTTTATCTGTTTGAGTAATAGTGCGAGCATGGCAGATAAACAAGTGCATGCACCCACAGATGGCTCAGAGTACTGTAAGAGAAGTTTTTGCATGAGAATACTATCCACCTGTTGGTTGTCTGTCAGAGGACTATTCTTACACGAGGCCCATGTCTCACCATGTTTGACCACTGCCGACCACACCTTCAATGTATTTTCTACTCTCATGTGTGTATAAGAGAGAGCAATGGAGAGGGCTCAGGAGGCTTGCATTCGTGCCCCTCCTTGGGCTGGTACAGACCTGTCTTCGTAATAAATGTATCATTGTTTCAGTCCACTCATTGCTCTGTGTATTTCTTAATGACTTTGATTATGAGTCTATTAATAATCTACGACAGTACACAAAGCTACTCAGGAATAAATGCATACTACACACACGCAAACACAGGCACGCGCACGTCGCACGCATGCACTCACACACACAGAGAAGCATGCATACAAAGTATGAAATACAGAGTATGAAAAATGGTTAGCACAGAAAGGCACACATAAATCTGGCAATACATACAATCATAAGCACAGTAGACAGAACATAACATATTAGGTAAGCAAGTAATGAGAATGGTACACAGTATGCAGTACAGAGAACATTAACAATAAAGTCTGCACAGTATAGTAATTTGACCTCACTGTTTATTGCAAATCCTATGTTTCAATCATGGCTCTGAATGATGATTCAGTGGATGATCCAGACGTGATTGAAACTTTGAAGTAAACAATGGGACCATATATTAAGAGTGTGCAGGCCAGGGTTATTAGTTAGCTAAAACTAACACTAACAAATGTTAACTAAAACTAACAAATTTAAACCAGGCAGGCAGGCAGGCAGGCAGGCAGGCAGGCAGGCAGGCAGGCAGGCAGGCAGGCAGGCAGGCAGGCAGGCAGGCAGGCAGGCAGGCAGACAGACAGACAGACAGACAGACAGACAGACAGACAGACAGACAGACAGACAGACAGACAGACAGACAGACAGACAGACAGACAGACAGACAGACAGACAGACTTCTCAATCAGTTCACACTGGGTCCGTTTGATTCAAACTGTTCCCAAATACATTGCCTGGTTCCCACTAGCACACTTCATATTGGCCTTGATTCTTCCGCACCCGAGTACACTTCATTCAGCACAATGCTTTCACGTTGCATCGATCCGTATCAGAATACAGTTCAATCGGTCCCGAGACTACCTCCATGTGGTCCCGGGAACAGCTCCCGGAAATGGTACGCAGCATTCACACTACAACATCTGCCAAGTGCGGATGTCCATGCCAACTACAAACCTATCTCCAACCTCCCATTCCTCTCCAAGGTGTTGGAGAAAGTCGTCGCCGCACAACTATAAACCCAACCCCTCCCGCTCTGCTGCCCCACTGTCCTCCCCGTCACCATCTTCATCACCTTCATCCACACTCACCATCTGCCTGGAGGAGATAAAGGAGTGGATGAAACACAACTTCCTGCAACTTAAACAGCACCAAAACAGAAGCCATTCTCATCGGCACCCCACACCAGGTTCAATCATCCCCCATAACAAGCATCACCTTCTCTGGCCAGGAGTCCAGGACATTCCACTCTCATCTGTTGTCACAAACCTGGGTGTTAAAATGGACCCCCACCTCAACTACGAGGCCCACATCAAACACCTCTGCAAAACATCATTTTTCCATCTCAAGAACATAGCCAAACTCCGTCCCACCCTCACTCTACCTGATGCTGAAAAGTTGGTCCACGCCTTTGTCTCCTCCCCATCTCATTCCGGACTGAATATAAGATTTCCCTGCTAACCCACCAGTGCATCCACGGCAACGCCTCCCCCCTACCTCAAGGAACTTTGTCACCCTTCATCAAACACCAACCTCCTCAAACCCATAAAGACTAACCTACGCACCATGGGTGACCGGGCCTTCTGCTCCGTCGCCACCCGAAACTGTGGAACGCTCTCCCCGCCCACTTGAGATCCAGACAGTCGGTCGACACTTTTAAGAGAGGACTAAAAACTTTCCTTTTTACCAAAGCATTTTTATAGCCTTGCCCTTATGTTTTAAATGTTCCTGTTCTATTAGATGTTTTTTATGGTGTGTTTCTTTTGCTTTTATTCATTTGCTGTAGCACTTTGAGATTCTGTTGAATATAAAGTGCGTTATAAATAAAATCCATTATTATTATTATTATTAAGTGGTCCACCGGGACCATAGTGTGAATCTAATGACTCGGGTCCACTATCTATGATAAACACCCCAAGTTTGAAGTCGATGGGGCAGACAATTAATTCTCCACATATAAGAGGGATACACAGATCCACAGAAATGATGTGCATTTAGTGTCCAAGTTGCTCCTTTACACCTGACAGGGTGGAGTTTCCCTGGTTGGAAACGTGGAAGGAACACGTTATTCCAACCAGTTCCTTTCCCCTCCATCAGGCTGGCCAGGGGGAGGCAGTTTAGTGACCAGGATTACTGCATGTTTTTGTGAGGGTACATACGCAACCCCGCCTCGGGTATGGGCACTGATGACACGGAGGAGGAAACACGCCGCCAGCATCCACAGCGTCCCGAGCGGGAATCGAACCCAGGACCAGCTGTGAGGCGACAGCACTACCAACTGTGCCACTGTGCCACCGTGCCCCCAAGAACTGTATCTTGAATGTGGAGTACAACCATCGAGACTATATGGGACTTTTTGTATTTACAGATTTGAAGAAGTAATTAAGAAAGTGGTCCTTCTGGAAAGAGGTACTGGGGAAACTTGGAGACTGGATGGGGCTAATACTACCAGAATGCCCAAGGTTATGTCTCTTGGGAGATCGCACAGTGCTGCCACAGGGGGTCACCAAGGCACAACATGCATTGGTGACTGCAGGCCTTATTACTGCAGCTAGGTTGATACTGAGAAACTGGAAGAGCTCTGCTACGCCAGAGATCACAGACTGGACCCAACTTATGACTGAAACGGCATCCTTTGAATACTCAAATGCCAGGAGGAATAACGTCAAAGGGAAGTTCCATGAGATATGGGACTACTTTTATTTGTATATCAAAGGATTGTTGTAACATTTTGTATTTGTACATTACATATGATATAACCACGAGTGTCAACAACAGAGTGTGGAGGGACCGGTGTTGTCCAGGGGTTTTCTTTTTTTTGGACTGCTAGGTGTGTTTTGTTTTTTGTTTGTTTTTTCTTGTCTTCTTCTTTTGTGTAAGTCATGTGTTTTTTGTATGCTTTATTTAAAATCATTAAAAAACTTTGATGACAAAAAAAAAGAAAAAGAAAGTGGTCCGAACAAAACTCACGTACACAAGTTAAAAAAAGAAGAAAATGCATTTGACTTTCTGTTTCGACCTTTTGTGTACCACTAAATTAAGGATTAAGGAAGCACAGTGTTTGCTGGTAATTAATGGGCTCCGGTACCATTACATTGATAAATGTGCTCACAGAAATGCTATTAACTTTTGCTGTGTGCAGGAAACTTAACCTACTGTATAGCCTTAAACCTTAATACCCCCTTAATGGCAGATACATTAATTACTGCAAAAAGCCAGTCAGTGTGAATCTATTATGAGGTATCAGGTAAACAACATAAAATGAAAACAGCACATAGAGGAGTGAATGAAACCTCTTTCAGCAACTTTCTGGGGCTTATCCCTGAAGCAATGGCTTTGTCTTTCAGAGTAAAAAAAATAACCACAATGTTACTTCAATGTATTCAACAAACAAAGCAAAACACCCTCTCTCCTTTTCACAGTGTGTCTCTCATTTACACTGAATACCAGTGCCCCCCACCCACCAGCATTTTTACTCTCAATTTAGCAGTAATAAACAGCTCTTGTTGAAGTATTCGGCTAAATAGCTGTTGAATCTTTCAACCACAAATACACATTCACATTCACATCTTAATGGAAGAAAGATGGAGAGAAACAAGTAGCGAGAGATGGGAGAGGCAGAGAGGAAGAGGGATGGAGAGAGTGCTTGAGTCAGTTGGGTATATCACCATAAGGCTCCACTTGGCTCCACTTATCACAAAAGGATTAATTCACGCCAGGGTTTTACTGTGTAGGAAGTCAGTAACTCCCTCTCTACGACAGAGAAGAAATTCTGAGAGACAGTGAGTCAAGGCAGATAAAGGAACTCACATCTTTTGGAAGAGGTGGTTGGGCCATTCGATGTAGCAGAGCTGCCGGGGGGGGAACAGGTCGGTGGTGGAGTAGTAGAACTGAGGGAAAGCCAGGAGCAGTGCTAGCACCCAGATTACACCCACTACCACCTTGGTCTCTGTGGAGGACATGCGCTGCTGCAGCGGGTGGATGATCGCCATGTACCTGCAAGGCATGATGGGGAGATTGTTCTATGCATTATTCATGTGGCTGCTGCTTCTGCCCAGCAAGGAGCAAGTGCTTCTGTCTTAAAGTATGAAGGATTAGGAAAGAGGTTTCAGGAATATTTTTTTACCTAAACACATGTGAATACATCACATTACATAATGACAAAACATGTAAAACAAACATTACAAAATAAGCAAATATTTGTTGGATTAGGCTGTTCCTTTCTTCTCTGGGGCAGCAGTTGCTCAGGGGTTGAGGGGTAGAGTGGCCAGATGCCAGTTCGATCCTGCGGGCTTCCCCAAAGTTAGTTTTGAAGTGTCCTTGAGCAAGACTATGAATGAACACTCCCGATGTGCAGGTTGGTGCCTTGTATGGTTTCCACTGCCATCGGTCTATGAATGTGTGTGTGAGAAATGTGAATCGGTGAATGTAATGCACAATCTATGTAAAGCGCTTTGGATAAAAGCGCTACATAAATGGACCATTTAGCCTACTATTCATTTTCTCTATTTTCTTTCTCTGCCTATATTCATGTTATGTATAGCTGGTGCTTTTGTCCAGGGAGAGCTTGTGTCAGAAATAATAAAGGATTAGGAAAGAGTTTGAGGAATTTTGTTACATAAACAGAACAGATAATTGACTTACTGTGAAAACGTATTACAAAACAAACGAGTAAATATTTGTTGGATTAGCCTGAAACTTGCATACTGGACTTTGGATATTTGATTTGACTGTTCATTCCCTGTACATGCAATGTTGAGGGCTACACAAAGAAATATTTTACCCACTATTCTACACCTGCAATAATGTACGTCACATTAAAGTTGATTCTGACACAAGCATGAACGCACACACACTGTCGCACACTGTCGTAGCTCCTCACTGCCTGCACCAATCGCGCCGACTTTTCACACAGGCATTGACCATAATATTATTACGGAGGTCTTAACGAAGCCCTTTTTTCACTTTAACAAATTATAGATTAATAATTAATGTATTAACCCATTCTGACCGGGCACCCATTTTGGTGTCGGCATCATGTTATGCTTTAGCTATTGAAAAATAGCAGATCTACAAGCTCATATCGCGCCACCGAGTGGCGCGATACGAGCTTGTACGTAGGTCTGCTATTTTTGGAAAAATCGAAGAACGACTGACATTTCTAGAATCTGATCTCAGGTCAGAATGGGTTCATCAGACCAGTGTGTGCCCGGCGGAAACCTCGTATGAATCTGATCTCAGGTCAGAATGGGTTAATGCATTAAAATTACCCATCCACGAAAACTCACATCAAGTATGTTTCTCTCAGAAACCATTGGAGCTACAGTTACAACACTTGGAGGGGAGGTTCATAATAATTATTAAAATTAATCAGTCGGCCTCATGGTGGCGCTATAACAGCCCACTTTACATTTCGCCTTATGACTCTTGAACCGTACATCGTAAAATCTAAAATGTTCTGCTCTTATACAGCTTTTGTGCAAATCTCACAAAAGGCGGTACACATGATCTCTACACAATTCCCTCCCAATCAGTAATGTGATCTATTACATCGCATTACCCACACTGTACATCATTTGGTGTTCATATATTCAGAACGGGTATAAGGTCTAGTAGTACTAATTTAAGGTGAGCTTTGTGAAAGAGGCCCATATGAGTCTACACCTGCTGTATGAAATGTGCTATGTTGACTTTGGTAGTGTAAGTGATATGGTTAACGTAAGACAAAAGCTTTTCGTTAAAAGGTTAGCTATATATTCTGATTGTATATTGCTACTGTATAGTGTTCATGTTCAGTAATAGGGTTCTCTCCATCCCTCCAGCTATTTATAAACAGAAACCATGTTTTCAAGGCCAATCAAGAGAGTACCCATTTGTCAACATAAATTTTATATTGTGCCAATTTTATCTGCTCATTTCTTTATCTCATCACTTGCAATTTCACTTATTTATCCTGTATGAGTTCTGTCTCCTGATTGGATAAGATTGGTGTCCTGGCCAGAACATTTATTTTCTGTTTAGAGCTGGAGAGACTGTGAGAAACAGTCCATAGCCATGATTAGTATAATAATAAACAACACATTAAACAACACAATATAACTTATTGTGCCTTAACTTAACTTACGCTATATTAACCCATTCTGACCGGGCACCCATTTTGGTGTCAGCATCATGTTATGCTTTAGCTATTTAAAAATAGCAGATCTACAAGCTCATATCGCGCCACCGAGTGGCGCGATACGAGCTTGTAGGTCTGCTATTTTTGAAAAAATCGAAGAGCGACTGGCATTTTTATAATCTGATCTCAGGTCAGAATGGGTTCATCAGGACCAGTGTGTGTCCGGCGGAAACCTCGTATGAATCTGATCTCAGGTCAGAATGGGATAAAGAGGCCTGTGAAGCGTTTTCATAGAGGGGGTGAACACAAAAGATAACATAGGCTTTTGAAAAAAATTATCCACCCCGATGTGTTGCAAGTTGTACTCTGTACTCGACAGCTGGAGCAAAACATTGCTCTAAATTCCATGAACAGCTAGGGGCGAGGAGAATTTTAAATGTGGGCTCTTGGAGTAAAGAATAAAGAAAAAGAAAAAAGGAAAGAACAAATAAGCTATAAAATATCAAGTTATGAGGAAAATATCTACTGCAGCATTCAAGTCAGATTGTTGCCGTCAGTGTTTATCAGTAATCAATTTATATGGTCATAATCATGCACATAATCAGGATGGCATTGCTGCATAATATCACTGCATATAGCTAAGAAACCTCATCCATCACAGACATGTCTGCCATAAGGTTTGATAGGCCATCAGTTAAAATGTAATAGGCCTATATCAAGGTGGGAGTTATTTCACCAGTGTTTTGAGTAAATATTAATCTGTACGGAATTATTTTTTATTTTTGCTTTGATCATATCTTAAATTTTGATCAAGTACTTTGGATTTAATTACAATCCTGTGACACCTTATTTTTCATCTACGTTACATCATTTCACTGAGTGAGCAAAATACTGGCAGAGTAGATCTGCAGGTTATCTTATTTATTAACTTATTTTGTATTTTAAGGTGTTTTTTAAAGCAGTTATTCTCATCTCAATCATTTAACATTTTTCAAGTTTCAAAGTTCAGCATCTCAACATGTGGATGACAGCTGTGCAGTTTGTAGATATTAGTGAAATACTGTATTGACAGCAGCTGTGTGTTTCAAGCAATTTCCCTGGACAAATGCTGTCCTCATCAAGTCTGTTCAAATTAAAACCTAATCCCTCTAATAACCTTAATTAATGTGTTAATTCGACACATTCACTCTACGGTAATTACTGTATACGGGGTGGGAGTGGTTAAAGGAGGGAGGCTTTGAACTTGAGCACTCAGCCAAACGCAGATGTGGCCAGAGAGAAACATCAAAGCTGAGCATCTCTTGCGAAAGGCACTGTCAACCCGGGGCTTTTTCTAGAAGTACCTTGCTGTAGGTCAGTCAGAGTCACTCACTGCATTTTTCTGGCAGATCAAACCAATGAAACACCTGCTGCACTCATCAGGTTGCTTGACACAAGTGCAACCACTTCTACCTGCATAGAAGTGCATACAGCCCCACCCATAGGGTATGCGCGTGACATCATCATCATACCCGGAAATTATGCGGGAACGAGTGGCAAAAACTGCTTTCTGGACTTGACAGCCCATACGTCCAATTCCAAACAGAAACTTCCTATCTGATTGCATTAAACGATGTTAAAGGGACACTTCACCCTTTTTGCAAAAAAATATATGTTAATGACGTTTAGAAGCTTTAGAACACTTTCCTGGAGATCTTTATGTGTGTAATATGTGGTTTTAGATATTTTAGATTGTAGCAGTGAGCCTGTTGTCTCTGATGTCATGGACACTGGGCTCACTTCCTTCCTGGACTACATGTTGTCTCAGGCCTCTTTTAGACGGGGACCATCTCCATATAACACGTCAAAGTCCCGTTGCGTTCTCATTTTTTCTTACCCTTTACACGAGAACGCACAAGTTATGATATAATGTGCTATTATGCTATACTGTCGCTAGGTGGCGATAACGGGCTGCCAAATAGACAGGTCACCCACGTACAAGAAGAAGACGCAAGCGGCGCAACACTGCTCTGGGCGCGCCACGGGATGATATATTTATTAAATAAACGTTGCTGCCGCGGCTGCCGTCTATCACAACTTCACAAGGCTTTTTATTTACATCATGGTTTTACATTCAACATCGCTGATGAGCAGCACTTTGTAGGCGAGGAGGGAGGCTTGTTCAGGAACTCCATTATATCATAATGATATTGCTCTGCATCAATGTAATAAACATAGGCTATGCGCTGCCGCTGTGAGCCAATTAACGTGAGCCATGATGTCATAAGTTTTGCGGATTCACCGTTTTGCCTGTTTATATGGAGACCATAGGAAACGGTGTTCTCAAAGATTTGCACTCTGGGAGGCGTTTTCACTTCGATGCGTTTTCACCTCCTGAGAACACCGTTCTCGTCTAAATGACAGCGCTAAACGGTACTTTATTTTGCCGTTTTTTATGAACACCATCCTCGTGTAAATAGCACCTCAGTAAGACAGCTCTCCCCCTATCCACAAGGAGGAGCAGTGCACCAAAGAATTATGGGAATTGTAGTCCAGGAAGGTAGTGAGACCAGTGTCCATGACATCAGAGACAACAGGCTCACTGCTACAATCTAAAATAACTAAAACCACATATTACACACATAAGTACCCCCAGGAAAGTGATCTAAAGCTTCTAAACGTCATTAACATATATTTTTTTGCAAAAAGGGTGAAGTGTCCCTTTAAACTCACTTTGCCATTCAATTTGCCATTGCATGTGCATAGCCTCTGTATGGGATGCTTCGAATACTACGAATGTCACTGTTGCAGTCAGAGACGTTCATTTTGTTTTCACCAAATTAGGCACACAATGTAATGCTCTCGTGCGTCATGTGACAATGACCATTAAACAGCGTCTCCATAAATTGCCTAGGCTGTTATATTAGATTCACATAACGGGTGGGCGTGGCAGCCTATTTCATATTATTTCAGCCTATCAAGCATATATCCAGTCATCACCATTGGAATCACAAAGTTACACTGTCTGTATAGCTTCCTCATGATCTGGTGGCTGCACCCCACAGGTGGAGATCTGCGCTACAAGTAGCACTCATATCTTTTTAACCTCTTAAATCCTATACTTAGTTGACCAGATTCCCAAGGGCTCTATACTAGCCCCCTCCTGTTTTCGCTCTACACTAAATAACTTCATTGCAGATAGCAGATCTACCACAGGCTTCATAGAGCACAAAACGCACGCACGCACGCACGCATGCATACACACATACACACTCACTCCCTCCCTCTCCCCAATGGGTCTTTGTGTAAGAAATGGTTCTATATGTGGCTCAATATCTCAGTATGGCAGCTTCTCTTTTTGTAGCAGCAGCCACGACATATGACATAATGTCACATAAGTGACATACAGCTCCAATAATTCTACAAACAGCACCGTAACTGGTGCCGTGAATGTAATTAAGAACAATTCGATATAAACAGCACAAAAGGCATGCAGGCACTGCAGGGGGGAGTTATTTTTCTTTCCCCAAAGACATAATAGTGATTATAGGGTTGAGGGGAGGCGGTGGGTGGGTTGGGGTCTTGGTGCCACTGCATTTGAGAGCGCCAACCTCACTTCAAGGCTCACTGTGAAGTTAATTGTGTTTGAAAGCACTCAGTAATTTGATCACCAGTGTGTTTCCGCTGGTTTACCGGTCTCTCGTGGGGGCCATAACTGTTGTATTTGCAGGCGAATGCATAACATAGGCCATCAACAGATGGAAGGGGATGGCATGGTGTGGAGAAGAGGAATGTGACAGGCCCAAGGTTGTGTGTGGGCTTTGCACGTGCACATGAGGGTTAATATAATTCTGAAAGTGTACAAATCGAGGTGACTAAACTAAGTTGAAGAACCAGTAGACGCAATACTTTCCTATACTTTCCTACTAAGAACCATACAGGTTCTTAGTAGGAAAGTGGTGCTCTGTAGCACCTCAACCATCCCAAAGAACCACTGAATAACCACGGAATACATTGTTTTTCTGTGTAGTAGTATCATCCCCTGTACTTTACTGGAAGTGATTACAGAACTGTGTTAATTTCTCACAATAAAACATCTTAAACACTGTATGAGAAATTTGCATGGAGTACTCTCCTGGTGTCCTTAATTAATGTTCTCTCTCGCGCGCGCGCTTTGTGTGCATGCGTTCGTGAGTGCATGTGTCTGTGATTAATGTGCCACGACCCTGAATGATCACAATTAGGCTAGTTTAGAGTGGCCATCTCATACCACAGAAGGTCAAAGGTTCATTCACCTCGTCTGTTTAACTGTCCTTGAGAAAGATATTGAAGCCCAACCTGCTCAATCATTGTCATTCATTCCAGAGACAAGCTAAGAAATGTGTAGAAAAAGGTGTGCACACGTACACTCCTGGTGTACTGATGCAATTAAAGTTCCCCTTTTCATTACTTGCTTGCTCAATTTATTTTTCCCCAGCTCAAACTTGAAGAGAAGCTGATAATATAATAATGGCTTATTCTGTACAATATTCAAGGATTGTCCATAGAAATAATAAATTACAACACAAAGAAAGGATAGCACACATCATTTTGAGTGCAGTTCATCCATCACATCAAAGATAGAATTCTCCATATCCATCCATTTGTAGCTATGTTTGAGTTCTGAGTGGACTTTGTCCATTGAGGGGGATGAATAATCTTCTTCTTAACTAATGGTTCATGAATTAATGGATATTGTACAGAGATTAGGTGAAAAGTGAGTGATGCAGGTGAGGGAGTTGGGGAGGAAGCTCCCGTTAGCTCTCATTAATATGCTCCACACTGCACAGAGCCATTTTCCGCCAACAGTGGGTCACACTGGACTGATCCAAAGAGCAGCAGAGACAAGCGAGCCAGATGGAGAGCCGTATTCGTGGATATGAACGTCATGTTGTGTGCCTGTTGCGGGGGATGCATTGCTCTGAACCCCAACCCACTCGTACTGCAAATGTGTCAATTTTGATTGTGTCAGAGAAATCTTTGCAACTTCAAAACATTAGTATTTTAAACACTAGTATTTTAACCCATTCTGAACGGGCACCCATTTTGGTGTCAGCATCATGTTATGCTTTAGCTATTTAAAAATAGCAGATCTACAAGCTCATATCGCGCCACCGAGTGGCGCGATACGAGCTTGTAGGTCTGCTATTTTTTGAAAAATCAAAGAACGACTGACATTTTTAGAATCTGATCTCAGGTCAGAATGGGTTCATCAGACCAGTGTGTGTCCGGCGGAAACCTCGCATGAATCTGATCTCAGGTCAGAATGGGTTAAGCCTAGTTGTGTTGATCAGCCCTGACCACTCCATGTTAGTAAAGAGTAATCCACTTATTTCACAGCTGCTTATGACGAAAATCAATACTTTTACCAAGAATATTGATTCAATGGTTTTATTATTCGTTTACAAGCATCTTCTGCAAAAATGTTCCACAAAAAGCAGACCTCCCCAAATAAATGTGAGACTGCTACTCAACTTGCACCCCAGGACTCACCTAATCCCAGCTCACTTCATTAGTTTAGACTCTAGACTCGAGTCTAGAGCTAGATAGATCCCGTGGGGTAAATTCAGTAAAGGTTGCAGATATTGTATACGACAAAGAAGTACAACAGAATACCTTCACAATAAAGACACTCTCAAACAAATATTAATAAAGTATACAGATGTATACACCCTATATACCAGTGGCAGTAAGACGCACTGAGGGGAAGAAGCGACCTCGCCCTCAAGGGCAAGGGAGGTCGCGCTGAAACAACAGGTCTGGGAATGCCCATGTATGGATTTGTTTTTAATTGACGTTTTTAGGCCGGGTAGGGTGTAAAATGTGTGCTAATTAGTAAGACTAGGTGGGGCCTAGGGGCAGCTCAGTTAGGGCCCAGTTAGGGCCCAGGTAGGGTCCTGTTGAGAACTCTAGTTTTTGCCGGCTGCCGGGCGTGGCTGCGCTAATTACTTTGGGGCAGGCCGATCCAGAGTTTGAATGGACAGGTATCAGTCAAAAGGGACACAACAATAAGTTGTGTAATTAACTCATGTTAACAGCATTATGCTGGTTCTTTCTGAATGTACAACATGTACAGTACACTTACAACAGTACACAAACTATGGGAAGAGGCCAAATAAAAACACACACACAGCTGGACCCCAGCTTGATGTCAGTGGCACCGGCAGCTCAGAACATCGAGTGGACATTTCCCAGGCTAGCTGGAACTGGCAAGAATCACCATCGATTAATCACCCTTTCTGTTCTGAAGACATTAACACACACTCACTATAATGCCACCAAACTAAATGGAAAGATGCATTCTTCTTGAATGGAGCTTCAAATTGCAAAACACCCATTTGTTTTGTTTATCATTCTGTGAGTGTTGCACTAATAACACTGGAGGTCTACTTTGGAATTACTTTACTAAAAAAGATATTAAAGGAATATTTTACATTCAAATAAAATAAACATAAAACATATATATTTTTTTTTTATAAAAGTAGGCCTAATGGAACAATCACGGACTCACAAATTAGAAGGACAATATCAGTCACTAGAACAAAGAGTGTTTTCAATGAATGGTTACAAGTTGCAAACATATTTTAAAGTATCCCTTTAAGTAGCCTACTCAAATAAGTACTTAATGAAAATCTCCATCCAAATTCAGTTAAATCTGTTACATTAATGGACTTGAAGTGGATGCACCTGAAAAAGAAAAAGAAATCTCCATCCACAACTCCCCACATGGGCCACAATTTCCACCCATTTAGCATTTTTTTCAAAACACATTTCTTGCTAATTAATACTCCTATCTCTGTGGTCATGTAATCAAGATGTATACTGTATGTTTCTGTAAGATTGTCTTTCAAAGTTTGCACAAAATGCCACCATGAAAGTACACAACATGCACACTCCCAGATAGGCTAAGGAAGAACCGCCACCCTATATACAAAACACACTTTTTGCTACTACTCATGCAAATTCCCAAACTCACGCAAATCAGTATCTCTAGAGTCATATGAGCAAGATGTATCAGTCATATTTTTCAGATTCCATTCCAATTGGGTATGACTGACTTCCAAATATTGCTACAAACAATACTGTGTAACCTACACACTGAGTCCAGATCGAGTGGGGGCTGCCGGCTGGTCCGACCTCCCGTTGGCCCGACCTCCCGTTGGTCCTACCGGTCGGACTAAAGAGAGCCCCTACCATTCCCCATAGCCCGACCTCCCGTTGGTCCTACCGGTCGGACTAAAGAGAGCCCCTACCATTCCCCATAGCCCGACCTCCCGTTGGTCCTACCGGTCGGACTAAAGGGAGCCCCTACCATTCCCCATAGCCCGACCTCCCGTTGGTCCTACCGGTCGGACTAAAGGGAGCCCCTACCATTCCCCATAGCCCGACCTCCCGTTGGTCCTACCGGTCGGACTAAAGGGAGCCCCTACCATTCCCCATAGCCCGACCTCCCGTTGGTCCTACCGGTCGGACTAAAGGGAGCCCCTACCATTCCCCATAGCCCGACCTCCCGTTGGTCCTACCGGTCGGACTAAAGAGAGCCCCTACCATTCCCCATAGCCCGACCTCCCGTTGGTCCTACCGGTCGGACTAAAGGGAGCCCCTACCATTCCCCATAGCCCGACCTCCCGTTGGTCCTACCGGTCGGACTAAAGAGAGCCCCTACCATTCCCCATAGCCCGACCTCCCTTTGGTCCTACCGGTCGGACTAAAGAGAGCCCCTACCATTCCCCATAGCCCGACCTCCCGTTAGTTCGACCCGTCGGGCAGTTCGCACTAAAGGGACGTCCCGTTGGTTCGACCTCCCGATATTCCGGCCACTGTCAAAACAGCTTTTTCAGAGCGCATTAAAGCATGTCTTGCGCGGAGATATCAGAACCGCTCAAAGCTGCTTTTTCAGAGCGCATTAAAGCATGTCTTGTGACGTCGAACAAACTTATGACAAACATCGAACAGACTTTAATCAAACTTATGTTAATCATGTTGTCATATTGCCCATTACGAATACAATACAAGATGGATATACTTTTATACTATACTTTTATACTATATACTTACTTTCTCTTCTTCCTCCTGCCTGACAATATGTTTATTTTGGCACAGTGTCTTACAGTATGTTGAGATTATGATTTCTTAACCCCCCTCCATCCCCATTTAAAATGAGTCCAGTGAGTCAGCCCTGGATCATGAGTACAGTAGCCTATTAGCCATAGTGTTGTTACAAGACGTACATCTTCTCCAAATGCAGTCACTATAGACTATAGGGTGATCCATTGCTTCTGACATGTACCCCCTCCCCCAACATGATGTTTAAGGCTTGCTTGTGTGGAGTACATGGCCATACCATAAATTACGCCGACAGTTTGTCATTTAAATTTTGGCACATGTTTTTACCGGTTTATTTTTCTTTCATGATTTTTCTCTTCCCCTATATAGCTCTCATGGGTAGCCTAATTGAAATTAAAACACTAAATGGAAGAGAGGCTTATTACAGGTTATTACAGGCTTTTAACACTTGACTCAGAGGGTTTCAGCTGCTAAAAACAAAAGCATGCACGCACGCACGCACACACGCACGCACACTGCACATGCTGCACACACACACACACACACACACACACACACACACACACACACACACACACACACACACACACACAGTGTGCAGTACTTATTATATACCTGCTTTCAATTCAGCAGCATGGTGAAATGAAGCCATCAGAATGATTAATGCAGCTGCATTGACAGATTACTTTTCACAATGAAAGGGATGCAGACAGACAGACTTCAGTGACTTTAGCATGGAAATGTATAGACACATTGCCTATACTGTTTTTAATAATTATTTATTTATGTCTACATAAGAGATACAATACAAGGACACAAACATTTACAAGGTGCTGTACAGAATGCAATCAGCAAATCCCGGACAAATACCCACACACCCTTCAGGTAAGTAACAGTGTCTTCGCCATATTTGGCGGCTACCGATAGTGGAAGAGATTGCACAGAATTTCGCAAGCCGTTTAGCTGCGTGTTTTGGCATCCCAAGTTTTTGGAAGCCTCTTACAACCAAACTGTGTACACGTCCTAGGCTGATGAAGATATTAACACAAGTATTGCACCTATAGCCTAGCTCTGTGATGGTCTGGAGGAGCGGCTGGTATTTAATGACTTTGGTCATAAAGGCTTCCTCTAAGCCAGAATCAAAGGTGCAGGACACTTCAAGAATGAAAACTGATCTGTTCTCTTCATTGACCACAACAACATCTGGTGTGTTAGCAGAGAGATGTGCAAAAATGTCAAGATTTTCAGTACAGAGTTGAAACATGGAAGGTTTGACACAGGAATGTTTGTACATTCTCACAGACGGTGCAAAAATATTTAGATATGTCCTTTGTTATGACTGAGATTCTGTTGTGGCGTGCTATGTTTAAAGCCCTTTATATAGGCACAACAGCCATTCAGAATGTGTGACATAGTTTCTGTAATAAGCCCTGTGGTGTGATGCAAGCAATGAGGTGCATGGGTACTGTAAAGGTGATAATGTCCTCATTGAGAGCAGTGTTCCTTAGAAATGAATGGAAACAGAATGGTCAGCATGGGGAAGGCAAGCCAGTTATCCCTGAAGTTTGAGTCCATTCCAGATGTTGGAACATATCCAACAGGGTCCGCCGGGCACCCTTACAGTAGCCTACGTTGTAACAGCGGGCGACAGCCAGACGAATTTTCCGGAAGTGCATTATTTGTCAACTAGAGGCGATAGCAGGCGAACAGGCGATGGTCGAAAAGTGGGCGGAAGAACGAGGGCAAAAAGATAAAAATAGTGGATAGCGATAGTGGGCGATTGGGGCGATAACCAATGAAATTCAAGCGACGCTCGCCGTTGGTCTCCCGCTGTTGAAACGTATACTGTTAGGTGTCAACAGGTTAGTGTGTCCGCTGTAGGTCACTGTTGCTCTAACAGAGGTGAGAGGGTCAGTTATTATGTCCTCAGAGACCTCCACACACAGTCTCAGAGTCAGGCCGCGCCCACTCCAGTGACACACCGGGGCCGATTCATACTCCTATTAGAGCCGAATAAAAGTCGGTTCGGCTCTGTAGTGCCTACAATGTGACGTCATTTGAGGTTCGGAACGACGCAGAGGTCGTTCAAATCCGGCCAATCTGATGAAACTCCAAAGCCTGGGGAGCTTGTGTCTATAGTTTCCCACTGGGTTTCCTTTTGAATCCAAGGGAGTGGGGCTGTGGCTCCCTGCATGGATAAAGGGACCTTGCGTCTCCTCAAATTGAGGAACAGGGAAGATCTATAGCCAGCTCCCTAACATCCCTAATTATCATCATTATTCAGCATGCTCAATAGATGTGATGCGCATGCTGATATATATCCATGAGGTAACAAGAAGACTCACCCCGGTGCGTGCCCGTTTTTCCTCCCGGAATTTTCCCCAGTGAGGGGGATATCTTTGTAATATGCTATTGGCTGTTTGTATTCTTTTTGGAAAAATATAAAAAGATACTCCTGTGGAAAGGCTATATTATATCACTTATATTGACCTTATAAACAATTTAGTATTATTTAGTATATGTAAGGTTTTACCCCCTCAAATGGTACCTCGTCAGATAATCCCCGCATATCCTACAACAACTTCTGTGAACAGACTTCACTGTAGTAGCTTTTCATAAATTGTATTTGTACTTAGGCTGTTCTGCTGTCATGAAAGTTTATAGTTAGAGAAATTCAAAATCCAGCCGTCTGCTGGCCAGCCTCTCCCACCCCTCACTGGGGAAAATTCTGGGAGGAAAACAGAAACGGGGTGAGTCTTCTTGTATTCATCCATGACACATTCGGTACACCACTGAGGATGGTAAATATAAATAATAACACGGGTGCTGTGTGTGTTCAGGGCAAACCACTTACGTACAGTACTAAGCTCACAGTTTTATTTGCCTGTCAGACCTTTTTCGGTTCTGGGAGCTCTCAATATGCAGCTATACCTTTTACTGCCAATGCCATTCTCTACCCATTGAAGTACATGAGAGAAAGGAAGCTATAGGTTGCTGTATTTAATCCTGTGCTATACTGGCCTGCACATGGGGAATGCCAGTGGTGGTCTAATGCTGCTCCGCCTACCTACACCAATTGAGTTACACTACACACACACACACACACACACACACACACACACACACACACACACACACACACACTGTCACACACCCGCACACACACACACACACGCACACACGCACACACACACACACACACACACACACACACACACACACACACACACACACACACACACACACACACACACACACAGTTTACAATGATCTGGTCAATAAGTGGGCAAAAACAATATTGCTGTACGCACCTGTCCAACGCTATCGCTGTCATTGAGTAGATACTGGCGAAGACAGCAGCGATGGGAAAGAAGTTGTGAAAGCGACAATACAGTTGTCCAAAGTACCAGTCGTTGTGCACGGCGTAGATAAAGTTGATGACCGCGTTGAAAGCAGCCATAGACGCTTCGGCGAACGCCAAGTTCAACAGAAAATAGTTAGTGACTGTTCGCATTCTTTTGTGCGCAATAATGATCCAAATCACCACAATGTTCCCTACCACAGACACAAGAACTATAGAACTATAGGCTATTGCCCAGAGTGCAATTTTCCAGGCTGGTTGCACATACGGGTTCCAATGTTCAGTCTCGTTATAGGTGACAGAGCCGTTGGTCCAGTTACTTGGTATACCAGTGGAATTGAATAAAGGATCCATGTTTTACACGGAGTTCAAGCTGAGAACACGGCTAGTCGATAAAAAAAAAGTGTCTATTTACGAGCTTCTCATTTGAAATTGTATGGCTACATAACTGACATGGAATATCCGATATGACGGTGTCGCCCTTTAAATTGTGAATCTAAGAATTCAGCTTTGTCATTTAAAAAATGAAATGTCATTGCAAAAGTCTATCTATCAAACTTTCCATTGTGCGTAAAATTAGGGTTGTCCTTTGCGCGCAGTCCCCTTTCTTGTTGCAGAAGACACCCATCTACAAAAAGCCTTTCATACAAATCTCTGAGCGAACCTTGTGCTGTCCCGACTCCCTCCTGCGGCTCCTATACCTCTCTTCTACTACTGAGCTGTTCTCTACGTACCACCTTATGCAGCGTGCCATAGCAGGACGCGAGCGCGCGTACGCGCAAAGGGTTTCATTTCATAAGATATTTCACGCCTCACGAGCCCGGGTAATTAAGTGGACTTTTTGGTTATTCCACCAAATTGTTTATCATGCACAAAGAAACGTGTCTTAATATCTAATCAAAATTAAATTAATTATCCCTAAATGTGTTTCATTTATATCAAACGATAGCACATAAGAGACATAAGAAAGCTTTTCCCTAAACTTGTTTTGCTGCTAATGATGTTGCTTATACGTTTCTTTTCTTGTACTTTATTTCCCTTTTTTGCCATGCTTTTAATCTCTGTAGCACTTTGAGATTCATAAGAATGTAAAGCGCTTTATAAATTAAAAGCATTATTATTATTATTATTATTATTATTATTATTATATTTTGGGATGGATGCAGATATTCAGTTTGACTGACTGACTGCCCACATTTTGGCCTAAACAGTAGGCTAATATGCAAAACACAAACTCTTGAGCAGAAATGGGCGCTGCGTGGCGTGCGTGCTGGCGAAAGATTGGGGATAAATTGTGATTTTGATTTATGTCAATCAGATTCACCCCACAAGGCCCACATATAGTAACAAACATCTTAGTTCGTCAGTCAGATGGGTGTGCGTCTAATTAACATCGCAGTCTTACTCGCTACTCCCCTCTTGTGGTAGGCAATGACCATCAGCTCTTACCATCTGCAAAAACATTTGATTGATTGATTGAAATATTTATTAACAGTTTGTAGAATTTACAGTGCATTTTAAGCACAAACTCAATACAAAGACTGTCAACTGTGAGTGGACGACCCAATTAAGCATTACACTTGTTTACAACAGGGTCCACATTGTTCAATTCATCAAAACATTTAAAGACATACAAACATTTAGAGACATACAAATAGACATTTCTATGTAGCTAAAGAACAACAATCTGTGACTGTCCACATTCTGTTCTGTTAGGCATTTGCTGTGCGGCCCCTGGGCAATGTTAATGTTTGTCTCGACGCCCAGGGGGTTCTAGGCTCGGGAAAATATTCTATCCGGCAATTGTTAGTCACAAACAAGCAAGGGCATGGAGAAGATACTATCTATATTTATACTACTAGTGGTAACATTCAACATGATGTATATACAGTATGCAATGTTTGGTTGATCACACTGTACAAGAAGACAACGTTTTCTAGTGCCAACCCATTTTATCGCTTTAGTGCTTTTATTTTGGGTTTATTTGTCCTGATATTTGTCTTGTTGGCTTCTTAAGTTTTAAATGGTCAATTGTCTGCATTTACTACAGTACACATCCTTTATCTCCAGTGATTACATTCACACATTCACACAGCAATGACAGAGTCATGCAAACCAGGAACCAACTATACATCCATGGAACCAACCTGCTCATTGGGAACAGTAAATACATAACTAATACAGGTTTGGGTTCATTGAAAGCAATGACAAGCTAGTAAGCCACAAAGGATAAAGAGGATATCCAGTCTAAACAATTACTATCAAAATAATACATTTAAACTAATACTAGGTAAACAATGAACCTATAACCTGCTATCAAAATCTTTACCTTGTAGTCTACAAAAACATGAGAGCAAATGTCCAGTCTGCATGGCCATCATCTGTTTGACATGCTGAGGTGAGTTCTGCTTCTCACCAAGGCCTGTGAGATTTATAGATTTTGGGCCCTAAATAATATATTAGAAGCTTTTTTTTATAAAGAATTTATCAATGTTACTGTAGAAAGTCCCTTCACACGGTGAGTATATAGGGAAAAGTGTAGAGAAGACCAGTGTACTTGGTCGTGGGCGGGGTTTAGTAATTTTCCCAAATTGGCGCACCTGGCGTGGGCCTATATAGGCAGCCGAATGCTCAGGGAGCAAACATTTGTGTCACCAACCATCATCATCATTCATCACCATGTCTCTCTGTCAATCATCACCAGCACATCTTCAATGCCATTAATGCCACAAATAAATATGAACTCTGTACTACCCATCTGGTCCGGTATACTGATGTCTGAATATATTATTCTCCTCCTAATGCCACTCTTAACATCAAGGCAATCTCATGTGAGCCCACACCATCTATTGGCACAATGGATAATATATACTATTGGCACAATGGACTAACATCACGTCCCGTGTTTTATGATTCTATGTCTGAATATATTTGTCCAGCCAACAATACCTCTACTTCTTTCAGTCACCATGGTCTACATACTGTACAGTACTGTACACTGTAAAAAAAAAAAAAAAAATGTGCCCTTCAAATGGGCACATTTGTCCAGAGGGAAAAGGGCAGTGTATCAGTCTATCTGTGCACGACACTGAATAAATGTCAGGTTGTAAAAAAAAAAGAAGAAAAAAGAAAGAAGGAAAGAAAAGGTCACCAGGTTGTAAATAATGTTATATTGAATTCAAAGCACAGATATAGACTTGCTTCCTCGTCTGCATTAAGCACACATTGTCCAAAGATCCTCAGCCATTGCTGCAACTCAAGTAGCAATGATTTGTGACTTAACACCGCCTTAACACTTACTGTATTAAGGGCTTTGACTTTATTTACACTTAAAGTAATTAAGGACCTTTTTCCCTTTCATAAAATACTGAATGTTTCATCCTCTTGTCCGAAAAGTGGAAAGGTTTATTGAAATGTCATAATAGGTTCAACAGTACTTTCAATGCTGTGAACAAGATAGGTGACAGGGTGAAGTGATTTATACACATCATATGCATGCACATACTCTTAATATATTATCTCATTATTTATTTACACTGTAGTTTGCCCTTGCCATATCTCTGAGTTGACTGAGTATGACTAGAAGAGAGAAAATTATGTTTGGGGCTTTTGTATCACATCACATAAATCCTCCTCAGTTAATCCTCACGCCCCCCCAACACACGCACGCACGCACACACTTCTGTCTGTTCCAATATAGAGAGATAAAGGGATTGGGCCCCCCACTCCTTTAAAATGAAAAATCACACCCGTGTGAAGTGGGGGGCGCTAATATATTAAAGTCTAACTCATGTTGATTAGGTGATGTAATAATGATGTGAAACAAACGGTGCCAACACAAACTTTAAATTCTATTTATTGTTAATGGTATTTAATGTTTGTGTTAGGGACAAGATGACGTCAATTTTCCCTTCATTGTCAATGGCGTTTTTAAAACAAACATTGAACTAAAAACAAACATTAAACCTGTACATAGCGCCCCTCAAAAATGGAGCGTGTGATGTAAGCATCACATAACCTACTACAGGCTACACCAGTAAGACGCCCTGAGGGCGAGAAGTGACCTCGGCGAGGTGCACGCATCCGCCTGGGTGACGGCAGATGGCAGACTGCTGAGCGAGCGCTGGCACTTTGGCATGGGGGGGTCAGATCAACATAATGTAATGAATCCTATATACTGCCATATGGAGCGGGTCTTGAGTGTACAGGGTTTTATTTAGGTTTCAAGGTTCAAGGTTGGACTTTATTGTTACATCTTGTGACGAGTTGCCAACTCGTCATTAATGAGTACTTAGTACTAACTACATTGACTACATCTGTACTCCTCCAATCTACCAATCGACCTGCTTGTCTGCCCGTGCCTGGCCACCACCAGACCTGCCCGTCAGACTCTCTGTCAGTCTGCCTGCTTGTCTAAACACCCCCTGACTCATCCCGGGGCTCTGCACTTGGGCCCACCTGCCAGCCCTTAACAGCTGCGACCTTTTTGCAATTGATTTCCTTCACTTACATTGTCACACTACATTGGCTTGACTGGTTTAATACCATCAGCAGTGATCAAATAAATGTACAGATAAATTACATGTTTGGAAGGGTGCAGTTGACAGGATGGGTTGCCCAGGATGGGTGCCCTCAAAGACACGATGGTTCATGCATTCAAAATATATTCATTAGTGTGGAAGACTATAGTAAGTGCCCGATTTTATTAATTTATTCATATAAACTTTGTTTAAAACACTTTAAGCAAACAGAGAGTGGCAGCATGTTTTTTTAAGAGAATTACATTTGACGTCATGTGGTAGCCAAGTCTATGGACTTTTGATGTTTGTTTCTTAAGCCCCAATCCCCCGCCGCCGGCGGGGTCAGCGACTGTCCACCTCATGAACCGCTCTCAGCGGGTAAATGGGGCTGGTCAAGGTATCAGGTTCCAACTCCGATATTTTAGATTTTCCCTCCTGGACCCCCCTGGGGTTTAAGAGTTTTTTTTTTTTTTCTTTTTTAATTTTTATCCCACGATTTTGTAACCCAGTTTTCTTTTCACCCAGTGCCAATTATCTAATGTAATCCTGGGCGCTACACTTCCTCTGCCAACCTGGGGGGGCAGCGGACTGACCTCATGCCTCCTTCTATGCATGAGGAGTCCAAGCTGCTTCTTTTCACCTGACAGAGGGGAATTTCCCCGGCCGGACGTAGCGCGTGGAAGGGACACGTTATTCCGACCAGTTCCTTTCCCCTCCATCAGGCGCCCCGGCTGGCCAGGGGGAGGTCGTTTTAGAGACCAGGATTACGGCATGTTTTTGTGAGGGTATCTACCCTTTAACCCTCTAACACCGCATTAATTTCTACTTGCAAAAAATAGATTTCAACCTTACTACTACTTTGTACTACTAGGACTAAGACTAAAAAATATGTTAAAAAAAATTAAAAAATAAAGTTTGATGAAAAATGTATAATAATTATATAATAATTATCTAATTATATAATAAATTAATAATTTACATTTTGGGGATATCTTTCACAATAATGAATAAAACATGTTCTAGACATTCTAATGATCACAAAAAAACATATATTACAATTATTTTACCTACTTTTATTAGGGTAAAGGTCAAAAGTCTTAGGGTAAAAGATGTTCAAAATCGCACAGAGTCCAGACATTTTTTATTTGTGTGAATTTCAGCCTCTGTGGGGGGTATTTATATGCAAATATCATGACCAATGGCATTGAAATGGCATTGCAATGAACATCACTGATGACGTTTAGGTGAAAAAAGAACAGAAAATAATAATAATAATTAAGTAATTAAATAAAATAAAATTGTTGCTAAAAAGCAACGCTGGGTCTTAGAGGGTTAAGAGGTTTTAAAGGAGTGAGGCACCCCTCACTTCACACAAGTGTGATTTTTGTATAATTCTAGGATCAAAGTGGACCTGTCCATGGTGCTGAGCAGTGCTGGGCATGCAGGTGAGCTCTGTCCATGGCACTGGACCACAGGAACTTTGAGCTGTCCAGAGTAGTACAGTGGACAGGTGAGCTCTGTGCATGGTACTGGATGACAGGAACTTTGAGCTGTCCAGAGTAGTACAGTGGACAGGTGAGCTCTGTCCATGGTGCTGGACCACATAGTACAGTGGACAGGTGAGCTCTGTCCATGGTGCTGGACCACATAGTACAGTGGACAGGTGAGCTCTGTCCATGGTGCTGGACCACATAGTACAGTGGACAGGTGAGCTCTGTCCATGGTGCTGGACCACATAGTACAGTGGACAGGTGAGCTCTGTCCATGGTGCTGGACCACATAGTACAGTGGACAGGTGAGCTCTGTCCATGGTGCTGGACCACATAGTACAGTGGACAGGTGAGCTCTGTCCATGGTGCTGGACCACATAGTACAGTGGACAGGTGAGCTCTGTCCATGGTGCTGGACCACATATAGTAGTGGACAGGTGAGCTCTGTCCATGGTGCTGGACCACATAGTACAGTGGACAGGTGAGCTCTGTCCATGGTGCTGGACCACATAGTACAGTGGACAGGTGAGCTCTGTCCATGGTGCTGGACCACATAGTACAGTGGACAGGTGAGCTCTGTCCATGGTGCTGGACCACATAGTACAGTGGACAGGTGAGCTCTGTCCATGGTGCTGGACCACATAGTACAGTGGACAGGTGAGCTCTGTCCATGGTGCTGGACCACATAGTACAGTGGACAGGTGAGCTCTGTCCATGGTGCTGGACCACATAGTACAGTGGACAGGTGAGCTCTGTCCATGGTGCTGGACCACATAGTACAGTGGACAGGTGAGCTCTGTCCATGGTGCTGGACCACATAGTACAGTGGACAGGTGGCATGGACAGAGCTGTCCATGGCACTGGACCACATGAACTTTGAGCTGTCCAGAGAGGTACAGTGGACAGGTGAGCTGTCCAGTGTGTCCATGGTAGGCTACTGAAGCACATGAACTGAGCTATAAGTAACCTCGTGTCACCAGACTTTCCACCTAGGAGGAAAGGGTCTGTGTTCCTAAATCGCCTGTGTGATCCAGTCTAGGCGTGGTTTAGACCAGATGATGAAAAGAAATAACAAAATAAAAACCTCGGCGTCGCTTTGTTTTGGTTCAAAGCACTGTAACACGGACAGTTGTGACGAGGAAACTATCTAATGACTTCTCTTGGCCCCATTCACCTTCTTTAGTTAGTTAAAGTATGCTAAACGGTTTGATGAGAGCTAACTTGGTTAGTTGGCAGAATGTAATATGAACCAACCAACTAACCAATGAACCAACCAACAGCTGTTCCAAGGCTATTGGCTATTGTAAAGTAATCACTGATCAGGGAAATCTATCAGGACAATGACTTGACACAGCTGAAGCAGGTGTAGATTGCCTGCCATCACATGAGAAACCCGCTGATTGTGTTGCTCCTCATTTGAAGAAGCCTTTTACTTAGCTCTGACTAGTAGCCCAGCCTGGCGGAGTTATGCGCTCTGCTTCTGGTTCTTCGTGTGTAGAACGGACCTGTCAAGTGTCACCATACAGTAGGTAACTGTCCCTTTAAGAATGTAGTCAAAACAAAGCGTGCGTGGATAGCCCAGCCGCACGGAAGTGTATGGGCTCGTAACATGGACATAAGAACCCAATAGAATGTGAGGAATAAGGACAGATATATGTTACATTCAACCAATTGGCTCTTACAAAGCTGGATTAATTTGTCTAATTTGTTTTTCTACGTAGAGCACGCAAAATAGGCAGCTAGCTAGTTAGATAGCCTAGCTAATCTTAGCAGACATGCCTTCCTATTCAGACATGAGGAAAACGAACCATTTCTATTATTTCATCAAATTCACTTTAAATATTTACTCCATGCTGTTCTCGGTAAGTCTGTTTAACCTATATTGTTACGAGTACTAACTTTCCACACTATTATTATTCCAACAGCCATGAACTGCATTTATCATTAGCATCCTCCCGGGGTAGCCTGGCCGTGCTAGCGAATATCGGCTATAGTGTTGCCATTTATTTATGTATCTATCAAATAATATATTATCTCATTTTAGACAAACGACAGTGGTGGATCTCTTTGGAAACGCAAATGAATCGGACAGTAATGGATCTATTTCATTGTGTATTAAGCCGGTAAACGGCATGCTGACAAAGGGCTCTCTATGGTGGTGCAGACAGCCAGCCAGGGCGTTGCATCTAAAAGGGATGATTACAGAGGAGGGTTTTTCTGTCGACCAAAAAAGGTCTGAGATTGCCATTGTTGGACATTCAAATCAAAGCATTTCATGTCGTGATGTTATTATTTATACAATAGCGCAAATAAAAATCCAGTGTGGTACAAATTGGTGACGATTGTTGAATCGATGTGTTGTCTTCACTTGTATAGAGACGGAACACAAATGCACAATAGGACATGATGCCTCATATTGAATGTCAGCAGCCCCAAGATTAATTATACTGCTGAATAATGTCAACACGGAAAGGCGGCGAGCGGTGTGATCATGATGCTGACTGATCTGACTGGCCTAACAACCTGACTTGGCCTAATTTTAAGGGTTTTATTGTTTGTCAAATCTGCATGCAGGTGGTTTTTGAGTTGGATTTATCCTCGGCATCATCTAATCTAAGGCTATAATTGACCCAAGGGTTGACTTAAGGTAGCGTGGGAAATTGATACCATCTGCCTGCCAATGTCAGCTGAGGTCGTCTGTGGCTCTGAAAAAGATAATATCCAGCAACACACTTTGAGATCACGTTTTTCAATGAGGATGACGTTTCAGTCCTTCAAACCTTCCTTTTCAGAACACATTTTGTATTTTCTTTGGCAGGTAGGCCTACTGTACATAACATTCATGGTCTGTCCTAAAAGCAGCTGTTTGGTACCCAGTATAGAGAGTCGCTATGAGGTGGATGAAAATGTTTTTCTTCCGCTTGGGTTCAGGGTTCTGGCTATCAAGGAGATGAGTGAGTCATCCCATATACTGTAGACTGAGCAGACCTCTCATTCTGTGGACTTTATGACCAAGTGAATAGAAAAAACACCAATAAGTATGTCATGACATCACAGGTCAATCCTTAAAGGGACACTTCACCCTTTTTGCAAAAAAATATATGTTAATGACATTTAGAAGCTTTAGAACACTTTCCTGAGGGTATTTATGTGTGTAATATGTGGTTTTAGATATTTTAGATTGTAGCAGTGAGCCTGTTGTCTCTGATGTCATGGACACTGGGCTCACTTCCTTCCTGGACTACATGTTGTCTCAGTAAGACAGCTCTCCCCCTATCCACAAGGAGGAGCAGTGCACCAAAGAATTATGGGAATTGTAGTCCAGGAAGGTAGTGAGACCAGTGTCCATGACATCAGAGACAACAGGCTCACTGCTACAATCTAAAATATCTAAAACCACATATTACACACATAAATACCCCCAGGAAAGTGATCTAAAGCTTCTAAACGTCATTAACATATATTTTTTTGTAAAAAGGGTGAAGTGTCCCTTTAACCGTTTAGTTGAGCTTTTGGGCCTGTGGCTCCCCGGCTACTAGCCCCAATGATTCTTCTGTCTTTGAATCTCTCACTCCTCCTTTCTCTATCTATCTAAATAATCATACACATACTCTTGTGGAGTCCCAGACTAAAATTAAGGGAGAACGGGGTGAGATGAGCCATTCTTTGCTTAAGTTGTCCTGGAAGCAAGGCAAAATGAGTTGGCAGTAAAAATCTAAAGATCTATACCCTTATTTCAGGATAACTTCTATCAATTGAAATGATGAGTAAGCATCTATGACAAAGGGCCATGAAATTATGACTTATTAAAAAAGTGGTCATGTGGCTCAATTTGCCCCAGGTAAGGGGTAAATTTAACCACATGATATATTTATGATAAAAGTTTAAATTTGAACAGATAATGTATTCACTTATCGAAAATAATTTAATAACACTTTTCCCTTTTGAAAATAGTCTTATTTATTTGTTTCTTTAAATTCAGACAATTTAAAAAAAGTTTGTTATTCAGAACCTTTTAATATTTGCAGTTGTTAATACAATATTGCAAACTTGTATATGAATAGTGATTCATATTTAAAAGAATGGCTCAATTTACCCCTGAACATTTGGTTAATTTAACCCACAGCCACCATTTTAGAAAAAAATTACTATAGAATAACACTTCAGACAATTTCTTTGCTAAATTATTCACATGGTTCTATCCATTGGCAAATGTAGGAACACACCACCATGTAGGAACATATTACATTTTAGACCTGGGTAGAAAGTAGAAAACATTATTTTACACAAAAAACTGTTTTTTGTGTAAAATAATGTTTTCTACTTTCCCCATGTGCTTCCCAACTTCACAAGTTCACAGCCAGGTGTAAATGAGAAATGCTTACTAGATTCAAGGTCACATGACAACACAGTTTTCTAGATAAAGGGGGTGGTTCAACTTACCCTCTGGCTCATCTTACCCCGTTCTCGACTATAGCACAATAGACACCCTTATATTATGCCAAAAATATTTATTTTTAGCACAATTTGAAAATGAGTCCTCACACTCACAAGGACCACATGGTATACAGTAACTGAGCCACCAGGTTTCACTTTTCATTCTCTTGCCATAGAAATATTCTTCTTCTTCTTTCGGTTGAAAAGATTTTACTTCCCTCTCACTCTTTGGCATAGCAAGACTGAATATCTGACTGTTTCTGTTTTACGCATCTTCCTTGATCCTCTCTCACCGCATCGATAGACCTCTTTGGCCTCCCTCTTCTCTTGCCTGGCAGCTCCAACTTCAGTGTTACCCCTCCTCTGCACAGGTCCTAAACCTAAACCTTGCCTCTCTTGCTTTAATGTAGTCATTGTTCTATCATAGGCACTATTTCTTATCTTGTCCCTCCTAATGAGAATCATAGCATCTTCAATTCTGCCACCTCCTGCTCTGCTTCCTCTGTCAGTGGCACCCGTTTCCAAGCCATAGAGCATGGAAGGGATGTAGTACCCTGAGCCTGAAGCAGTTATCAAGTATGACTCCAGAACATCCAAAGATTATCAATCCCAGCTGGGTCCCCTTGTCTGTCTCTCTCTCTCTCTCTCTGTCTCTGTCTCTGTCTCTGTCTCTGTCTCTGTCTCTGTCTCTGTCTCTGTCTCTGTCTCTGTCTCTGTCTCTGTCTCTGTCTCTGTCTCTGATCCACTCCATCGTCATACCTAATTGTGTGGTGATTTACTACAAGATAGCCTTGTTAAGATGAACAGACAGAAGCTCCGTCCATTTGGCTGTGAGCCAGCTGTGTATATTTAATTAAGGTTGTACTGTTGGCTGTTGAATTTAGTTAACGCGGTTAACAGGAACTATGATAAGAAAAGTTGCTAGGCTTTATAGGGATGGTCAACGGGGAAAGCCTACCTTAATATATGTATGCCTTTACACAAGTGCAAATTAAAACACTCCCTGTTGCTTTGTGTGATAATATCTTCTGCTAATGTGAGTTAATTTCCAATACCTGTCCTTGATAGTGATGGATGGAGTGGTTGAATGCTCTTTTTACAGTTACTGGTCAGTGTTGGTGATTTCAGTCCCACAAAAGCCGTTGTTGCAACCAAAGGTCACTTCTACTATGATAACGTCTGTGTATCACTCAAAATCCCCATACGGTACATGGGGAAAGCCCCCATATATGGTGTCCAGGTCTCGTGACATCACTATGACATCTGATGTCATAGTAAATCGTGATCTGCTGTCGCAATTAAGCCCATATATGGAGATCCCTGATGTCGTCAATATTGGGCAGCAACTTCCTCTTCGATGTCTCCCTTTTCTTTTTTTTTATAAGATATTTTTTTTGCGGCTTACGTCTTTTATTGGTTTTTTGAAGGGACAGACAGTAGGCTGACAGGAAACGGGAGAGAGATGGGGGAAGACATGCAGTAAAGGCCGTGTCGGGCTCGGGAGTCGACCCCGCGGCACACTGAGACTGGATTACCAGTCGGGTGCCCAGACGGTTACGCCACCGCCTGGGCGATGTCTCCCTGTTTGACTGATACCTGTTCATTCAAACTCTAGATGGGCCTGCCCCAAAGTTATTAGTGCAGCTGCGCCCGGCAGCCGGCGGAAACTAGAGTTCTCAACAGGCCTGAAAATTAAGGCCCGGCTCATCAAACCCTGTACACTCAAGAGAATGTTCACGCTACCACCCTTAGATCTCCATATATGGAGCTGACCTGTTCTGACATTCCATATGTTGATCTCACCTCATTAAACCATGTACACTCGAGACATGCTCCTTATTATATGGCCAGTACAGGCGGGGTCGCTTCTTGACATACAGTACTAGGGATGGGTGGATGAATCCCCCTTTTTTTAAATACTGTAAATGTACGTGAACTCTTCTCTCTCTCTCTCCCTCTCTCAGCTGGTGGGGCTGTGCGTGCTGTGCGTGGGGGTGTATGCAGAGGTGGAGCGTCAGAAGAACCGCACCCTGGAGGGGGTGTTCTTGGCACCAGCTGTGGTTTTGATCCTGTTGGGCCTCGTCATGTTCACCGTGTCGCTCGTCGGTATGGTGGGCTCCCTCAGAGACAACAAGACCCTGCTACACATGGTGAGAGATGGATGAGGAGGAAGGGTGGAGGGACTGTATGCTTGAAGTGATTTTCAGTGGGGTGGAGTAGGGGGGTCACGGGGGCTGCCAACTACTTATACTACATTTATTACATTTCTTTGCACATACTGTACCTACACAAGGTGCTGTTTACAACAAAAGCCAGGTGCAGAATAAATGACACTAATAACAAAACACTAGTTGCATATCATGGTTGTTTCCACACTATTGTGTCCATCCATCCATCTTCAACCGCTTATCTGCAGTCGCGTCGTGGGGGCAACAGCTCCCTCTCCAGAGCAACATTAGTGACTTCCTCCTGGTGGATTCCGAGACGTTCCAAGGCCAGTGAGTCGATGTGTTTCCTCCAACTGCGCCTTGGTCTGCCCCGGGGTCTCCTCCCAGTGGGACGTGCGTCAAGGACCTCCCTAGGGAGACGCCCGAGAGGCATCCTAACCAGATGCCCGAATCACGGGTGCAGTACGTTGTTCAGACTAGTCATTGGTCCGACAACCAACCTCATCTCCTAACCTAACCATAACCGCAAGCACGGGAGCAAATGGCGTGCGGAAGCATGTCGGACTAATGCCCTGTCTGAATTACATGCGGTCACCCCGAATCACCTATGCTGGCTCCTTTCCAGGCGAAGGAGCAGCGTGTGCGTGTGCGTGTGCGCGTGTGCGTGTGTGTGTGTGTGTGTGTGTGTGTGTGTGTGTGTGTGTGTGTGTAAAATCTGCTACTTATGGTCATCATGTATTAGTGTTGACTATAGTTTATCTCTGTCCACAGTTCCTGTGTGTTCTGTGTGTGCTGCTGCTTCTTCAGGCGGTGGCCCTGATTATCGCTCTCATCTTTGAGAAGAAGGTCAGTGTGTATCTTCTTAACTTGTTTATGCAGACACACAGACAATTTGATTATTAATACAGCCACACTGACACAGGCTTTACATTTCTTTCTCACACCCATGCTCAAACACACCGATACATCTATGACACATGGGGCCCTATTTTCCGCCTGGTGCAATCTGCAATGTGGTGCAGGTACCGCTTATCGCAGTTAGCAGTACGGGAGTGAATTAGTCTTAAATTGAGGTGTGGTCTGGTGCGATCATGACAAGACGCTATTTTCCGCACAGATTTAGCACTTTATGTGACCATAATAATAACACCTGCTCCAAGTTGGTCTTATTGCTGGCACGGTGAGGCGCAGGTGATACCTTGTTATTTAGGGGGCACATTGTTTGGATTAGGCGCCTAGGTAGGTTAACAATGCACATGCGCACATTAATTGCAGGAAAAATCCATCTGATCTCAAGTGAAGTGGTAACAACACTCGTTCAACAATTGACGTTTTCTTCACTAATACTAGGAAATTAGAAAGATGTGCCCTTGCTATGAGTGATAGACGACGTGCAGTGATGGAAATAAACGCAGCATAATGATTCATTTAGTTACAAAATTTCAAACCTACACACTTACAATGCAGTTACAATGCATATATATATCTTTCTTGGTTTGTCTTCCTTGTCTCTCTGTGTGTAGACATCTGCCATGTTTCAGAACAGCATACGAGAGGGAATCAAGCACTACTACGATGACCTGGACTTCAAAAACATCTTGGATTACATACAACAGAAAGTATGACGTTATTCTCTCTAATACACATGGCTTTTTTTGCTGAGCTCTAATGAGGTTTGTTATGCCCTATTCATAATATTCAATTGCATACATCTCGGTGGCGACCAGCAGGTGACTGTTCAAATAGCAAGAAGGTCTGGCTAGTGAGCTGTGGCACTGCACTAGCCTCGTGTAGCGATACTAATATCACTACGTGGATATTAGTCTCGTCCCTCTCAGTGTTAGATAATTATTTCTGCAAATGTCCCACCCCATATTTGCATATTTGCATATTATAGCCTGGTTCCAGGTTGTTTATATCTGGTTGGCTCGTCACCACTTCAGCTGTGAAGTCCTTGCACAATTGAGAGGGGCCAGACTTAATCTGCCTGGGGCAATATGCATTGCAAAGGCAGGTGAAGGCTGGCTATGCGAGGCTAGGCTAGCACTGTGCCATATTGAAGAACATTGTTATAACTTGTCAGCAGTGTTCTACCTAAATTGGTCACTTTTTCAATTAACTACCGCCATCATGTTCAAATCCATAAGGTGTTTCACAGTGCTTACACAGTCAGCATTTTTTCCATCAAGCTTTGACATCGTCATAGGTATCACCAAATCCATAAAGCCTAGCTGTGTCACTCGCCGAAAAGAACAGATTAAGCACACCGTGTGTGATGGACGTAGACGTGATATACACATTTTACACTGCATATTTCATCTACTAAATACTAAATATCCCACATCGAACTCTTATGTGAAGTTGACAGCACACAACTTCACACTATGCAATTCCAGCAGCATGCTCGTGACACGACCAGACCTTTGAGCTTGAATTGCATATTTTGGAAAACTTGTTTTTTAGATTTTTGAACAAACAGTACGTTTAGAGTTGTGTTAGATTTACTTCTTCATATAACACTCTGAAATCTGTTTATATTGTATACATTTCCCCAGAAGTTAAAATGAACTCAATATGCCAAAAAACTAAACTAAACAAGAATATATAATTATTTGTCTCCCTCCATGTCACATCATCCAACACTTATTGGTGCAACCAGTCATGTTTCTGTCTTTTCAGCTTCACAGGGGTATTCCGATTTAGGGTTTCCACAAAGAGGAATCCAATAAAACAAAGAGGAATAGAAGGGCAACACAGTGGTAGTGATCGAGATAGAGTTGTCTATTATTCTGGGGTCAGTTTGACAAAGTAGGCAATTGATTGGATTTTCGGCACCTATAGGTTTTAGAAGATGCTGTTTAATTGAGTGTTGCCACTGTTCATTCCCTGGACCCCACGTCTTTTACCTTTTTGTGCATTTTAGAGCATTCGAAAGTCAGTCAGTCAGTCAGAGAACAGAGAAATAATTATATTATACAGATAGAATCACACAAACATTGGGGTCAAGGATGGGGTCGGGTTTCCCAATACTGTAAAACATTTGGGAGGCAGAGATGGGTGAGCAGTGGTAGTTGCTGGCTTGGGCTCTGGTGCCAACGGAAGCTTGGCTGGTGGCCGCTCAAGCTTCCGTTGGCAGCTGACTGTGGAGACCAGGGGAATCCAGCTGTTTGATTAAAAAGGAGCATCATGAAGGTGTTGATAGGATGAGATTTCTACCCATCAAATGGAGCAGATCTGTTATGTCCTTGCCTGAATATGATAACCAGCTCTGAAGTGCTTCTTTAAATCTCCAAGGTGTTAGCTGCCATTGAAGCAAGCTTCAGATGTGTTCTACCATAACATTGCATACATTGCTTTCTGGGTAATTTAAGCTTCAGATGTGTTCTACCATAACATTGCATACATTGCTTTCTGGGTAATTTTCTGAAGCTTTAACACAGTTTATTTCAGTTTTTAAACTTCAAGCGTGCGTATGTCTTTTCACGATCACAAACCTATTATGATATAGTTAATGAGGGGTTTGATGCCCAAAGGCAACGACGACGCAACGCACATAAGACACTTATCTGGCCAGACTCGGGTCAGGAGCCAGGCCCGAAGGCAAACCCACAGTGCCCAGAGCCTGCCACCTTAAGCCCCAACTAAAATGGTAAATGGTGCATTTATATAGCGCCTTTATCCAAGGCGCTTTACAGAGATTGTGCATTACATTCACCCATTCATACACCGATGGCAGCGGAAACCATGCAACTAGCACATCGGGAGCAATTAGGGGTTCAGTGTCTTGCTCAAGGACACTTCGACAGTAACTCTGGGGGAGCCCGGGTTCGAACTGGCAACCTTACGGTTACCATCCAGGCACTCTACCCCTGAGCCACCGCCGCCCCCAACTAAGAGACAGTGGGGGCAGTAGCATGCCACTTGGACACAAGCCGGGGTCTGGTCACCTGGAGGAGGGTGTCTGTTGCAAGAACCGAAACAATCAATGGCTCCAGTACAGGAAATAACACGGATGATGTGCCCAAGTTTGTGCACCAGTAGATGTTTTATTGACTGAAATGGGTATTTGAGCGATACCTCACGACTTATGCCAGGTACATTTGGTGATGGTGCATACATTTTATATTAAATGTCTTATTTGTTTGTATTTTTACCTCCCCCAGTTTTCATGTTGTGGAGGGGATGAGTATAAGGACTGGGGGGTAAACCAGTACCACTTCTGCAATGGTACCGGGCCACTGGCCTGTGGGGTTCCATATACCTGCTGCCTTCGCCGCAAGGTGAGTTCTAAACCAAACCCATGACATGTACAACAAACTGTACAAGCAATGTTTACATTTAGTAGAACCTTGTAGCACATGAACAAATACGAACAAGGCTAAATATCAATTTATATAAATTGAAACCTGGTTTTTAGTTTGGGGAAAGTGAATTGTCCTTGACAAGAGGTTCACCAGTGCCACAGAAGTCACCAATATTTATGTAACACAAGCAGCAGCGACAGTGATGAAATAAGCTTAAAGCTTTCATGACATTCATTTTAATTTATTTGTATTTTAGGTTATGACCTTAATTACACCCACACAACCTGAACTTTGAACATTCAGTGGATATGGGATTTGTGGACATCACAGTCCACAGGAAAATCAGAGCACACTTTCAAGTACACTTCAAGTAACTTAGTTAACTTTGTTTTCAAATATGATGCTTTGTATTGTCCCATTAATATTAACCTTGCAGCAATATCTTTTTAAAGATGCATCATTAGGGATAGGGGATAGGGAGCCAGAAAACTCCAGACCACAGAAAATCTTCTGATTTGCTTTTGTGCAATTGAGCTTAGAAAACCTAAGAAAAATTATAAAAACTTTTTTTTATGTCACGATCCCTTTTAAGGGAAAAAGGCATACACACAAAAAATGTGTTGCTGATCGGTCCAGTGGTTTGCGAGACATACACACAAGGATACATACCAACACACAGACCTACCTTCTTATAGACAGCTAGCCTCCTGCAGAGCGTCTAACCATCTTATTAGAGGATCAGTCTGTCTGTGTGTGTGTGTGTGTGTCTGTCCTGAGCTCATCTCTGGACCAATCGGTAGGTCACAGAAGTACCTCCGCTAATTTTAATTTATGTGTTTTATACATTTTTTTATATTTAATATACATTTTACAATTCAAGTCAATGGGCCTCTGATTGGGCAGGAACCTTAACCATAGAAAACGAATAGAAAGCAATAGAAAGAATGTTCTGTTCCTTAATTAAATTGTAGATTGATGTTCAGAAACCTCTTCCATAAAACCCTAATTGCTTCGGATATTTCATAAAAGCTAAAGTGAAAGCCTCAATCTGCAATTTCTTCAACTTTCTTCAGCTGTATGCAAGAACATAGTAGGTTTAGAATGATAATACGAAACATCATCATTGTACATATTGTGCTATTTCTTTTTTTTAACACAGCACTTAATGGGGTGCTGATAACAGATATTGCACATACGATGTGCAAGAAGGTCTGTGGTTTGGTTCAGGAACAGCTGGGGCTCAGCCACAGGACACAACTTGACAGAGACAGACTACCATTCAATTGTCCACCGGAATCACCGGAAATTCAGGGCCCTTTTAGAGGAGGACAACGAATATTGTTCTGTGTACATACGGTTCATATACTTAGACAGATATATGTATATCATTAACATGACTAGACATGAATTTAGCAGAAATTAGGCTATATTCCAGGATTCATAGAGTACACAGTAGCTATACACTCCCTGATGCAAGTTTAAACTTGTTTACAAAAAGTAAAGAGAGAGTTCAGTCAGACAACTCACGAATAGATTAAACAATATTTATTGCAGAATGAGTAATGAGTGTGCATATGATATTTGACTTGGCGTTCGGCTCTGCTGGATTTCTCCCTGCTCGGCACGATTGAGCAACAACATGAAACATAAGAGCAGGGAGATGGATATACAATAACCCCCCCATGGGGAGCATAGATGGCAGAGCCCACCGGTGGTGCTGGGGTGGTGGTGGGAGAAAACATCACATACAACCAGGAACCATGAGCAGAGGAAGGCAGGAAGAGCATGGAGTCTAGTGAGCTTAAGTAGCCTGCCCAATTAGTCAGCTGAATGCCGCATCGGCGAATGACGTGTGAGACTTGCACACACGTATACTTCCACATAGTAATGCAGCATGTTAACCCCTTGAGCATAGTATGGGCCTTTGAGCAGGGCAAGAACCTCCCTTGAGGTTGACTGACTGAACTGACTCCACGGGCTGCGTTTGATAAGTAGATGGGTGAACTTGGTCAGCATATCGATTCGTTTTGCTTCCTTCATTTCTCTTTGGGTACGCATGTCTCCAGATTCCCCTCCTGTGACTGAGCTCTGTACATTTCACTGTAACCAATTTAGCAAGCGTTAATTAGCCAGCAATGGAACCACATGGGCCAAGGCAGGATGAGAGGCAGTCAGGCTGCACAGACTAGAATACAGAAGACATTATACATTATTCCAATTTTGTTTCTTAGCTTGTACTACTTTTTTCCCAACTTAAAGGTGCAATAAGTAATATTTTGACATTAAAATAAGTGTTAAATAGCTCTATATTCTGATGGCAATCATTGACATACGTATAGTGTTTCTTCAGATAGTGATACCACTTTTATTCAATCGGGAAAGAGAACTTACGTATACAGGATACAGGATAAACTAGTGATTGGATTTGGAAGTGATGACTCAGACGTGAGCACACACAATTGGAACTGGAACATTATAAAGCTGGGTACTCCTGATTGAAGATGTATTGTCAGATTTTGAAAGCTCTGGGGAGACAGTGAGACTCATGATTGAACACTTATGTATGTAGCAATACTGTAGAAATGATTACTATCAGAATATAGACTAGAGCTTTAATCCTTTGTTTTACCCAACAAAATACTTATATTGCCTTGTAACAGCAAGTGCAACAGCAGATGTGGCCTGAAATACTGTGTTTGCAGGTTACTTACTGTAGCTACCTACAACCTGTTTTCAGAAGGATTTCTGAATGTGCCATTTTATTTAATGTATTTATATTAAAGTTTCTGCTGTTGGTTCGATGAAGTGCTTGGGATAATAGATAACTGGGAAACCCTGATAAAAAGCAATCTAAAGAGAGGGGGGAAATATATGTAGATTTTTATTTCTGACTATGGTGGTAAGGTCCTTTTCAAGTAAGACAACCAATATCTCTGCTTACGTATTTCATTGAGCTTTGTTCCAATATACTTCACTACTGACCGCAAGTTACTATCTCAAAAACCAAACACAGAAGCTATCTACTACATGTGTGTATGTGTTGTCTGCACCTTTCATTATCTACAGCCAACAGGGATTGAATTGATTTGTATTGGAGATCTCCAGCCAGCTTTACTTACTGTATATGTGAGATGAGCCCATGCCACTACCTGATTCACAGGTATTGGCGTGGGCTTTGGAGAATGTCTTCATGTGGGGTAAATTAAATGTATGGTCCCTCGATGCCAGCAGCACCCATGCCGCTTCTTATCTCTGCTGTTCCACCCTTCACAAATCATACTCCAATGAGAGCATTGGAGCTCTGCTAGATAATTAATAAGAGCTGAAGACACGCATGCCTACGTGTGCGCGTGCATAATACCTCAACGCATACCCTGGAGATATGCAAATAGTTTAGAGAGACTGAACGTTGTCTAGGACTCTAGGGGCTCCAATTTCGTTGCTGCCTTTACCCGCGACGCGGCCCAGCAATTCAGCCGCTGCCCGAAAATTACGAATATAGGAGCTTCCTCTGTCCCTTAACGGCATCAAGACTTCAAGGCAGCAACACATCGCTCTTCCATGGGCTATAGACCGTAAGCCTATGAAGCAATATAGAACTGGGCATAACGGGCAACGGATATGGGATCTCAATCTTCAAGGTCATGCTCTGGATGGCAGTAGACAGGTACACCTGATCCCACTGTCTTACTCATGGTCCTCTGTATATGTGTGTATGTTTAAATGTGCAAATTATAATCTTGTTTCTCTGACCTTTGTGCAGGTGGGAGAAGTTATCAACACTCTGTGTGGCCACAAGACACTTGATGAAACGGTAGTAAGACTCAATTTATATACGATTATTGTTTGTATTTGTTGCGAAACTACCTGTCAGTCACCAAGCGGTGACTGACGACTTTTTCTTCTCTTTTGCTATTCACTTTTTCATAACTAGAAGTCAATTTGTTTTTGCAAATATATTACAGGACAATTTATTTCAAGGCCAAGGGCAGGGACCTGCTTAGACACGATGAAATGAAAAATATGTTTAGAGAATTTCAATTGGTCAAACGTAGCAGTTTCTGTCATTTTCCATAAAACCCCAATGGACTCATATTTCACAAAGAATCTGTAATGTTCTCTTTCTACTTTACTCTTCTGTTTGGCTGTAAGTACTATGGAACAGCAGGAAATACATTTGAAACAATAACACCGAAACTCTTTTATTTTCTATCGGGTAGTTCATTGCATTTACTGTACCTGGTGAAACAGGTTTGGAGTAGTACAAGAGTTGAGGTTGATTTCATGAGAAGCTTTCCTGTACAATACTCACACTGAAAGGATAGAATGTTGACTTGCATTGATGTATACTTGCAAATACTTTTTTTTTGCCAAACATGTACAGTAGTATTGATGCTACTGTCATGTTTGAACACATGGTTCTACCAAAGTTCACTTCAACAAGCTTAAAAGATGTCCGTAGAGTTCCATTTTGTACACTTGATAATGACTATGAGTCATGTTTTATTAAACTCTCAAAAGAGTCTGTTCCATTCATCATCTACCAGCTGTGCTGGAGTAATATTGATCTTTTCAGAGTTCAACCTCAACCACTTAGATTTTCAGGAGATGGGGCATTGTTGAATTCGAGTATGAAATTAAAGACATTTTGTTCTCTGCTGTGGCTTTGCAGGAGCATCAGCGAGAGACCCTAGACGAACTAATTCATGTGCGTGGCTGCATCCATGCTGTCAACCTCTGGATGGGTGATAATATTGGAATCACTGTTGCTCTCTGCTGTGCAATAGGGTTGCCACAGGTAATATAAAGTGTGTGTGTGTGTGTGTGTGTGTGTGTGTGTGTGTGTGTGTGTGTGTGTGTGTGTGTGTGTGTGTGTGTGTGTGTGTGTGTGTGTGTGTGTGTGTGTGTGTGTGTGTGTGTGTGTGTGTGTGTGTGTGTGTGTGTGTGTGTGTGTGTGTGTCACTCTCAAAAGCCGTCTGTCCAATCAAACGCCCTTGGTAATTGAACGTGTTAAACATTAGAAAGTCCTCTCTGAAAGTGAATTTGCATTTGACAGCCTCCCAGCAACAATATGTCTGCCAAAATTGTTAATTTATGTACGTATGGGCATCTCCTGGGCTGGGGTGTTTTGGCAGCATTACTGGAAGTTTCTTTTTAATATTGTAGCAGGAAGGACACACAATCTAAGTTGTATCTTTTCTAATTTCCCCAAAACATGTTTCTTTGAATCCAGTTTTTAATAATTGTATTTGTTTGAAGAGGTCTATCCAATTACCAAGTTGCATCTCGCCTTCTTTTTCAACATCAGCTTTTTTCATTCTCTCCACCAGTTAAAAAAAGTAAAGATATTTTTGGGGCTTTATTCCGATACAGAGTACAGAGAAGATTTACAGGAAATGGGGAATGAGTTGGAGACTGACATGCAACAAATGTCCCAGGACTTGCTGTTAGGCTGCATGAAAGCTTACCTGTATACGGTGCATTCCTTAATCATTCGGCCTTCGGCACCCCTCAGTCTGCCAGTGTTTAATGGAAGAAGTATTGACAGACTTCAGAAAATGACACCTACAGTAAATGACAAATGATTTGCCTCCAGTCTACAACACCTACAGGCATAGATGATTAGGTAAATAAAACCACTGGGGAAGGTCCTCATCCACCAATGCTAGTCAAGTTGTGGGAAGCCATGCAAACTGTTTCTGCATCTGGAATCTACTGCTGCTCACACTGGAAAATACAAAAGATTCAAAGCTACACAGCATTTTTGTAGCTTTGTATCCGAAGTTGAAACAGTCTCAACCTTTTTGAAGCTTTGGGCTATTGTAACTTTTGTAGTAGCAACGTTGGATTTATTTTTGTATCCTCATGTTGCTGGCTTCCTTTGCAAAATAATGGTAGCATGTATCTTTGTAGCTGCCAATGTGAACGCAGAATCATGACAAATTTTCTCTTTTTGCTTCTCGACCTACTGTTTTTGAAGGGAAAACGTTGGTAGTATTAGAATGAACTACAGGGGTTATTGACTGCACTCTTCGTGTCGCATCCATCTTAGTCTGCTTAAGTGTTCAAAATATTACAAGAGAGCCTACCTCACAGCTTTTCCACCAAAGAGGGGTCATTTGAACTCACATTAGATGCAAACCCATTTTAGACATGCTTAACATTTTATTTTTCTGTTTTTATTTGGTTCCCTAGCAAATGTTTCTACCTTGCCAGCACATTTCTAGTGCATTTGTCTTATCAAAGCTAATTACTTTTTGTCGTGACAAGTTCTTGAGAGTCTAAGTACTAAGGTATGGTGTTTATATTATGTTTACACGCTCCGAGTTAGATTGATAAGAGATTGCTGTGGGTGTCCTCTCACATTCATGCTGAGCTACAGTGTTCTGAAAACTGACAAATACATAAGTAAGGAAAATATACATACATATGCAAGGAAATTATTTTGTAGTTTATATGAGACTCGAATGGCTTGGTTGTATTTGCTGAAATGATTATGCCTCATTTAGGGAACTCAATGCAAACAAGTCTTGAACAACAAAGTCCATGCGTTGCTGCAATTCTGTTCTTGAGTATGTTGAACCTTTTTCATAATTATTTGTTAGGCTAGTTCTATAAAAACAACAAATAGAACATTTACAAAGTTTAAAATGAGAGCTCTCCTCTTCTCCAGCTGCTGGGCATCATTCTGAGCTGTGTTTTCTGGAACCTCCTTGTTGACATGAGCCAATCGAAGGACATGGTGGACTTCAAGGTGCTCAAGAGGGCTGGCTTTGAGTACAGCGAGTTGGACCTGGCGGGTGCTGGCTGGTGCCTATGCCTGCCTCGGGACGGAGGCTACCTGCCTCTCCCCGCCACAGAACCTGAGCTGGATCCAATTGATATCCACCTGCGGAAACTGAAAAAGAAGCAGCCAAAAACACATGCCCAGCTGCGAGAGCTGCAGGAATCCAGATCAGCCACAGGCCTTGACGAGATAGACATTGGCCGGAAGCAGAAAAGGGAACATTGAATGTTCTTTTAATTTTCCTTGGTTTTAGTTTGGTTTTATTGTTGTTAATTGTTGCATTTGTGGAAGGAGTCAGGTTGCACTACTACTTAATAATGACTGAGCCTGTCAATCATGGGATCAGATAAATTCATTCTAATTTAAAGGGATCACAAGTAATTTGGCACTTTTGATTGAGGCATTATTGGTGATCCTCTCTTGTTTACAACACAATTGTGAAGAAGATGATGCAACAGTGGCTTTGAAAAAACATTTCAAGTAATTTTCTGGCACTTTTGATTGAGGCATTATTGGTCATTTTCTCTTGTTTACAACACAATTGTGGAGAACAAGCAACAGTGGCTTTAAAAACATATTTTTTAAGTACAGTAATGTGTCTCTTGTTTGACCGTTAAATCGAGAGGAATTTTCATATTTTTTTGTTATTTCATAACATTCTAGATATCATTATTATTTTTTAGCATATGAATCTGAGCTATGTCTCAATTGCTGAAAGCTTACCTCAGGCTGTTGTGAAAATGGCCCTGTAATCAGACGGTAATATTTGGTGTATTAAACATGTTGTAGCTTGAAATTAGGTTTTTCCATGTCTGAGATAATAGGAATAGCCAAATACGTCTTAGCGTGCAGCGTCTGTGAAGGATGTGTATGTAAAATGTTTTTTTTTTCTTTTAAACTATGATCTGCAGTTAGATTTTGTACAATCGGTGTACATTGTAAGACTGGCTCTTCTGGAATAACATGGGATGCATGTTTTGTACTATATATTAATTAATATGATGGAGACAAAAGAAATTAAGCCCTCATGAAAGTGGGTTGTTTTTTTCCTGAAACTTTATATTATTTACAGCTTTCAAAGAATGAAAGGGAAAAACGGTACCAATTGAATCAAAACGCTACAATGGGATCTCTCTTTTTTTTGTATGTGAGTTCATGCACTGTTTGAGCTTTCCCCTAGCTCCTTTTGCCTTGTATTGACACTACTGTCCTCGTAAATAAAGCTGACTTTGTCTACTTAGTTTATTTATTCGCACAATTATTAAAACGGTACAAAAAAAAGGAAATAGTTTTAAAGATGGAGTGCCGACGTTCTGTGATTTTTTGTATTTCTTTCCCTCCAGTCTATGAGGTGACTTTCATTAGACCCCTTGGTGTGGTTGTCATGTGCAATGGTGTCTTCCATTAGCTTTGTATTTAGGGTGTCTTCCTGGAGGCTAAAACCTTGACAGTCAAACGTGCCAATGAAAAAAACAGTGATGTGTGCAGTTGAATTTGTGGATGTGTGAGTCTGTATGTGTGTGTGCAGCACATTCATATCATGTGTATGTAGATGTAAGACTACACTATATGGTAGATGCAAGTGAGGCTTGATTCATCAATGTATGTTTAAAGTTACTGAGTGAAGATGAGGAATTATTAAGTACAGTATGTGTGTATTCCAGACAGTATAGAACCTCTGCATTTAATGGAGAACTGGCTATGAGTGGTACGGCTAAAGGGAGGATGGAGATTGGATCAGATTGTCTAGTCATGGACTTGAGAGTTGGTTTTAAAATATTCTTTGAAAGGTGTAGAAGCGTATTTGAAAGGTAAGTGCATTAATAGATGAAAGAACAGGACTGTACTGTGTTAATGTCATACTGTAGATAGATAATACATTTTGAAACAGGTTTTTTTGTTTAGTTAATTTGATCATCTTAACCGTAACAATACAAATTATTTATCAACACAATAACATACTGTAGTTGGAGGTGGTCAAAAGGAATAGGCTGAAGCTGAAAGCGTATAAAATAAATGCCTATCCTACGAACAACAAAAGCAAAATTCCTCAAATAGTTTCAAAAATAGAAGGAATTGCAATAAACCATCCAAACAAATAATTATAGTCAAAATACACAAATCAATAGACAAGAAACAATACCACAGCCATGTCACCATATACTGTATAGATATACCAGGATCCATATAAGTTAGTTTGAAATAATAATGATCATTATCGCCATGATTCATTATTATAATTAACCTATTCACCATCATTATCATTATCATTGTCATTATTATTACTCATTATCATCATCATCACTTATAGGCCCCTATATCTAATACCATAATCATAATCATAGGTCAAATTGAATTAACAATTACTAAAACTATTACCCCTGATACCACCTGCATCACTGCCATCATTCTCAATACTCTACTACTATTCTTACATTGAATGTAATAATGGTATTGGACGCATCAGTATTGGACGATTTTAGTTGTTTTTAGATTCATCGGCATCGGTTCGATTAATCAATCAGACCGATTAATTAATCGGACCGATTAATCAGTCCGTCTTTACAGATAAACAAGCCTAAAGTAACAGCTTGAACAGATCTACAAGCTCACAATATTAAATATAAAAGGTATTTAAGTTAAAACTGACTTGCCTAAGCCTGCAGTGCAGACACCCTGTTACATGTATTTTTCAGAATGGACAATATTATTATACATTTTCAATATAGAATGAGATCATATCGACCGGTAATATCGGTTATCGGCCATAACGGCAATTAATTATATCGGATATCGATAACGGCCAAAATGTCTCATCGGCACATCCCTAATTTAAAGTATACACATTTCTTGGTGTGAGAACAGATGATTATTTAATATGGCTTAGTAAAGCCAATGGACAAATTTGCACATGCTTCGTCACTGTAAAAGGACTATAGGGTAGGTATCATGTTCAAAACTTATATTGTTTTTATGAAAGTGCTTGTTGAAGTGTGACCAATACATTAAATTGTTCTTAAGTTCTTCCCTTCACTCCATTTCCCTGAGTCTTAGGCATCTCTTCTCCACTCTTTCTGCTACCACTTACCAGCACTCTCACCTCAGTTTCTCTCACCATGTTATGACCTTAATCAAGTGGAATAATTCTGAGTAGATGGAATCCCGCTGCCAATATGACACCCAAAGGATTGAGTGCACATGATGTATGCAGATCCATCCAATCAAGCCTCACACGGCTTGATTGGATGGATTATATTAAAAATGAATGACATGAATGGTTTGATTATGATCAAAGGAGCAGCCTGTAGCTACCACTCTGCAGCCCAGTGTACCCCACCCCCTCCCACTCCCAGCACGTCCACTACACCAAATCATCTCCCAAGGCATTCCAGGCAGCCACTCATCTCTTGATGAATAGCCTCAGGGATTTGGAGGCACACAACCAATAGCCGATGCTGTAGTGCATAGATTGAGGTTGGACAGTGAGATGGACATTTAATTGGGGCAATATGAGGAAGCCTGTGTGGTTTACCCAGAGGTGGACAGTAACTGAGTAATACTGTACTTAAGTACAGATTCTGAGGATTTGTACTTTACTTTTTCTTACTTGAGTACATTTCCAAGGCAAATTATTTTACTTTTACTCGAGTGTGTGTGTGTGTGTGTGTGTGTGTGTGTGTGTGTGTGTGTGTGTTATACTGTGCAACAGTGACAACTTGGTTGTGAAAACCAACCAAAAGCCATTTCCGTGCTCGGAGAGACCCAGCCAGTCAAGGGCTCGTGCTTCGTGCAGACCCAGCCAGCCAGGGACAGACCCAGGGACCCAGAGACACACATAGCTGTCTATAGGAGTGGTTGCACCACTCAAACATTTATGAAACAAAGGGATAAGGGGTAAGGTGGTGCACAAGATCGGTCCTTTATCCCTAAACGTTTTTGCCTTTTTAGTTTTTACTATATTTTAAAATAGTTCAAATAGCCAATCGACACAAAGTGTTTCATAATCGCGAAAGTATAAACAAATAAGTTGTAAGGAGTAAGTCACTGGCGATAATTCTGGGCCCTTCAAGTCGTCTGTTGCAAAATTGTGTTGTCCTACTGTGAAGCTGTTCACAGAAGTTTACCTAACTTTTCTACAACACTAAGGACACATTCTCACCTAATACTTCAGTAGACTCGATGCGAATGGGCGGAGAAATTGGGATTCTTGCATATTTAATTAATTTGCTGCGGTTTGCCTTCACACTGTCATCCGTAGCAATTGGAAACGCAGCAGGGGGGACCTTTATCAATGTGTTCCATTCATAAACTAGCCTACACAGTGAAATCTGTATGGTGATAAAGTCACTCATGTGTCGTGCCGTCTGGGACTGGAAAATGCCTCGGGATCCCCCAGGATGAAGTTACTAATGTTGCTCTGGAGAGGGCGATGGGACGAGTGGGCTGAGAACTCTTTCAAGGTTTTCAAGTGGGCCCTCTTCCAGAAAACTTTGAGAACCACATGCATCTGTCCTATTATAAGCTATAAGTCGTCATAATTTCCCTACATGTCTATTGCAGCCTGTGCCTGTGTTCTGACTTCTCTAATGAAATGCATTATACACACAGCGAATGATGGGAGTGGATGACAGTGGTCATTGAGTGGCCATTAAGGACACCATGTGGATGGGTGAGGAGTGACACATTAATCTATTGTAGTATCTTGAATACTGAATACTCCACACAAGGTTACTGTGTCAATATGCGGGTTGTTTATTTAACACTGGGCAATACAGACATGTCTCATACACACCGCGCCAAGCTTAGATATAACTTCCTCCCCAAGAGGTGGTCGCTTCCTACTGACTGCTGGTATGCTTGTGCCACCTCTTGGCCAGGCCATGTAACAACAGTCTCTGCCATGCTCACAACATAACATCCCTTTCTCCTTAAATTGTCACTACTAAAGTCAACCAAAAACAAACAAATATAAAGTCTAAGCCAGTACTCAGCCTAGATAGAGTAAGACACAAAAACCAATAATAATAATAATAAGTTCTGTTCCTCCAGGTTCGATAGTGTGGGTAGACTACCACACTACCTAAAGGAGACATGGGCGCATTCTTGCCCATAAGCAATATCTCCTTTACCTGGCAAAGTCCTTCAAATGATCGGGTGGCCTCCTCTCTCTGTGAGAGCGCCTCAGCTCTCCTCCAGGCGCTCCATTCTCGCCTGCAGTCTCACCGGCCGGTGTCGCTGCCGACCCTTCCCCGTTCCTTGCCGCGCCGCCGATATCCTGGGGGGAATCCTCGTTCCCGCCCCCTGTCTCCACCGTGTAGCCGTCTTCCTCTGCCCCGGCTGCCGTTGCTGCTGCTGCTGGGTGATCGATCTCCTGTCTGCTGAACAGTTGATCCACGTGCCTCCGGACCACTCCGCTGTTGCCCAACAACACTTTGTACGACACTGGTCCTGTGATCTCCTGTACCAATCCTGGAATCCATTTAGGTCCATACCCAAAGTTCCTAGTATAGACTGTGTCTCCAATCTTGAAGTCACGAGCTGATGCATGCCTGTCATGATATGCCTTCTGACTAAGCTGCTTTGATTCCACTTTCTGCTTTAGGTCTGGGTGTATTAAATCCAGCGTGCATCTCAGTTTTCTGCCCATCATCATCTCTGCCGGAGACAACCCCGTCGTAGACTGGGGGGTAATGCGATAACTGAACATAGGGAACAGTGAACAAGGTGGCGGATGTCCGGCCGAAGCCGCCTGCCAAATATGGAAAGTGTTTCAGGTGTGGGGGAACTTCCCACTTGGCGAATGACTGTAGATTTGCGGAGGAAAAGTGTCATAATTGTGGAAAAATTGGACACATTCGGAGAGCCTGTAGGTCAAAGGCAGGTGAAAATGTGAGTGCTCAAAGTCATAACATGTGGAAAAAAAAGGAAGAGAGAGGGAAATATGAAAAAAGGGCACATTTCATTCAGGAGGAAAGGGAGGATAGTAATGAGGAAGATGATGTTTTCACTGTATACAGCATACATAGTACAGAGGATGTAGTAACTGTGTACAATATTGAGCAGGAGATAATCATTCCACGAGAAGAACCCCTGAGACAGGAATTGAGGGTGAATGGAGCAACAGTGACTTATGAAGTAGACACAGGCTGTGGCTATACAATAATGTCAACAGGTGAATTTCAGAATTTGGGAAAGCAGGCCAGGCCACCCAAGTTGAAGCAGTGTAGAATCAACTTGAAAACGTACAGTGGACATCCAGTACCAGTGGTAGGAGCAGCTTATGTGAAAGTCGAGTACAAGGACAGGACAAAGTCATTACCAGTGGTAGTAGTCGACGGAGCAGGGCCTAGCCTGGTTGGGCGAGGGTGGATAAAAGCACTGGGGGTGGATTGGCAAAGGGTCAATGCAGTAACAGAACAGAATGTGAGAATACAAGACGTACTGATGAGACATGAGACAGTATTCAAAGAGGAGCTGGGGAAGCTGCAGGGATTTAAGGCAAAGATACACGTAGACAGTGAGGCCCAGCCCCGATTCTACAAACCCAGATCAGTGCCTTTTGCAATGAGACAAAAAGTGGAGGCAGAAATAGATAGGTTGCAGAAGGATAAAATAATAGAACCAGTGACCTTCTCAGAGTGGGCGGCACCCGTGGTGCCGGTGTTGAAGCCAGATGCCACAATTCGATTGTGTGGGGACTATAAGTTGACTGTAAATAAGGTTTCATCACTTCAACAGTACCCCATTCCAAAGATGGAAGACATGTTTGCAACCCTAGGAGAAGGAGAGAAATACACTAAGTTGGATATGAGTCATGCATATCAACAGATAGTGTTAGATGAGGAATCTCGGAAATATGTCACAATAAATACACACAAAGGGCTCTTTGTGTACACCAGATTACCATTTGGGGTGAGTTCTAGTCCAGCTATTTTTCAGAGGACCATGGAGAGCGTGTTGAGGGGCATTCCTCAAGTCTCAATTTACTTGGATGACATAATTCTAACCGGAAAGAATGACCGAGAGCACCTGAGGATACTAGACTCGGTGCTACAGCGTCTGAAGGAAGCGGGGCTACGATTAAAGAGAAGCAAATGCCAGTTCTTGGAGAGAGAAGTAACGTTTCTAGGACATCGAGTGGACACCACAGGCATTCACCCAGTGCCAGCGAAGGTGAAAGCGGTGCAGCAAGCACCCACACCATCATCAGTGACGGAGCTGAAAGGATATCTAGGGCTCTTAAATTTCTACAATAAGTTCCTGCCCAATCTGTCTACGTTGTTAGCACCTTTACACAAGCTGCTCAGAAAGGAGGTACCGTGGTCATGGGGACCAGAACAAGAAGCCGTGTTCGAGCAGTCAAAAGAACTGTTACAGTCCAGCAGGGTATTGGTGCACTATGATGAGACCAAGGAGTTAATACTAGCCTGTGATGCCTCGCCGTATGGTGTAGGGGCGGTACTGGCTCACCGCATTATGGATGGATCTGAAAAGCCCATTGGGTTTGTGTCGCGCACCCTGAATCCAGCAGAGAAGAATTATTCACAGTTGGACAAAGAGGGGCTGGCTGTGATATTTGGAGTAAAACGCTTTCATAAATACCTGTATGGAAGGAAATTTCAAATTTGCACTGATCACAAACCATTGATAAGTCTATTCAATGAGATGAAGGCGGTGCCCCAGATGGCTTCGCCGAGGGTTATGAGATGGGCAGTGACGCTGAGAGCGTATGAATACGAGATCAGATACAGAGCGGGAAAGGATAATGGGAATGCTGATGCTCTCAGCCGCCTACCGTTACCTGAATGTCCAGAGGCAGCTCTCGCGGAGGACCAAGTGTTGATGCTGACACAAGAACAATTTCCCCTAATGACTGGTGCACAGGTCAAGGGCTGGACGAGCAGAGACCCCATTTTGGCAAGGGTACGTGAGTACTTGCTGAAGGGTTGGCCTGGTGACATGGGGGCTGAGTTTAGTCCCTATAGACAGAGACAACAAGAGCTTAGTGTTCAGGATGGGTGTGTACTGTGGGGGGCCCGGGTTGTCATTCCGCAGAAAGGCAGGACAGCAATGTTAGAGCAACTGCATCAATCACATCCAGGCATGAGTCGGATGAAAAGTTTGGCCAGAAGCTATCTGTGGTGGCCAAATATGGACATGGACATAGAGCGAAAGGTCAAGTCATGCACCACGTGTCAGGAACACAGAAAGGCTCCGGCGAGTGCACCTCTCCACCCCTGGGAGTGGCCGGACAAACCCTGGAGGAGGCTGCACATGGATTATGCAGGACCGTTCATGGGAAAAATGTTTCTTGTAATAATAGATGCACACTCGAAGTGGATGGAGGTGTACCCGGTGAGTTCAGCCACATCGGCAGCTACCATAAATTGCCTGAGGAGCAGTTTTAGTACTCACGGCCTTCCGGAAATGATTTGTTCGGATAATGCTCAATATTTTGTCAGTGAGGCAAGTAAGCAGTTTATGGCAAAGAACGGAATCACACATGTTACAGCAGCTCCCTACCACCCGTCATCGAATGGACTAGCGGAGAGAGCGGTGCAGATCTTGAAGGACCTCATGAGAAAGAGTTCAGGTGACACGTTGGAGACAAGACTCCACACAAGGTTACTGTGTCAATATGCGGGTTGTTTATTTAACACTGGGCAATACAGACATGTCTCATACACACCGCGCCAAGCTTAGATATAACTTCCTCCCCAAGAGGTGGTCGCTTCCTACTGACTGCTGGTATGCTTGTGCCACCTCTTGGCCAGGCCATGTAACAACAGTCTCTGCCATGCTCACAACATAACATCTATACTAGAGAGGTGTCCGTGGGGCCTCTTACGGCGGTGCCCGTCATTTGTAATGAGCTGGGCTGTGGGGGTCTCGAGGAGGGCTTATTTGTCTGAGGACCTGAGTGTATACGTGTAGGTTTATAAGTAGCCTAGCATGTCAGAGACATACTGGGGAGTATGACCAAAGAGTATGATTTATGATTTGGCTTCTTTCAGTTGTATAAAGTTATTTGACATCCAGTCTTTAATATCCGAGAGGCACGATAAGAGACTGGACAGATTACATCATATGCGTGCCAAAGCATTGGTCACTTTTAGTTATGGTAAAAGTGGATATGGCTTTAATCATGGCCCTGTAGCAAAATACAATGGACAATCCTTAAACAGTGAAATCCATGAACCATGGCATCGTGAAGGGCCTTGTCAGCCTCTCCTAACATTTGATGTACTTTATGAACCATGGCATCTTGAAGGGCCTTGTCAGCCTCTCAAAAATTTTTATGTACTTTTCTTGTCGCTATAATTAGGTAAAACCCTGCATAGTTTATTATTACTGAAACACCACATTTTTGAGTGGTGCAACCACTCCATTACGGAGCTATGTTTGTCCCTGGGTCCCTGGGTGGGTGGGTGGGTCGGTCTGTCTGTCTGTCTCCGTCCGTCCATCCGTCCGTTTTCCGTCCGTCCACGAAACTAGCTTGGTTGGTTTTCACCACCACGTCTCCCTGTTGTGCAGCCTAACACACACGCACACGCACACACACACACACACACACACACACACACACACACACACACACACACACACACACACACACACACACACACACACACACACACACACACACACACTTACTGTATATATGATGATTTCGGGTGGGACAGTACAGTACAGTACAGTACAGTACAGTACAGTACAGTACAGTACAGTACAGTACAGTACAGTACAGTACAGTACAGTACAGTACAGTACAGTACAGTACAGTACATTACAGTGAACCCCTGGGGACCCCCACACGGTAACTCTGTTTCTCAACTGTTTCGGACGCGGGCGGCCCGCCGGAACCGGGCCAGCGCCCTGGGCTCGTTCCTGCGGGTCTGGAAGTTCCGGGGACCCCTGGGGACCCACACACGGAGTTGCACCACTCACTTTACACGGGTGTGATTTTTTTGTTATTATTTGTTATTCGGTTCTTCCAAGTCTGTTATCCAGTTTGTGTTTAACATTTTTAAGTGGTGCAAACCACTTCTACGTTCAGCTTACAATGCCTTGCACGTGTTTGTTTGTTTGTGTGTGTGTCTGTCTGTGTGAGCATGGAACGAGAGAAGTATGTGACATGGCTGCCACCTGCTGGACGCACGGGAGTTGCACCACTTGGTTCACACTGGTGTGATTTTTCCTTTATCAACCAAGGAATGAATCACCTATATCTACTATTATATGCAACTAAGCATAAGTGGGCGAGAGTAATTTTTTTGTTTTCCCTTTAAGACAGGCTCTTTGAAAGGAGGAATAGACAACACAACACCTTGTTTTCCCTTTAAGACAGGCTCTTTGAAAGGAGGAATAGACAACACAACACCTTGTTTTCCCTTTAAGACAGGCTCTTTGAAAGGAGGAATAGACAACACAACACCTTGTTTTCCCTTTAAGACAGGCTCTTTGAAAGGAGGAATAGACAACACAACACCTTGTTTTCCCTTTAAGACAGGCTCTTTGAAAGGAGGAATAGACAACACAACACCTTGGCACCAATTTCAAATCTTGTGAATGTCGCAGTTCCACATCATGCATGCTGGGTTAATTCACAACAAAATGGCTCTATATTCATAATATTTTCCATTAGGTTTTTCTCGATTACAGGACCATATCCAACTGAAAGTAATCATCCTATCACATTCAGATAGATAACCTGGTGTTGTATGGCAAGCTATTTAATATAAATGATAACCTGGTGTTGTATGGCATGTTATTTAATATAAACAATATAAATAGAATTTGTGGCTAAAGTTGATTCAGAGATCTGAAAATAAATCCATAACCCTTCATCGTTTCACTTAGAAATCTATTTTTCGTCCACATTCTAGGGCAATCGTCCCATGGCATAGGCTACTGTATGTTTACACTTCCTATGCTTTATTACTTTTTCCATAACTATCGACCTGTGGGCATATTGAGAGCTTCTCTATTGGCTGTACTCAACCTATTCTCAAACCACTTCCTGCCCGGAGCTCACTGGTGAGTCCTAGTTCGCCCATTATTGAACCAGTTAGAGAGAGTGAGAGACACACAGAGACAGTAGGGAGAGAGAGAGAGAGAGAGAGAGAGAGAGAGAGAGAGATATATTACTATATGCTGAAGTGGGTTCAGTCGATAGTTCATTTAACTTCATTAGAACTACACTGGTATGTTTTCATTGATGCTGCCCATCGAGTAGCACATGCAGGGCCTTTCTCCTTTTACTTATTTCAACAGGAATCTCATTCAGGTACGTTCCTCTTGCTGTTCCTTTTTGTTTTCAATGATGCTGTTTGCTTGCATATCGTTCCATTCTTTGTTTCTGCTGTTTTGCTTTGCTGTGCTTGTTGGGAACTCATGCTTCTAAAAACTTGTCACGGTGGTCTCAGGTAAGTAATTTAAACCCATTGAGGCCTGAGCCCAGATTCTACAGAATGTCCTCAAAATCCTGACAGTTTTCTGAAAAACGTATCAGTGATGCTCAAACTTTTTCATTTCAAGGACCCCCATTATCTGTATTTGGCCTGTGGACCGCCACCTGAAAATATTTAGTTCCAGGGACCTCCGAGAAACAAATATTTGAATTAAAAACATTTGCTGTAAAAGAATATATATTCAAAGATCTACACACAGCTAAAGTTTAAAACAATGGTCAAGTGGTTAAACGCTATAGGGAGACACAGACCCGTCCTCAGGTCTAAATGTTTTAACCCATTCTGACCTGAGATCAGATTCTAAAAATGTCTATTACATCCTGACAGTTTCATTATTAACCCATTCTGACCTGAGATCAGATTCTAAAAGTGTCTTCGATTTTTCAAAAATAGCAGACCTACAAGCTCGTATCGCGCCACTCGGTGGCGCGATATGAGCTTGTAGATCTGCTATTTTTCAATAGCTAAAGCATAACATGATGCTGACACCAGAATGGGTTAAGCTTTAGAAATTGATGTGTCATGGAACTCATGGGCCTCAGTTTAAAAGGTTTAGTTCTTATAGCTTTGAAGCAAATCCAAGTCAAAGTGTTTCAGCATGCATGAAAGTTTCTTCAATTTCTTTGTCAGCTAAAGCTAAACGTATTAACTATAATGTTTTCTTATCTGTGGTAGGAAGGAATAACAGTTCAATATATTGTGTGGCATGAGGAATTTAATCGTCATGTAAGAACAGAATAATTTCACAAAAAACACAAATGATGAATTATTTGGATTCCATCTTAATAACTATTAGAATGAAAATGCATGAGTAAAGTTAACTAATCCTAACCCTAAGTAACTATTATTTAAAATCTTTAGAATTCTGATTTGACCTGATGCCGCTTGTTCAACACAGATGTTGCGTGAAGTTTCCTTCATGATGAACTCACTGAATTTTCAGTGATTGTGTGGCACTTCTCAGAGAAAGTGAATTCTCAAATGTATTTAAAGTTAACAAAATAGCTGTACTACCATGTACGCGCGCACGCACACACACACACACACACACACACACACACACACACGCACGCACACACACACACACACATGGTTTGAGTCCTCGTTTAGTTTGGGAAAATGCTGTTTCGGAATGCAAGAAAGCTGCCTGAAGAGGGAGACATTATTGTTGTGTCATTTTGTGAGAATGCATTATGTATGACACAATAAGTGCAGATATGAAACTTTAGTGTACACACTGTGTGTGTGTGTGTGTGTGTGTGTGTGTGTGTGTGTGTGTGTGTGTGTGTGTGTGTGTGTGTGTGTGTGTGTGTGTGTGTGTGTGTGTGTGTGTAAATTCATGAATGATATTATGATAAGAGAATGTGCACCGCAGGCTTATGATAATGTGTGCATGCACTGGCATTAACTGTGTGCCTAATGCAGGTGTTTTCCTGCATGCATTGAACATGAGCGCGTACGTGTGTGTGTGTGTGTGTGTGTGTGTGTGGTGTGTGGTGTGTGGTGTGTGGTGTGTGTGTGTGTGTGTGTGTGTGTGTGTCCGTGAGTGTGTGTGCATATCGTTGCTGGCGGGTAGAAACCTCTTATGTCCATATTTGAAATGTGTGTTTTTTCGTAAATGAATTCCCTACTTTTATTATACTACAGCGTCAGCACAAAATAGCAAAAGTAGCAGACTCACGTCCGCGTTTCGAGTTTGTAAATCTGCTACGTTTGCTATTTATTTATTTTTTAAATCCTGAAAAGCAACAGTTTTGGACATATGAGCTTTCCACCCGACAGAGACGCTATATATATGCATGCGTCAGTCAGTATGGCCAAGTGTGTCAAGCCTATTGATCCGAGCTGTGACCGAGGGGAAAGACTGCTGCACGCATGCTGCCCAGTGGGTGTGAAGGGCACTGATGTGACAGCATGAATGACACAGACAGGAAGCAAAATGCTGGCAGCTGTCATAAAGCGCTGTCCTTTTTTTGACGCAATTAAAATGTGTCTATTGTCTATACGTAATGCACCAATTAAATCATTGCTGTCAGGCAGAAACCTTGTAGCTCCAGATTTCATATTTTTAAATTATAATGCTCTACATCACATTCATGCAAGAGTGTTGCACAAAAGTAGTGGTTTAGAAGATTAGAAGTAGCAGATATGTGCAAGCGATGTGGCGCATTGGCGCTTGTAGATCTGCCATTTTCACTATATTCAAATGTTTTTAAAATGATATGAAAACCGGTTGTGGACATACATACAAGGTTTCCACCCGACGGCAATAAAATATAGTTTCATTTCAATGCCGGTGAGAGTGATCCCTGAGTGTGTGTGTGTGTGTGCGTGCGCGCGCGCGTGCATATTAAAATATATTACAATAAATGATTCAACTTTCACTGACTCAATCACCTGTCACCTCTGATCTCATAAAAGTGTATACTCCCTCAAGGCCTCCCTAAGTTGAATCTTGAGGTCACAGAGAAGGCACGTTTAAACCAGAGGTGACGTAAGAGGTGAGCCTTTTCTGTCATAGCCCCCAAATTGTGGAATGAGCTCCCCTCCCATGTCGAGCTCCCCTCCCATCTTTAGAGACCCACCTTTACACCATGGCTTTTAATTATGTGTGAGAGTTTCTATGGTTTTTGTTGACTTTATTGTTATGTGTTCTTGTTACTGTGTTGTCATGTTTTGTTTCTATACGTTTTAGGTTTTACAGTGTATTTAGCTTTTTACCTTTCTGTAGAGCACTTTGTAAACCTTGAGTTGTGAAATGTGCTATACATAAAGTGTATTGGACCAAATTTTAGGTCTTGCAGGTCCCCAAGACCAGGCTCCAAACCTGGGGGGACAGGGCCTTCTCTGGGGGGACAGGGCCTTCTCTGTGGCTGCCCCCTCCCTCTGGAATGCACTCCCCAAAACATATCAGAGACGCTCCCTCCCTTCCTACCTTCAAAACCACCCTAAAAACCCACCTGTTCAGAATCGCCTTTTTGAGTTGACTTTCATTTCAACTTTTTATTTTTAGTGTTTTATTGCTTTTTTTCCTAAATATATTCTCCTTTTTTTCCACCTTTTTATCCAGGCGTCATTGAGTATAGCCTACTTAGAAATGTTCTCAGTATTTCAAAAGAAATCCAGGTAGTATTAGCCGTTGAATAGATCTGATACTGTTTTGCACTAAACATTTAGCTCTGAAAAGTTAAAGTTTGTAAAATAACTTTGGAAATGAAATAATAATGGTAATAACAACAAAAAAGTATGCTTATATACTACTATTATAGCAGCAGCACTAAAACACAGTTGGTTGAAATATAATCTGTCTTCATTAATGTCAAGTAGGCCTAGCCATACAGGATTAGCCTGGCGCAGCCAGACAACGCCAGGCTAGTACAGGATAACAATGTATACTCTAAATTGTTGATGTTGCAGTACAACCACTAATTCTCAATTTGGTGCATGCTGTAACACACGATGAAGGACGATGAAGGATAAATCAGGCTTAAGTTACTGGGCATGTATTATGTTTGTTCTAGACTTGTCAGGCTATTGGACACTTTGCATCTGATGTAAGCAGATGACCTTTTTCCTTTTGTTTTCCTCTGTTTTGGTTTCCTTGATCTCATTACAGATTAATCGATTGCACTCAGTTAGTTTCTAATTAGATCTCCCTCTAAATGCCGTGGCGAATTTATTTCAAAATATCTATTTGAAATTACTTTTTGACAATCACACGGTCCAATTTTCCATCACACATTTCTTTTAAATCCTCGAGGGCATGTTCTCACATTTAAAAAGTCAAATGTGAGAACTGCCTTATTTTCCACCATAAAAAAAAGAAATGCCATTTCTCAATGACAGCCCATGTCATGTAATGAATGCTTCGTACTGCCCCATTTTATACACATAACTCAACACGATACACAACCGACACTTGAAATACATTTAAAATGCACAGTATTGCTTCGAGTCATTGTAATCTGATTACATTTAACGCCACTGTTCTCCACATAGCCCGGCGTTAGCTATACCACAGGAACAGGACATTGGTAAATTGGTACACGTGCTATAGCCTGTAAATGACCAGCCCGTGTGCTTTAATTATGCGCATTTCAATCGACGCGGGGCGTCCTTTTAATTATTTCCCCATTGATCTGGTACCAGTGGGACACTGTAACCTAACAAGGAGGTCAGTGAACAGGAGCCGTGGGGTGACCATGATAGAACTGGCTCAAGGCCTCACTATGCCCTCTCAAAGCACAAAATGGAACAACGATACTGACTGACTGATGCCCGGTTTATATACTTTGACATATACGACACGTGTCGTATGACAATCTACAAGCTCAACAACGTGTGCAGACGCAACCTGACCTACTGTACTGCGCTTGTACAGTAGGTCAGGTATTTTCACCTGGGGTTTTACTGTGTACATTACAGTGTGTAAAGTAAGTGTTTCTCTTGTAGATGCCCATACACGTATATTTGTAATCAGAATTGTTCTTTAACACATTAAAACCGGGAAAGCATCCGTGTCATTTTAGATTTTAGCGTTATTTATAATTTAGATTTTTTTTTTAGACACATATTTTGTCTTCTGGGGGTCCGAAGCAAAAAACCTTTTTCAGATGGGGGTCCGCGGCCAAATATATTGGCACGAAAAAGATTAGAGAACTACTGATTTAGAAGGCACATGAGAATCGGCCTCACAGGTCTTAATATAGGTTTGGCCCGGGTTATTATTACACTGTTTGATCTTCATCTCCCTTTTAAATGCAGGATGGACCATGGAGACCGAGGACATGGCATTTCTCATCTTCGCTATGAGGAGGAGGAAGGTCAGCATGTGTGTGCACGTGCGTGCGTGCGTGTGCGCGTGTGCGTGTGTGTTATACAGTATGAAGTGGTAACTATTACCATATGTATCTATCATTAGTGCAGGGGCTAACATTGATATTTTCATGAATTTGTACCACCTAATAAGGTGACCGTATTTTTTTTTTAATATTTTTGTATTCCTACATTTATATTTTGGTAAAACACTTTCCGCCACAGCCACTTGCCCAAATGTGTCCATGGACAGCTATGGCCGTTTTTAGCCCAATGAGTGTTTTTCATGCAAAACTAATGCTTGGAATGGATTCAGAATCATGAAAACCCTCTAGTTTGACATGTCACAACTCACATGCTACTTATAGCATAATGAAATTTGGAAAATGCTGCAGTTGTCAGAGATGGGCAGTATTTGAAATACATGTATTTGAAATACGTATTTGAAATACTTTTTTGTATTTTGTAATTTGTATTTCGCTGGGATGGAAGAAATGAGATGTATTTTCTATTTAGATACATTTTTTGACCCAGTATTTGTATTTTGTATCAAAATAAATTTTCAATGTATTTTGCCCATCAGAGATGGGCAGTATATTTGAAATACATATTTGAAATACGTATTTGAAATACTTTTTTGTATTTTGTAATTTGTATTTCGCTGGGATGGAAGATGTATTTTGTATTTAGATCATTTTTTTGACCCAGTATTTGTATTTTGTATCAAAATACATTTTCAATGTATTTTGCCCATCTCTGGCAGTTGTTAATGGTATGGTCACATATAACTGGCAATAACTGGCATTAAGCTACTGAATTGGAAGACTTATCATACCAAAATATAAACTAAAGACATGTAGGAAACTAGGAATACAAAAATACAAACATTTTACAGTCACCAGGTGGTACCAAAATCTGGCTTGGCCCCTGGACGATATGTTCAGAGGCACATAGTTTCCATTGTATCCATGTATTTTGTCCAGAAGTCAGCCATGGCCCTTTAATGAACACAGTTTGACATGGATTAACCTAAATGTGAAAGTAAGTACCACATAATGCTATAACCCACAACAATATTTTAGTCAAATCACCTACAGGCACTTTGGCTTGAAATTAATATGAAAAATTGTTTTGTAAAGTATTGTTTTGTAAAGTATTGTTTTGAAAGTATATGCCCCAAAAACATTTTGTCTATATAAAGTTAAAATTAGGATTCAAATTAAGAAGTGGCAAGAATAGCTGCAGTCTACAAGCTCACAATGATGCAACGTGTGGTGATCTTGTAGATCGGCTATTCTGGCTACTTTTGTGGAACACAGTATGACGAAGTGTTGACCATTTGTTGTTCTTGCTTACTGTAAATCGCTCTGGTGTTGCTCTGTGTCTGCTAAATGCCTAAATTGTAGTTGTAAATTGACGTAAGTAGCATTAATTTAATATGGAGATGAGAGGTTTCTGCCCGACAGCAACGATACAGTAAAAGGGAGAAAAATGAAGTATGCATGACTACAAATGATTGATTTAAAATGTACGGTAATTGAGTTTGCATTCCTTCATGAATGTTGTGCCAGCTGAATGTTGTTGTCATTGATAAACAGAGCGAGAACAATGAATCATAATTAATTCATAGCGTGCTAAATTAATTGAACATGGTTCATAAATATTGCCTTCAAATATTTGTTATTTTCACATAATATCATACACGTCATTTGATTTCGGCTTGAAGAAAAGGTTAAATCTTTCTTCCACTTGACTAGGTTTATTAATTTAAAGGCCATGCATGATTCTCAAAGAGAAATTGCACGACATTATTACATAATCATAATCATTAATAACACAACAAATACCCATTCAACTTTTGTTTTCTAATGATGGACTCAGAGGTCAAAACTCACCATCACTTTGTTAGAAAGAAATGGTATCCCTTTATTAGGGCCCCAAGCACTGCACCGGTGCGAAACCCTATTGAAACGCAAGGAAATATTATTCTTAGCACAAATGACTCACGCAGCACGTAACGAATTCCGTTTCATACAACAAAATGCATTCATGTATCGTGGAGGACGATGAGGATGATGGTGTCAGACTGTTAGCAACACCACTAAAGCACGTGAAGGAAGGCAGCCAAGTCTATGGACTTTGTCTTTAAGCAGGAACCCACTCGTGTTGTGACGTTATGTGGCACAGTGGGCACTTCATTCTGCACTTCACATGAGTGTATATATATTTTGGAATATATACTGTAAGACATTTAAGTGATTCTCTTAAATGTCCTTCCCTCATTAGCTAAAAAGTCTGGCACACATGCAAGGTTTCCAATGAACCTCCTTGTAAGTTGAATATGCTGTTCGACCTAAGAGTAATTGTTCATTCCGTCCACAGACCGCCAGGCCGTCTACATCGGTGTCCCGGTGCCGAGTGGATACAGACAGAAGCGCAGACGAAGGCGGCCCAGCCGCGAGACGTCAGACATGGAGGGCGACAGACGCTACGCTCACCACAGACACCACGAGCATGAGCATGATCGCTACAGAGATGTGGACATGGAGGAAGGACTCATGGACCCCCAAGACCACAATGTCCCCGACATCAACCGCACAAGTAAGTCTGATGCTGGGATTCCAGTGACCATATTCACATGTGATGGATGCTGCCTGTACCTCTTTGTGCTCTGCCAGTAGTCCAGCTCCTTGGCCTTTCCGATGTTGGAGATGGAGTGTTGTCACGCAAGCTCTGTACGCCTCCTCATTGTCATCCATGATAAGGAGGTGTTGTTGGAGAAGTTCTGTAGATGTACCCAAATTGGAGTGGAAGTCAGAGTTGTATATGGTGAACAGGGAGGAGGACAGCACGATTCCTTTGGGAGCGTTGCTTAGCAGCACATCTGACATTCTGCCCTGCCGTTTGATGTCAGCGCTTGAGTCGGTAGAATGTACACAATAACAGTAATTATAGTGCAAACTGGATAAAGTGCCCCTCGGGGGACACAAGTCTCAGGGCACAGGTCTGTGAAAGTCTGTGAAAGATTTCACGTAAATTGCACACTGCATTCATGATTTTAGGCTTTTTGTTCAAAACAGGCTAATCCTGGAAACTTTGAAAGCCAATGTTAGCCAATTAGGATGGAATATGAAATATCGGACAGATCCGTCTTGAACACATGACTATAGAGATAGTGTGTAACGATTTGCGGGATTTTTGGACAGAATCTGGAGGAGTAATATAAAAAAATGTGTTTTTCAAAAGTCGGCCTCCTGGTAGCGCAGAGGTTCATCGTTGGCATCCAGGGAGTGTGCGTGCAAAATGTTGCACCGACCGGCTTAACGGTGCTGGAGTGCAAAACCTACTCTCTCCCCATGCCTTCGTGCCTAGTGGAGAAATATGGACTCGACAGCTAACAGCTCTATGGTACAGATACAGCCCTTTAAAGTTAAATGACCAGGATTACACATCTGTGGTTAACAAAGACAGCACTGCTCTCCATCTTTCGTCTTACCAGTATATTTACCCCTGCTGCCTTGCACAACCATGAAACATCATAATTCAACTCTCAGTACTCACTAAAAACCTTAGTCTACAGTATAGTCTAGAGTCTAGTTCAGTTGATTGATCGATTCTAGGCCTTCATCAGGGTTTCAGTTCAGTTGATTGTAAGTATGTAAGTGATCATCATACCGTAAATAGAATCTCACATGGATTGTGGGTTAATGAACCTTAACAAACACATAAAACGCCCATTGATCTACGTCAATTAATACATGTTACACTTAACGCCAATGCCGTAGGTGTACTGCAATTGATTTTATAGTGCTTTTGATTGGTCAAGTCGTAATGCTACTCACGTTAGCTTTGGGTTGTTGTCATTTTGTCAATAACACTGGATCGTGACATCTTGATGGCTGTGCGCATTGTCATAACCTGACCCGTTGGGCCATGACAAATTGAGGGGGACACAGTAGCAGTGTTCAAAATAACAATAATTTATTAACAAAAGGTAACTAATATTAAATAATGGTTACAGAATGTATGAGATGTGGAAGTCAGTAAGATCAGTGGTGTCAGTGTGGATGTGTGGTTAGTATGGTGAATGGGGTGTTGTAGTGTGCAAATCAAACAGTAAGTGGAAACAAACAGAAGGGTACTGTCATCTGGAGAGGGACACAGAGAATGGCTGGCAAGCTCTCTTTTATAGGGTTCCAGCCAGGAGCACTGGTCAGGTGCTCCTAATGCACCTACTGTAAGAGGAGACTCAAGTGGGCCGACTCCCACATGATCTGTGGGAGAAATACACACAGGGCAGTACACCAGCATAGGCCCTGCACTGCCTGCAGGCCAGGCCAAGGGGCCGTGAGTCCGTGACCATTCTATCTGTTTCTTTCAATCGCCTGTATCTCCTATTCCTTGTCCCAGATGGCATTTCTGGTCAAAACAAGGTTTATTCCGCGGCCCAGAGCCGATGCTGTGATCCCCCACCATCATGTTTTAGCAGCCCGGACGGCAAACAGGAAGTGATAATGGCCCGTCACACACTAACATAAGATCATAACATCCGGTCTGGGTTTTTGGCTCTTCGAAATAAGAGTTCAATGTGGGGAAATGCTTGCGTGAATTATATCAAAGTTATCAATAAATGCTGGCGAAATAGCGGTTAATTAAAACTCCATGTGTATTCTAATGCCATTTTCTCATGAAGAAATGTCTCCCATTTTATTTTCAAACATTGAAAACATTGAAAACATTGAGCATAATATGCAACAAAAGGGTTACTTCACTGCCGGAGTCAATTGTACAATTCTAGTCAATATCATTGATCCCTGTTTGCCTTTAACAGCATGCTCTCTGTACAGTACCCACCCTATAGCTGTGTTTATTGGTTTAGATTAGAATATTGTCACCAACCGATGGGTCAAACGCTGCAGGGCCGATCACAATAACTGCATGGAGGTTAACCATTGTTAACCTACATGCAAAAGAACCAGATTCAGATGAATTGCAGGTAAATTAAGCTAAATAATTGGCTATTTCTACAGTAGTGCAAGTAATCAGGAACCTGCAGGTTCCTTTGTGGCAGTACTGATTATAGAGCCGCAGAAATAGATCAATCATTTCTATATTATGCAGTGAGCGGTTTCAGTCAGGCGTTCTGATCGATCAAAGACACGTTCCGATCATGCCAATGCTTTCCATAATCTGCAGTATGGGTAACTGTGTTTTATTGATGTCTATGCCTATCCTAATCCTTGTTTTCCTCCCTGAGAGTCCCAGTTTATCCATCAGACCCATTGTGCAGAAGGACGCTGTACTCCCTGTAGAAAGGCGTACGTTTCCACTGACCTTTGACCTCCCTTTTCCTTCACCTTAACTGGTACGATGGCAAGCTTACAATTTCTATCACCGGCCCCAGTAAGACCACCGGTATGGACTTCAACCACTGCTCTGTCTGAGTCGTTCCTGACCTCTTCTGCATCTCCATTCTCAGAGTGGATGTGAAGTAAGGTGGGGTGCCGTGCGCCACATGTCTTGCAAGACAGACGTTCCGTACACGGTCTGCTGATGTGCCCTGCAGGGCACAAGCATCCAAAGCAGACTCCATTCTTCTTCAGGAACTCCATCTTCTCGCTGTGTGCTCTCCCTTCCAATAGATTACACAACTCCAGTGCGTGTCCACTGTCCAGTTGTCCACTCTTCCTGCAGAAAAGGCACGTCTTCTCGGATCCATCTTTGGCTTCGTGTTCCAAATGAGTCTCTCTTTCAACAGTAGATAATGTGGCAAAACTGCTCCCTCTAGCCTGAAAACGAGGCATAGGTTTAGCTCTTCCACTTTCCTGGAAAGCCCCCATCATTGGAGCATCTTGTATGTCTCCGAATACAGGGTCTGTAGCTATCCTTGCTTGCTTCTCAATAAAAGTTACAATATCGCCCAGGCCGTAGCGTAACGGTCTGGGCACCGGACTGGTAATCCAGTCGCAGTGTGCCGCGGGTTCGACTCCCGGACCTGACACGGCCTTTACTGCATGTCATCCCCCCATCTCTCTCCCGTTTCCTGTCAGCCTACTGTCTGTCCCTTCAAAAATCAATAAAAAAAGGCGTAAGCCGCAAAAAAAAAAAAAAAAAAAAAAAGTTACAATATCAGCGAACATAGGTCGTTTGCAGTGATTTTCCTGGATGCCATATGCTTCTGTTCGCCACTTGTCTCTTAACTCATAGGACAACTTCTTGATCACAGAAAGCATGTTTGCAGATGTATTCAAGTCACATAGGTTGTACACATTTTTCATGGCATTGCAACATCCTCGCAAGAATAAGCTGTATGCTTGTAAGGCTTTCCCATCCTCAGACTTAATTGCTGGCCATGATAATATTCTATCCATATAAGCAGACGCTATGACGTGTTCATTTCTAAAATGTTCCTGGAGCAAAGCCTTTGCTGTAGCGTATCCAGTGCCATCAGTCATGTGTTGACAACTTCTGACTAGCTGTTGAGGCGAATACGAGAGGACTCGACCCGGCGAGTCTTCACCTTTGGCGAGATTTCTTCCCCTTTTGGTGAATCTTCTTCACTTTCCGGGTCGAGTTCTCAGAGAACGTGAAAGTGAAAGTGAAGAAGATTCACCAAAAGGGGAAGAAATCTCGCCACTGGAGCGCGCATCTAGCTACTGCATGATGATCATGCACGCTGACAGACACTGTCTACTATTAACATTTTTATAGACCTGGTTGCTTGTTTCACTCTCACATCCACGATATGTGGTAACCCTGGTTTGTTTTGGTTTGTGCATGGATGTTATTTTTGAGGGAACTAGTTGTTGTTTGAACATAATGTGCCACGAAAAATAGCGAGGAGGTACGTGTCCATGCCTGATTTATTCTTCGCCGTACAATGTGTGAAAATATCTGATATACAAGCTCACAACGCGTCGCGTCCGGACACGTTGTGAGCCACCCCCAGCATGCGGAGATGCAGGCTCTGAGAACATTCAGAAACTTAAAACACAACACGATTTATTCTGCCTGATATACAAGCTCACAACGTGTTGTGAGCTTGTAGATCAGCCTGCGGAGATGCAGGCTCTGAGAACATTCAGAAACTTGCAGCTGCAGCTGCTGAAAGTGCCCCGAAAAGTGAAGAAAACTCGCCAGAATGGCGACGCTGCTTCACATTCTGGCGGGTTTCCTTCACGTTTCGGCGAGTTCTCAAGATAACTCGCCAAAAAGGGTAAATGTGGCGAGTCTTCTTGTTACCGTTGAGGCTGCCCCCTAGTGAATTGCTCAGCGTTGTCAGTCCTCCTTTCTATGGTCTGTTCAAATGACTGTATAAAACTATGGTACTGCAGAGGATCGCCATCAAACAGTTGGATCTCTCTTTTAGGTAGTGAAGCAATGCATTGCTGATGCACCAACATTGAAGTTATCTCATTTTGTTTTTGCATTATGGCCATCATGTGTTGTTCTGTTCACTGGTGGTGTTCCTAGAAGTATGTATGTCTCTAGCCTCTGGGGCCATGCTCCGTGCCTGTGCGAGTGCCGAGGGCCTCTGTAGATGTTTGGCTCCATCAGGTTGCAGTCTTTCCTGTGGCCTTGTGCCTCCTCCAACAACAGGTTGTCCTCTTCCTATCCCATCCTTGTGTGATAACGCCTCTGTATTAATATTGAGGCCACTTTCAAAGTAGGATTCCATTCCGTCCAATTCCTGAGAAGCAGCACTTCCTATACTCCAGACCCAGAGGTTCTCAAAACATTTAATGTTGCCGCTGATGCGGCTATGTCTGCTTCAAGCTGAAATTGTTCCTTTCGTTTTCTTATTTGAGCTTCCTGTTCTTCAAGTCCAAGAGCATGTTTTTGTGCAAGCAACCTTTGCCGAGCCACTAAACCCGCCATTTCAGCCTCAGCCATGACACATTGTGATGCAGTGGAGGACACCTTTGAACCATGATTCTCGCCGTTTGTGTTTGATATGCTGTCCCATGGCCTAACATCCTCCTGAGCATCATGCACATTTTCCACGTATCCATGATCTCCATTTTCCTCCTCTGCAGCCTCATGCTGCATATAGGCCTTTCAATAGGCCTGCACTGAGCCTCTAGCTGAGGTTTATTTTGGGGTCCTATATAATTTGTGAGAACCAGGCATAAACATCCTTAATGAGACCATCTTTATATTTGTTAACCTTTGAGAACCATTCATTTTGTTTTGCTTGTTCATCGTGTGGAATAAGAGTTATTTGAGAAACATGCAGTTCATTAGAAATGTGAGACAATTGTCCGACAAAGCATCAAGTTGTTCTTTAATCAGTGAAACGTTTTCGGCATTTTTCATGAGCTCTTTTCTTTTTTTTTTTAAGATATTTTTTGCGGCTTACGCCTTTTTATTGATTTTTTAAGGGACAGATAGTAGGCTGACAGGAAACGGGAGAGAGATGGGGGGATGACATGCGGTAAAGGCCGTGTCGGGCTCGGGAGTTGAACCCGCGGCACACCGCGACTGGATCACCAGTCCGGTGCCCAGACCGTTACGCTACGGCCTGGGCCTCATGAGCTCTTTGATAGAGGTTATCAGAGCCTTTATTTCATTCACTTTCCTTTTGTGTTCCTTTTGGATTGATTCGATTTTATTTGCAAGAGCCTTTCCAGAGAGATTAATTTTCCTTTTTTCCATGTCCTGTTTTCCAACATTTGATCCCACTTTCGTTCCACTCATTTTGAATGTGCAAGCAAATGACACAATGAGAATCCAATGCAAAGCCAGCCACATGAAAACAGTCACAGCAATCGGCGATCGCTCAGAGAACAATGCACGTTAATTGTCACGCACACGATACAGTTTAGCCCGGCGGGCGCACAATTACATCCACAGCGCATCACAAAGACAATGTCAGTTTCCAGTTTCCACTCAGCGGCATAACCCGCTCAAACTGATCCAAACGAACCAACTTTAGTTCAACAGCAGAACGCGACAGGGTTACATTACCGCTTGTCATTTGAAGTGCTCGGGTCCGGTTGTGTGTGTGTCCGTGGCTGTGTTCATTCAATTGTTTGCGTGGCTCGTTTGCTCCGCGTCAACGTTAACCCTGGAACATGACTGCCATGATGATTATCATGACAGTCATGCAGCAACTTTGCCCTCGCGCTCGCTGCATTTACAAGATTTCTGTATATATAAACATTCAGATTTCATATATAAAGTACTCACAAAGTGTCCCACGGGTGTTAGTTAGTAGCAGCGCCAGCGATTAGAATTGTTGCGTCCCGCGTTGTTTAATAAAAAGCATTTTTGTCCGAGCTCCCCGGCTACTTTTTTCAAACGGGGTTCGTTTGGGAAATCCACAGTTGCACACCGGGAGCGCACTCGCCTATTAGTCTGTATTGGCAGGGCGGTCAGCGTACCTATATCGAACACACCGAGTGCCACCCTCCTCCCGACCGATAGGGGCGCGTAGTTGAAAGCCAATGGCAAAATAACTGCTTTTTATTAAACAACGCGGGATGCAGAAATTCTAATCGCTGGAGCTGCAACTAACTAACACCCGTGGGACAAATTGTGAGTACTTTATATTTGAAATCTGAATGTTTATATATACGGAAATCTTGTAAATGCAGCGAGCGCAAAAAACAGGGTGAAGTTTCTTCATGACTCGTATGAATACGAGAGTCATGAACCATGGCTACGTCAACGTGTGACTTGTCGGGTCCTTCCATGGCTCCAATCGTTCCGTTTGTGTCACTATTTGCTGACAATGTATGGCGACGAACTTATTAAGCCACCGAGAGGCTAAAAGCGGGGAAATGTACTGCCAGACGCGCTGCATGCCAAGGACTCACTTCTCCAGTGTAGCCTACTCCGTTTCTATTCATTTATAAGTTCATTTATAAGTATTTAAGTTATATTAAAACATCGTAACAAAGTGCGTTGTGCAGAATCTTACAGATAGCAGCATGGCGTTTGTAAAGCGGTCAGCAAAGTTATGGACTTCCCCGTCGTTCACCCCCCCCTCCTTCCATTCATGAAATGCCACCAGTGAACAGCTGACTTTACTACTAGGCTACTACTACTACTACTACTTTTTTGATGAATTGAACAATGTGGACCCTGTTGTAAACAAGTGTAATGCTTAATTGGGTCGTCCACTCACAGTTAACAGTCTTTGTATTGAGTTTGTGCTTGAAATGTACTGTAAATTCTGCAAACTGTTAATAAATATTTCAATCAATCAATCAAACTACCTGTCTGACACCACACAACACCACGTGACCATAGTAACCATAGAAACCCATCGAGCTGTCTAACCTGGCCCTAACACTAATGAAGCACTTTTGCAGTATATACCAGTCTTTTGGTATACCGGCGTACTGTCGCGTACACAGTATGTAAACTACTTTAAAAACACATGCATTGGTATTGTATGTTATGCAATAATAATAATATTCCCAAAGCACTTCTGAAAACGATAGTTAAAGAATTTACATAAAACAGTGCAGTGTGAAATAAAAACATTAATCATCACATTTAAATTATGTAAAATGTTATGAAGCCATGAGGCTGTTCCAGAGCCCACGGACCCTGGCAGTAACAACATATCAGTTCAGGAAATACATCAGGAAATACATCCTAATGAATAAGTAATATCCTTGAGGACATTTCTGTGATTAGACACCACTGTACTGCTTACAGCTCTCAGCTGTACCTCATATTTAATTAGTGTTTCACCATCCAAATCATATTAACAAAAGTGTTTCACCATCCAAATCATATTAACAAAACCACTAAGCCACACTGCCATCCGATGTTATAGATTGATTCTATTTATTGACTGGTCCAGAAATACAGTAGGTTATAACCTCACTTATGTAGCTTTGTCACAAATTACTTTGTGACAGGCAGAATTATCCCATGTGTCAGTGACCACAGACCTCTCAGCATACAGTAGCCCCAGGACTAAGAATGTTCCTATAAATCAGTGGACAAAATATTGTACAGGAAAGCTGTTTCCTACAGCTTCATGTTCATACAGTATTGTAGAGTTGAATCCAATTTTCAATTTAGACGTTTCATTGATTATTGATTTATTTCCTGATTCTGCAGACAAAAGGTCATATAGTACATAGGTCAAAAGGTCATAGGTAACAAAGGTTGTGTTTACTGTCGGGGTCCTTCGGCTCTAGAACAATCGCCCTGAGCACTTCAACGTTTTTATTTATCACTGCATTTTCATATAGCAATATTATAGCAGACAGACATAGTGACTTACAAAGTCCAAGATTTATTTAAATGGCATGAACCCTATATTCAACAATTGAGGGTAAATGGTCAATTAAGTAAATATAGAGATAGAGATGGAAATGTATTGATCTGCTCTGAAGAAGGCTACTGCCGAAACGCGTCAGCGTTCTCAAATAAACATGGGAAATTGCATCTGAGCCAGTCTTGCATCTTTTATTTTGGAATGCCGCTTAATATAATAGCAAATTGTGCCTGATCTGCTGGGACCAGAGTACATGGTGTGTATATGTATGACTAGCTCTTAATGATGACGTAAGAAATATGGTCATTTGTGTAATCTGGTCCCAGCAAACCAGGCACAAATCTGCTGTTTTATTTGCATACGCATCAAGTGGCGGGTTGGCTGTCACGGTTTTTGGCGCAAAGTAACCACAGTATACCGCTAATCAACTTACAACTACATACTCTATATAGTATATGTATACGTATGTCTTACGTCATCATTTAGAGCTAGTCATACGTATACTATATACATAATCAGTAAAATAAAATAACAAAGTAATACAAAGTAATGACGTAAGTAATACAACATTATGTTTCTGGGGTGTATAAAAGTATCGATAGTGTCAAAAAGCTAACCATAAAGCTTAACGTTAGTGTAGTGTGTAAAAACTAAGCGGTCGAAAGTACTTGCGCGCTCTGCTTGCGCACTAGTTGGCCATTTATGGCCTACTAGTGTGCAACAAGCAAGTATGCACTCGACAGAGTACAGTTCTAGTTACATTTGGATTTACGTTAAAGAATCTGTCAAGTTTGCCTTGCTTCTGGTATTAAGGTGTAATGACCTTACTTGGACACAAAAAAAACCCCAATCTACTGTTATTTTGTCGCTGTCTGTGGAAACCTTGTACTGGATGTCCAAAACTGTATTTTCGTAAAGAAAAAAGAAAGAAAGAAAATAATGAAAAAAGCTGATCTTGCTCACATGCACGTGTGTGTTCCAGATTAATTAGTTAGGTTTCAACTTCCAGAACATCATCACATACAGTACACTTTCTATTATGCAATGCTTTCCCTGTGTGGCTTGGCTGAAGACATGTGTGTGGATTTCTATCAAAGTTGCAAATAATGTTACACATTTGTGTTGTAGTCTCTCCAGCTGCGGAGCGGCTTCGTTACATCCTGGGCGAGGAGGATGACCTGCCCAACCCAACACTCTTCACAGAGATGGACACTCTGCAGCGCGAAGGAGATGAGCTGGAGTGGAAGGAGTCGGCCAGGTGACTGGCCAAATTCTACTATACTTGTTGCTACATATGGATATGGCCCTCACTAGTGTGTGTGTGTGTGTGTGTGTGTGTGTGTGTGTGCGTGCGCGCATGCGTGCGTGCGTGCGTGCGTGCGTGCGTGCGTGTTTTCATCAAGGGTAATTATTCTGCCAGTTAGAGATTCATTGACCACCATGGTCTAATGGTGCACAAGGTCCTTTGTCTCTGTTATCATACAGTGTGTGCACGCACGCACGCATGCATGCACGCAGGCACACACACACGCATGCACCTTTGATTTTTTTTCAGAAAAGCCTGCTATAGGTTAGACAAATTGCTCTGGAATTGACGTCATGACGAACTCTTTGCTTCAGGTGGGTGAAGTTTGAGGAGAAGGTAGAGTCTGGGGGAGAACGATGGAGCAAGCCCCACGTGTCCACTCTGTCCCTGCACAGTCTGTTCGAACTCAGGACATGTCTCCAGACAGGCACGGTGCTACTGGACCTGGACGGATACTCACTACCTCAGATCGTTGGTGAGCCACCATTCACTTTAACCCATTCTGACCTGAGATCAGATTCATACGAAGGTTTCCGCCGGACACACGCTGGTCTGACGAACCCATTCTGACCTGAGATCAGATTAAAAAAATCAGTCGTTCTTCGATTTTTTTCAAAAATAGCAGACCTACAAGCTCGTATCGCGCCACTCGGTGGCGCGATATGAGCTTGTAGATCTGCTATTTTTCAATAGCTAAAGCATAACATGATGCTGACACCAAAATGGGTGCCCGTTCAGAATGGGTTAATGTGATCTTATTGAAGAAGTAATATATGCTCATATACTACTGTCTTTATGGCTGTTTCTTTTAAGGCCACTTAAAGACATTTTCATTGAATTCGAGCAGTGCTAATTAGGAAAGATAAAGTGGAGCGAATGACCAGTCATTAACCTGGTTCCAAGCCATGACATACACTCACATAGCTGATGGTCCTTTCCTGAGAATCTTTCTGTACATGTAAAACTAGGGAGTAAGATTCAATATATAGAATATACTATGAACTAGGCCTGTGACTGCCTGTAATGGGCATATGGTACGGTATCATGGTATCATGGTATGTGGCTAGGCCACCAGGACATCCCAGATGAGATGGCTCACTCAGCAAACTTTCTTGGTTGGTCACGTCTTTTATTACATGGTCTCTGTAAAGTAAAGTTTTACTTTTGTAATACAAACTCAAGTGTATGGCTGCTCATAGAGTCACTGCAGGCAGTGTATGGCTGCTCATTGAGCCACTGCAGGCAATGCAACTCATGGACGTCATTGAGTTTTCTTGATTTGTAGATCTACAGTTTGAAGATTCATGAACCACTACCTTTCCAATGTTTTAAGAACGGGTATTTAGATGGAAGTTGGTTTCAAGTTGCTCTTTGACAGTGTCTGGGGTTCATTTGCATCACCAGATTCAGACTTCAGGGAGCAATGATAATCCAATGATTTCAAAACACTAGAGTCTTTGTGACAAAGCCAACTTTTGATGGAACATCTAATTACAGGAGGTTAGGCTTGTTATTCTTTGCTATTGTACTGTAAGAAAAAACACTCTATACACTACAATGGTAATAAGCTCTCACGCTTTCTTTTGTTTGTCCTTTTGACAGTCAATCACAGAACAATCAATACCATTTTGTATTTTCCAGATGAGATCATCGAGCGGCAGATTGCTGAGGGCTTGATATCTCCAGACCTGAGAGAGCAGATCAGCTTTGTGCTGCTACGGAAACACAGACACCAGAACAAGAAGTCAATGAAGTCAAAGGGTGGGAAACCTAGCTCCTCTACCACCCCCAGTGAGTTTCAAACTTGAACAATAAACTTTGACTATGTGACATGTTTTTAAAATGTTTGTGTTTATAGTTCAGTGATACTCAAAAATGTTACCGGTAATTTCAAGAACCCCCATGTTTGGTATGAATTAAGACTTAGGACTCCCACAATAGTTGTGCACTATTAGCCTGCATGGGATCCAGACTGACTCGCTCTGTAACTCGCCCCACAGACTTCAAATTCAACACACACGTTCCACACCAACACAGGGAGTGCAAAGACAAAGGTGTCGAGACAAAGAACTCCATATGCCCGGAGCCGGTTGTCCAGAACCAGCACAAAAGCCTCTGCTCGGGTTCTGGACCTGATCACCCCTATATCTCCATATATGGAGCTGGCCAGTTCTGACATCACCACACTTCATATTTGGGCATGCCTGACACAGAACTCCATAGGAATAAAGGGACACAGAGAGACAGAAACAGAAATCTCCAAATATGGGCATAAAAGGGACACAGACAGATGGATGGAACAGGTACTCTGACATGGGTACAACGGGTATTGCATAGCCGGGTGGGGCATGGATCTCCAAAAAGGTTGATTCATATAATATATATATTTGTACGCTTGAGTCCCGGCGACACATATCTTTTGGTTCTGGGGACAGAATTATCGGACTAGGACCCCAATAGAAACATATAGTTATCCGCACTACAGTAGTAGGCCACTTATGGCCTACTAGTGTGCAACAAGCAAGTATGCACTCGACAGAGTGCAGTTCTAGTTATAGAACTGCATCTACTAAAAGCTACTCAACATGAGGCCCACATACTTAATCTTTTGTTGCCCTTTATTGCCATAGCAACTACCATACAGTTATATAATAACTACAATAAAAACATAGTTATTCTCTTTTTACTGGGGACAAATCAATAACAAAGATAAATCATTAACTTTAATGATTAAAGGACATTTCAACAATTGTTCTTTGAATGCTTTTATGGCCGGAAATAACAGGCCATGTGCCACATTCAGTTCTGGTCACATAACTTCAACATTTCATATCGTGACAATGTCCAACGTTGTTCGGCCTTATAGATCAAATATGGCTGTTTTCCGTGTTTCCTTAATTCAAGACTAGCCGTGTAGTCTCATGGCAGTGAAATTAGTCACTACACACATCGCTAATCCTTGTGGCGCTAGCCCTTCCTACTGTATATTCAGCTATAGTGTGGATTTTTGTCAAAACACAAACAACTTAATTAAATGCCATTGACAATGAATGAAGAATTTACGTCAAATGTGTCTGAGCAAATCGGATATTTTTGTCCTACACAAAGACTAAATGTCACGATCAGAGTCAGAGGTGTGTAGGACCCAAGCGCAGGACAAATGCAGAGGATGAGGCAGACACAAGGCAGGTCGAGTCCACGCACTGCACGGTGGTTTATTAACCAAAAACCAGGTACAGGAACAAAACACAGGAAACACGAGGAAACTAGGGATAACTAGGAGCAAGGAAAAACACTGGGACTAGGAAATATACAAGGAACCACGAGGAGCTAGAATACACTGACAACAATTTACGAACCAACAAAGAACTGAAAACACAAGGGCATACTTATAGACATGGGATAACTAGACACAGGTGAACAAAACTCAAAATCAAGACAGGAATTGGCTGGGGGACTAAGAGGACACAGGTGGAAAACAAAGACTACAGGGGAAGACAGGATGGCACAAAACAATACTACAAAATAAAAGGTACACAAGAAAACATAACATGTCACGGACCGTGACACTAAATTCCCATTGACAATGAATGGAGAATTTACGTCATAATTATGTAGACGAGCAAATCAGCTATTCTTGTCCTACACAAATTCCCATTGACAATGAATGGATGATGTACCATGATAAGAGTGCCCCTCACTTCACACAGGTGTGATTTGACCGCACAGATGGCCATTGAAGCTCTCTGTTGTCAGTTAAATACCATTGATGCCAAACTTCAGGTTGTTAAAACTACTTCTGATTTCTGATCTCAGAAGAAAAAGTAAAGCAAAAACTCCATCTCTGCCCTGCCGCTCTGATTAATGTCATATATGCTGCAATTTCTCTGCCCCCAACAGCACGAAGTCCTGCACCGTCCCGAGGTGGAGCAGGGGCCAACTTCAACCGCTCCACTGAAGACCTCCGCATGAAACAGCAGCAGTCTGCTAGCTACGGTCGCCTGCGTGAGTGTCTGACCGTCCCCCTTTTGTGGATATGGAACAGCGGTTATATCATTTTGAAGCTGTGATTATGTAAATGCAATGCAAATTCAAGTATTTCTGTGCTGTATTTCCTTCCAGGTAATGCCCATAGCAGAAGTATGAATGACATTGCTGATACTCCCGGCCCTGACCAGGTGACTGACATCATTAAATAGTGTAGTGCATGTAGTACACTATTCCTTCAGTTTGCTTCTATAACAACCATACTTCTCCACACACATTCATATTATCATTATTATTAATTAATAATATACCAAGCAATGTTGCATTGCTTGGTATATAGCCCTGCATGGGAGGAGACTTTCCATTAAAGGTAGGGTAAGTGATTTTCTTAAAATAAGTGTTAAAAAGCTCTATATTGTGATAGTGGGCTTCACATTGCTGTAGAGCATCGGTTCCCAAACCTTTTTGGCCATGCACCCCCTGTTACCTCCCGATCTAGCTGACGCACCCCCTGTTACCTCCCGACCTATCTGACGCACCCCCTGTTACCTCCCGACCTATCTGACGCACCCCCTGTTACCTCCCGACCTAGCTGACGCACCCCCTGTTACCTCCCGACCTACTGTATCTGACGCACCCCCTGTTACCTCCCGACCTACTGTATCTGACGCACCCCCTGTTACCTCCCGACCTACTGTATCTGACACACCCCCTGTTACCTCCCGACCTACTGTATCTGACGCACCCCCTGTTACCTCCCGACCTACTGTATCTGACGCACCCCCTGTTACCTCCCGACCTACTGTATCTGACGCACCCCCTGTTACCTCCCGACCTACTGTATCTGACGCACCCCCTGTTACCTCCCGACCTAGCTGACGCACCCCCCTGTTACCTCCCGACCTAGCTGACGCACCCCCCTGTTACCTCCCGACCTACTGTATCTGACGCACCCCCCTGTTACCTCCCGACCTAGCTGACGCACCCCCTGTTACCTCCCGACCTAGCTGACGCACCCCCCTGTTACCTCCCGACCTATCTGACGCACCCCCTGTTACCTCCAGACCTATCTGACGCACCCCCTGTTACCTCCCGGCCTAGCTGACGCACCCCCCTGTTACCTCCAGACCTATCTGACGCACCCCCTGTTACCTCCCGGCCTATCTGACGCACCCCCTGTTACCTCCCGACCTATCTGACGCACCCCCTGTTACCTCCCGACCTATCTGACGAACCCCCTGTTACCTCCAGACCTATCTGACGCACCCCCTGTTACCTCCCGACCTATCTGACGCACCCCCCTGTTACCTCCAGACCTAGCTGACGCACCCCCCTGTTACCTCCCGACCTAGCTGACGCACCCCCTGTTACCTCCCGACCTATCTGACGCACCCCCTGTTACCTCCAGACCTATCTGACGCACCCCCTGTTACCTCCAGACCTAGCTGACGCACCCCCTGTTACCTCCCGGCCTATCTGACGCACCCCCTGTTACCTCCCGACCTATCTGACGCACCCCCTGTTACCTCCCGACCTAGCTGACGCACCCCCCTGTTACCTCCAGACCTATCTGACGCACCCCCTGTTACCTCCCGACCTAGCTGACGCACCCCCCTGTTACCTCCCGGCCTATCTGACGCACCCCCTGTTACCTCCAGACCTAGCTGACGCACCCCCTGTTACCTCCCGACCTAGCTGACGCACCCCCCTGTTACCTCCCGACCTATCTGACGCACCCCCTGTTACCTCCCGGCCTAGCTGACGCACCCCCCTGTTACCTCCCGACCTATCTGACGCACCCCCCTGTTACCTCCCGACCTAGCTGATGCACCCCCCACATGGAAATATAAATTGCATAAGCTATATAGAGACATATATTTCCTATTATCCACATACACTATATGCACATATGAACCTGAATATGGCATATATATATGCAGAATAGGCTATATTCTGCATATACTTGCCATATATTGGCATAATATGTTAATATATTTAAAATAAAACCATAGCACCACCATTAGCCTTTTTATGTCGCGCACCCCCTAGAAGTACCACAAGGGGTGCACGCACCACAGTTTGGGAACCATGACTGCTGTAGAGTGTTTGTTCAGTAACACGAGTCTTGTGTCTTTCCAATCAGGATAGAGAACGCAGTCAGGATACAGATTAGACACGTGGAATTTAAGTGATGACATAAATAAATGAGCAGTCAAAATTGGAACTGGAACAGTATAAAAATTAAGCTAATAAATGGCTATACTCTCTCCTGAATAGCTGAACTTTTATCACCTACCTGGAAATGCATTTTTTGTTTATCAAAGAGCTGGAGAGACAGGGAGACCCCTGTTATTGAACTCTATAGCAATGATTACTATCAGAATATAGTGATTCAACCTTTTAACAAAAAACCTTTTGTTTTAACCAAAATATATCACTTACCCTACCTTTAAGCATCAACAAATCCTGGAAGAAGGCCTCCCACTACTTAAGTATTGGCTATAAGCTGTATATCACAATTCTTTCATTCCCCTAGACAGGACCGTAACATAAATGGGATGTTTGGTCCATTACATGGTAAGTGCAAGAAGTTATGGCCTGTCTGTTCAGAATAGCATGCTTTAAATCAACGCCCAGGGGAAGGAAAGAATTGAGACATACTGTACAGTTGGCAAGTGCAATGTTATTATTGAAATGTTTCTGCTTTATTTTAGTTTGGAAAGTAGTTTTACAAAAGACTTTCAATACAGATTGACTTTAAATGGAATTGATTTTTTACAAACAGAACAATTAACCCCAGGCGCAAAGCAATAAATAAACAATCTAACTAACTATACGGTATCCTTACCTACATCAAATCAAACGTACAGAAATCAAACCTAATCTAACTACTCTAATCTAATCAATATCAAAGAGGTTTCGCTTACACAAAGCTGGCGCTGGTGGCTGGAATCAGTCAAGATGAATCAAATAAACAGAAGCCCATATATATATATATATATATATATATATATATATATACCCTTTTTATTAACACATATATGTACACATATGTAACAATAATAATAACTAGAACTGCACTCTGTCGAGTGCCTACTTGCGCGTTGTGCAGAGTGCGCACTAGTAGGCCATAAATGGCCTACCGGGGTATAACTGGCTTTCGATGGTGACGTAATAAAGATAGGTTTCAGATTACATACATGTATAGAGACATTATACTTTAATCCACCCGACACTGAAACATATTGTGGTATACTTTCACCGCTGTGTGTGTCGGTCCGCATGAGGAGTGAAGACGAAAAGGCAGGACAAAGGTTTCTCTCAGATCTCAGCGTTTATTTGGTAAAACACAAAGAGATTCAATCGCTACAAAGCAAGTGAAGTAAATATTCCTACTTCAAGTACATTAACTAAACTGGACTAAAATAGACAAAGGACGAAGAGTATTTCGGCATCAAAAACCTCAGACGATCGGATGAAAGGAAACAAGCAGGCAGAGATGAGCTGAAGTGTAGAGTCTGTATTTATTGCAGAGACCGACCAAGAACAGAGAGCTTCCCCGTGGACCAGGCTCGGCCCACGGGAGCACACGGACAGCCTAACCACCTCTCGGGGCTAGCCTGCTATAAGACCCCTTCACATTGTATTTTCAGATGCTTATATGAGTCTAACATCAAACAGAGGTGTCCCTGGGAGGACAGACGGTACTTTTACATACAAATGTCATTGAGATGCATATAGAGTGACGTATGAGACTTAATCAAGTGACCTGTTGGTTTAAACAATAGAATGCTAATTCCTATCGCACCTAGCCGAGCCAGGCTACTTTATATGCACAGACTGCCACATTGACTTTACAGATTCCCACATTGACTTTAGCACAGTAGAATTATTCGTCCAGATACGACAATATCTTTATTACGTCACCATCGAAAGTCAGTTATACCCCGGCATTGATACATATCTTCATTACGTCACACTCCAAATCAGTATATATATATACCACAAGCATACGCATAAAAAAGCCGACACGACCACCTTACTTGCGCGCTCTGCCTGCGCAAGTAATAATCTATACATTTTTGACATGCGTTTGTGTATGTCTGTCCCGGGCTTTGCTGATTGGCCAACCCAACCCAGTGGCCTCACGTATTGGACAAGCTCAATCAAGGATTAACCAAAATTTGTGCCACCTTTTCGAAAAACATTAGAAAATCATGCATTTATAGAAAGAGATAACCACTATCTAATGTGGATTTGATTACGTTTTGTTTAGTTTGATTAAATTGTCCCCAGTATTTGCAACAATTCTATGGAACAAATTGTCTTTGTCTTTAGGCAATCCGTATATTCATGTCTCCCGGGAGGTTAAAGCCCTTGCCCTTGTTTTCCATTTGTCGCCTTGTGTTATTGACAAGATAACCTCTCTCACTAAGGGACTGTGCTGTATTGTATTTGTTGTCCAATGAAGCAGCGAGAAGCTATATTTCTTCCCCCCAGCACTCATCAATATCTCATTGTAGAGAAGGTTACAGACAGTGATGGAAGCAGCATGTACGTAGCTACATAATTCTCTTCTCATTTGTAGGGAGGTTAAATACAGTGCCATTAGGAACTATGGCAATGTAAGGACATGTCCATTATTATCTGGGATTATACAAAGCCATAAAACGAGACGGATCGGGTTTGTGTTGAACAGGTCAGGCTTAACTTTATTGCCGGAATAATTGTGAGTGGCAGCGTGCAAAAATAAGCGGGTTTACCGTGAATGGGGATTTGATTTGGAGGACGCTGTGTAAATGGTTCAATTAAGTGAAAGGTATTGTCTGCCAGAACAAGCATCCCTAGAAAATACCTGTGATTGGTTCAGAGGCTGGGGATTGTAAGGATGTAGTTTACATGCCTTCTCAAGGTCACTTATTGGCAGGCAATTATTTTGAAGTGTGTGTGTGTGTATGATTAATTTTGTCTGTGTGTGTATGTATGTGCATGTGTATACTTTATGCTGTACGTGTGTCTTTCTGTGTGTAAAAGAATATAGTCTGCACACTGGAACATGCTCAAAATGATTTATTATCACTGTTGTGGCATAATAAGGCATTATCTTTTACATATTCCAATGTGCAGACTCTATTCTTTCACTGTTGTTCGCTTCTGGCCTGCACATGGCTTTAAAATGTGTTTGCTTTTCTGGTTTAATTTCTTTGTGTGCCATTTCTTTGTGTTTATGAATGTGCAATTTTATAAAGTGGAACCATGTGGATTAGTTTGTTTTGCATTTGTCTTCACATGCGTGCATACTGTACCTGCATGCATATGCGTGCGTGCGTGCGTGCATGCGTGTGTGTGTGTGTGTGTGTGTGTGTGTGTGTGCGCGCATACATTCACATGTTCGTGCCTGCATGCATGATGTGTGTGATTGCACCGGATGTTTTGACTATTTTTTGTGTCTTTCTGTGTTACCTGTCTGCTTTGAAAAGTAAAATCCTCAGTGTTCACCGGGCACCCATTTTGGTGTCAGCATCATGTTATGCTTTAGCTATTTAAAAATAGCAGATCTACAAGCTCATATCGCGCCACCGAGTGGCGCGATACGAGCTTGTAGGTCTGCTATTTCTTTTAAATCGAAGAGCGACTGACATTTTTAGAATCTGATCTCAGGTCAGAATGGGTTTATCAGACCAGTGTGTGTCCGGCGGAAACCTCGTATGAATCTGATCTCAGGTCAGAATGGGTTAATCACATTTGCACACTCTCAGGGATGGGTTAAGGATTTTGTGTTCATCTTTGTGGGGTTCCACTTCCTGTACATGACACTTTTGTCTGGATCAATATGAACTGGCATCAGGGAAACGTGTCACTGTCCCGTCCGCGCGTGCCTGCCACCTCACATGTAGCAGCCGACAGGCTGTGGATATCGACTGAACCGAACGTTCATTGATATTGAGCGATATATTATTGTACCGCTGTCCAATTTACAGCACATCCTTGTGTCACACACAGGTCAGGTTAGTTGGGGGGGAGAGGGGCGGTAGTGAGAAGGGGAGGGAGGGGGAGAGCTTGATCGTCATGAGAGGGAGAGATCGGGATAGGGGAATGGAGAGGAAGGGGGAGAGAGACTATTTCACCCATGCAATAACCATGTCAATGCTGGGTTTTGAAACCTGAGCACGGTGATCAATGCGTTTGCTTCATTACATACTTCACAAAGCTGCCGCATTTTTTGCTTGTGTTCTATAAACATGGGCTTAGCTGAGAGTGTAGTCCTGGCTGTTTAGTTACAGTTTGCACCTTGCTTTGACTGTTTGACGTTTTGATGGTCTGGGAACTATATGCTGGCTATACTATAGAGCGGAACTTGCCCATATACGTTGGTGATGGAGAATGTAATGCTATTCACACAGACCAGATGGTTTCAAGGCTTCAAGGCTTGAAAAATGACGGTTCATATATTGCTGCTGTGCTGTGTTATGGCTTGGCAAAGAGGGGAGACCAAACAGAGGTAAATCAGCAAAAAAGGTGTTTTATTTAATACATTATCAAAATAGAATCAAAATATGCAACTTAAACAGGGGGCAGGGAACAAAGCAGGCATGACTCATACACAGCAGAATGAACAGAGCCCATGATTTAAAGGCCCAGGGGGCCGTCACAGCTGTGAATAAAATTGGAGCATTGTGGGTTATTGTCTCCACCAGGCCGAAGGCATGGGGAGAGAGTATGTTTTGCACTCCGTCCGTCCGCGTGTCCGTCCGTGTGTGTGTCCGTCCGTTAGCAGCTAATCTCGGCCACCGTTAACCCGGTCGATGCCACATTTTGCACACACACTCCCTGGATGCCAACGATGAACCTCTGCCCCAAACCTTCCAGAACGGCCTGTTATAGCGCCACCAGGAGGCCGCTTTGTGCAAAACAAGTTTTTGCACAGCACACCTACAGATTTTGTCCACACATCACGCAAATTGGTACACAGTCTCTCTAGAGCCATTCAACCAAACCGGTCTTTCAGATTTCTCACACTCCATCCTGATTGGTTAAGATTGGCTTCCAAAGTTCACAGGAGTGCTCAGTTTCAAACAAAATGCTGCAAATCATGAACACATCGCGTGATTTCCGTGAAATTGTGCACCCACATTCCTACTAGGCAGAGGACAAAATGCCACATGAACAATTTCAACTCAACCTCAAGGTGGCGCTATAACTGGCCGAAAAGTGTTTTTACCTCTAACTGCACGGATCTGTGGATAACCTGGTGGAGACCTGTGCCCAGAAGGGCACTTTTTCTAGTTTTTCATGATTCTGTTTTTGCAGTTTGTCTCAGCGCCTGAAACTGAGGACTTTTGTATTTGGATTCTCACAGACCATATAGGCCAGGACAGTCGTAGACTGCTCAAGCTCATTGTTCAATCATATTTTAGCTAACTCACCTTGCCATGATCATTTACTTAAGTCTGGGAGAAAGGTGAGATGCATTTGAACATGACACAATGACATCACATTGTGTTCCTCCGCTCTCTCGTTGCAGCTTAAGAACAAGTTCATGAAAAAGATACCCAGAGATGCCGAGGCCTCAAATGTGCTGGTGGGCGAAGTGGACTTCCTGGACAAGCCCTTTGTAGCATTTGTGCGCCTCGCTCAAGCCACTACGCTAGGAGGCCTGACCGAGGTCGCTGTGCCCACAAGGTATGGCCTTGTTCTTACTGCCCTGACTATTATCTGTCTAATGAGATCATTTTCACAGACACACGTACGTTGACCTTTGTTTTCTTCTCTGATGTGCCAGGTTCCTGTTTGTCCTACTGGGCCCCCAGGGAAAAGCTAAGTCCTATAATGAGATTGGACGAGCCATCGCAACCCTGATGGTTGATGATGTAAGTGCCCATCCTTATATCTTCTTTTTCTTCTTCTTCTTTTCTTCTTCTTTAAAGAAATTAATAAAAAAACGTAGGTAGGGTAAGTAATCAATCAATCAATCAATCGGCCATCATGCCACATAGGGCTCAGGGCTTAGCCGTATGACCGTATTCTGTGCATGTCATAATATCGATGAACGCTCTGCAAAAACAGATGATTTTTAGGTAGGTGATTTGACGTAGGCTACAACAAAGCTTAAGATGGAAGAATATTGGGGATCCGCCCCGGGGTAAGATCTTTTCATAGGGGAGAGAATTCCACACAGCTCCTCTTGTGTGAAAGTGAGATAATCAGCCCCGCGGGGCTTCTAGACACATTATTACCGCAGAACTGGCAGGTCATCTTGATCCTGATTCATGACATTGACCTGCATCTTGCCTCGCTGCGTCTTGTTCCTGTCACAGTCACAATTGCTGCTGCTTATCTCTGGCAGAGGAGCCACTTAGAATCTGCCTCGATGTCAAGACTTCAATATTTATTCACACAAAGAAAACACTCATGAGGTCTTTGAGAGCACCTGGCAGGCATTTGGTATCTCTAATATGCGTTTAGACTTGCCCTAGCCCCTTAGATGAGCACTTTATGTAGACTTATCTAGCATTCTATACACACTTATAGCATGTTACGTGGACAGCACTAGAATTGCATTTTATGTAGTCATAGCACTTTATTGCGAACGCACTGAGCACTAACTATGAGACCCTGCAGATCATGTCTGTCTGTGTGTGTGTGTCTGTCTGTGTCTGTCCCGCTGTGACACCACCCGCCCGCCACCAGAGGGCGCAGCTGTAGCACACACACACACACACACACACACACACACACACACACACACACACACACACACACACACACACACACATACACACACACACACACACAACCACACACACACACACACACACACACACACACACACACACACACACACACAAACAACCACACACACACGAGCTGCGTTCGCTTCCCGCGTTTGCGCGTCTTACTTGTAGTATTAGATGTATAGTATGTATAGTTTATACAGTATGTATAGTTTCATTATATAGATATTCCACGGTTAATTGTATCTGTGAATGAAAATAAATTGATTTTACATTAAATATAGCATGTAATAACCACAAGGGGAACGGTTACATCTCAATGTTGCCACACAACCGTTGCATAGAGGGATGAACCGCAGCATACAAATAATATTCTACTACATTTTGTATGTTTAAGATCTTCCATAACTTTCATAACTCCCAGTCACTACTATACACAGTAGACACATATCTGGTATTACGTAGTACACCCATAACCCATCGACTAGCCCATTCTGACCGGGCACCCATTTTAGTGTTGGCATCATGTTATGCTTTAGCTATTGAAAAATAGCAGATCTACAAGCTGCGATACGAGCTTGTAGGTCTGCTATTTTTGAAAAATCGAAGAGCGACTGACATTTCTAGAATCTGATCTCAGGTCAGAATGGGTTAATCAGACCAGTGTGTCTCCAGTGGAAACCTCGTATGAATCTGATCTCAGGTCAGAATGGGCTAGTAAAGGATATAGTTTCAAAACAGTGCAGGTAGGGAGAAGTATTTCTTTCATCTATTGCTGCAGCCTCTCTTACAAACCAACCAACATTCTCTCACACCCCTCACACACACATCACCCTCCAATAATGCTTCTCTCTTGGCTGCTCTCCCTTTCTCGCATACAAACACTATCTATCAATCTCCAGCTCTTCAGCGATGTAGCATATAAGGCCAGAGATCGTGAGGATCTGATCGCAGGAATTGATGAGTTTTTGGATGAGGTGATCGTGCTTCCACCAGGCGAATGGGATCCCAAAATCCGAATCGAGCCTCCAAAGAAGGTCACCTCGGCTGACAAAAGGTTTGAAACATCTTCAGCTGATTGTAATTCACCCCAAACCCATTGGTAGAAAGCCTTCTTTTTCTCCTGCATAATATGTAGTGTGTTCAAGTTCATTTCATACAGTACATTTTATTATTTTTACTTCATAATTTTAGTTTATATATTAGTTTTAAGTGGTGCAACCACTTCTACATCCAGCATGCAATGTCCATGTACCTGTTTGTGTACCTGTGTGAGCACGAGTGGTGTGCTCATGCGTGAAATTGGAACGAGAGAAGTATGTGACATGGCTGCCACCTGCTGGACGCAAACGATACAGAGAAGAAATTGGAACGATACAGAGAAGAAATTGGAATGATACAAATTGGAACGATACAGAGAACCAATAGACGGGAGTTGCACCACTTGGTTCACACTGGTGTGATTTTTTTAATTAGCTGTAGTGTACCTAAATTGGTGCTGTCTAGTACTGGTAAAGGGAAAAATATCTCCCCACTAAACTGCATTCTTCATACTGTATAACACTGTATTTCTCTCCACAGGAAGTCTGTGTTCTCTGTAAACGAGCAGGGCCTACTGAACGGTGCAGCTGGAGGAGCTGGAGATGGAGACGAGGAGACGCCTCATCCTCATGAACTGGGAGAGGAGCTGGCATTCACTGGGAGGTAGATGAACTGGGAGAGGAGCTGGCATTCACTGGGAGGTAGATGAACTGGGAGAGGAGCTGGCATTCACTGGGAGGTAGATGAACTGGGAGAGGAGCTGGCATTCACTGGGAGGTAGATGAACTGGGAGAGGAGCTGGCATTCACTGGGAGGTAGATGAACTGGGAGAGGAGCTGGCATTCACTGGGAGGTAGACGCTCATTTAGGCTCTGAACCCATCTGTACTTGGCAGTGGAGAGGACCTGAGGCTGATTCAACAAATGCCTTCTAAATCAGTAGTTCTCAAACCTTTTCATGATTCAAAATATTTCAACATTTTTCTTTCAACGTATTTCAAAAATATAAAAGAAATAGCAGATGTACAAGCGCTATGAGCTTTATTTGTGAATGGCCAATACTGAAATCTAAAATGGCAGATGCTTTCTTGGTTTTAATGGGTCAAGCTTGCAAAATAGGAAATTTGCTTTGATGTTTACCAAACGGTGAGATTTGGGTCTGACCTAACCTGCATTTGGCCAACCTCCGAAACTCACCCAGCAGATTCCTTTGCTGTGAAAGTCAAAGAGTCTTTTTAAATGTAATTGCCAATCCTATGAAGCCGTTTCATTTGTGTTTGATTAATTGTTTGGCATGCGCGTACAGTGCAATCAATGGAACACCACCAAATGTGTTGTCTCTCTTTATCTGGCCTTGCAGGGAGACTCAACGGAAATATATAAAAAGAGCATTTCAAATGTTCAGTCAGGACAACTCAAGAATGAGCAATATATATTTATTATGGTTTGGCGATGAATTGGATCTGCTTTTAGGTACTGAGATCAAGCACATCAGTTCCAAGTAAGTTCCAACCATAGGGACTCTGAATCCCCCGTACCTAACTGCAGGTGGTAGCTGGGGTGGAGGAGGGTGAGCAGCAAAGGTTTAAGCAGACAGCAGCACAGCAGTATTAGTGTGCAGCAGCAAGTAAGCAAGCAGATTGAGCAGTGCAAACTTCCAGTTTAAATAGCCGGCATGAAAATGGGATGAGTGTGTGATTGGATAAAGTGAATCATGTGAACGTGATGCTGAGGCGGCTAATCATTTATTTCACCTCGGTTTGAAGTGGAGAAACAAATCGGGCACTAAGAACACACTATTACTACTTATTACACTTATTATGAACTGAATAATTATTTGGCTAGAATCTCTGAGTTCGTAGTTGGCTGGAATTTATTTTTTGATTCTGCATACATTGTTACAACAAAGTTACTTTTTGATTGAAAGATTTTTTTTTAACTGTGCCACAAGGGTTCGAAGGAGTGTTGAGGATCAGTGATCCTCACACAGTGTGTGTGTGTGTGTGTGTGTGTGTGTGTGTGTGTGTGTGTGTGTGTGTGTGTGCGTGCGTGCGTGCGTGCGTGCGTGCGTGCGTGCGTGCGTGCGTGCGTGCGTGCGTGCGTGCGAAACAGGTTCTGTGGTGGTCTGTGGCTGGACATTAAGAGGAAGCTGCCATGGTATCCCAGTGATATCTATGAAGGTTTTCACATCCAGTCCATCTCTGCTGTTCTATTCATCTACCTTGGCTGCATCACCAATGCCATCACCTTTGGAGGCCTGCTGGGAGACGCTACTGACAACTATCAGGTGAAAAGACAAGGAGCTGCTGTCGCCTCACAGCTAGAAGGTCCTGGGTTCGATTCCCGCTCGGGGCGCTGTGGGTGCTGGCGGCGTGTTTCCTCATCCGCGTCATCAGTGCCCATACCCGAGGCGGGGTTGGCGAAAGGGCCTTTCTGTGTGGAGTTCGCATGTTCTCCCCGTGTCCCCTAGGGTAGGTACCCTCACAAAAAACATGCAGTAATCCTGGTCTCTAAACTGCCTCCCCCTGGCCAGCCGGGGCACCTGATGGAGGGGAAAGGAACTGGTTGGAATAACGTGTTCCTTCGACGCGCTACGTCCAACCAGGGAAACTCCCCCCTGTCAGGTGTAAAGGAGTAACTTGGACACTCAGGCATGAAGGAAGCATGAGTTCAAGTCCGTTGCTCTCCCCTTGTCCCCCATATATGGGGACTAGGTTGGCGGAGGGTGTGTAGAGCCCAGGATCACATTAGATAATTGACACAGGGGTGGAAAATGGGTTACAAAATCGTGGGATAAGAAATTATAGAAAAAAAAGAAAAGACAAGGAGCAAATTTTCAACTGCAACTGGGTTCCTGAACCTGCACACTGTACTTTGGTTCATGTTACTCAGTTACTGTATGATCAGGCAGCCATCACTCGCTCACTTGCTCACGCACGCACGCACGCACGCACGCACGCACGCACGCACGCACGCACGCACGCACGCACGCACACACAGACACAGACACACACACACACACACACACACACACACACACACACACACACACAGACAAACATAGACGGGAATCACTTAAGATAAGTGGCGACACTGGTGAGGTCTGTGATTGATCACATCGTCAACTTCAATACTGCACTTCCGTTAATGCATTCACATTCTATCATCATCTGTTTGCCTGTCCGTTCAACCGAATCCTTTTCCATAACAGTTCATGTATGTTTCTTCATGCCTCCCCCCCCTTCCCCCCTCAGGGTGTGATGGAGAGTTTCCTGGGTACTGCTCTGGCAGGGACAGTGTTCTGCTGTTTCGGCGGTCAGCCCCTCATCATCCTCAGCTCCACAGGACCCATCCTCATCTTTGAAAAGCTCCTCTACGAATTCAGCAAGTGAGCCTCATGAGCCCCTGAGACACAATAACCTACAGATGGAATGGCAGATAACAGCTGTTTGTTGTGAACAAGAGGAATGGCGTCTTGTGGGAATGGATATGATAGATTATAGATTAAACAGATATCCACATGCAGCTGTCAATACTTTATTCATATAGCAACATTTCAACCCAAGAGGCATCTTGGCTGATGAACATGCTGTCGGGTTGAATGTTACTATATAGTCAATGAAGTATTGGGAGCTGCATTTGTTTATGCTGATATCCAATTCCTTCAATGTGGCGGAAACGAATAACTGCTGTTGTAGGGAAGTCATTGTTTAAAAATGCTGCAATGCTGCAATGTTTTTTGGAGACATTTGTTATGCTTTATTTAGATAGGAGAGTGTAGAGAGACAGGGGAAACCTATAGGGGATACATCTAAGACAAGACATTACATGTGTCAGATTTCTTTACTTGGTTCCTTATGACTCATATGGTGTAATAATAAGATGGTCACTAACTGACTGAGATATCAGGCACCAGTAAAATTGCTACATATTTAATTGGGGGGGGGGGGATAAACAAAATACAAATGATGTTATAAATATGAGAGTCCAGTCAAACTATTTGATGAATAATGGCAAAGAAACCCTGCCCTTTTTTTAATGGTTGTGCTGATCAGATATTCTTAGAATGCATGCTGCCAGCATATTTAATATTGCTATGTATGCATTATGAATTGCAAATTACATTTGTGCACACATCACACCTGTGTCACACAGGCTTGGAAATAATTTGCAAAGTTTTAATATACTTTGTGCACCAGGTGGGTTGGTATTGCACCGATAAAGTCATTATCAGAGTTGACACTTGAACTTGAATTTCAATTTGTCTAAAAAACATTCTCTTTAATGTTAGCTACTACTGTAACCCCTCTCTCTCTCTCTTAACATACCTCCTACCAAACAGCTAGAGCATGTCCCTCCAAAAACAAGATCAATACTGTTTCTATGACACTATTGTGAAACTGTTGTTCAAATGAAGCATTGTGCTGAAACAATGTGCTTTATTCCATTTGGCAGTATAAACAGACAAGCAGTTCAATCAAAACAGTTACATTTTTCTGTTCCCCTCCCCTTCCCATCCCCCCCGTCCTGAAACAACAAACATAGAACAAAAATCATATATAGACAGAATGAGTACATAAAGTCACATATAACACAAACGACTAAATAAAAAACAAAACAGGAATAAGTAGAAATGTCATTAATCCTTCAGTGCCACCTGGTGGTCACCAGTTTAGGCTCTGAGTGCCAATTCTCCCATTATAAAAAAAAAGAGAGGGCGTTTTAAAAAAAAGTGTAAAAAAAGAAAATTGAAATGACGTCTTGTCGGCCCTGGCACCCATTGCAAAGACGTCTAGAAGACGGGATTACGGTTTTGGCACTTAAACAGTTTTAATGACCCCTGGGCATGAAGTGACAAGCTGAACACAAAACAATGGTCCACAATCTATGGATCCAATTAGATACTTTCAGAGTTAAATTAACATTCTGGATTTTGTAGTGTGTCTGATTGACTCATGTGGCTGCCTCAACCTGTGACCTGGAGAGATTGGCTTATATTTCAGCCACAGTCTGACCTGGGCAATCCGTGTTTGTCTGCTCTGGGCTTTATTTCACAGACATTACCGAGAGGTCTGCTGAAAGCCTATATGACCTTTCTTACTACACAATATAGTTGGCCTGGCCATGATTTCACTTTACAGGCTCGGGCGAAGCTGAGGATAGCGATTCATGTTCCACCTACCACACGCGCATGCACGCACGCACGTACGCAAGCGCACACCCAAGAACGCACGCACACACACACACCTAAAGATGACACACATCCGCTTTAACCCGTGACATTTTGTGAGCTTGTAGGTGCGGCTTTTGAAAGTGTTATGCCTATAATGACATGCCAAAAATAGGGACATCAGGGATAATGTGGTAAAGTTCAAGTTGTGAAGTCTGGTCTGCTGCCATGACATGAAGCACAATGAAAAGTGACAACGGACAAACTAAACAGAACATATAACATTTACACTTGTTTATGTCTGTCTTGAATGAATGAGCATTAGATCCAGAAACATGCCGGTTTTGTGCCATTCATTTAATCCACTAATAGAGTTTGCCATCCAGAATGTATATATATTTAGCTTTTTTAATTAGATAGAATAGTTTAGTGAGAGATGAAACTGAAACACAGATCTCCAACCAGAATTAACCAGGGGATGTTGGAATTATGTCGTCATCGCACTAATCAATGTTCCTCCGATGTGTGTGATGTCTTATATCTTATCTTATCTTGAGTCTCTTTCTGACCTTTAACTCAGGAACAATGGCATCGACTACATGGAACTGCGATTGTGGATCGGCATGCACTCCTGCTTGCAGTGCTTTATTTTGGTGGCATGCGATGCCAGCTATGTCATCAAGTACATGACGCGATTCACAGAGGAGGGTTTCTCCAGCCTCATCTCCTTCATCTTCATCTCCGACGCCATCAAAAAGATGGTGGGCTCCTTCAAGTATTACCCCATCAACACTGACTTTAAGCCTGACTATGTCACAGCCTACAAGTGTGAATGCCTGGCCCCAAACCCACGTGAGTTCAACCCTTGTCTGACGGATGGATTGGTGGATGGGTGGGTGGCTAGCTAGAGAGACAGGCAGACAGACAGACAGATAGTTACAGTAGTTAGAATGTAGATAGACTGTAGGTCAATTGTAGGTGCTGCATATTCAAATTTCATGTTTTGATTTCAACAGAATGAAAATGATGACATTGAGTTCTGTAACTGATTTGTCTTCTGTTTTTGCTTCCACCACACGACAACCACTGGCTGCTGCTGTTTTATTTTTGAGTGAGTATATCTGTTTGTATGCATGGGATTCAGTGTGCTCTTTCCAGTGTCAGAGTCCAGCTGTTTAATTCTCATTATTCATGTTTCCATTTCTCTTTCCTGTTTTTTCACTACCCATTTCTATCTCAAAACGTTCTGTTTCATTCCTGTCTCTGCCTTCAACCTCCCAATTTATAAACAGTGGCTTCAATGATCTTCAATGGTTTAGTTCCAGTTCCAGATAACAGCTCTACTCTCTTTGGGGTAAGTGCTTGTTTTTATTCTTTGCCGTTATCTACCATTATGCTCCAAAGAGGTTGTCATGAAAGATTCATATTTTATTTGTAATGTGTACAATACATTTGACTGGCTTTTAGTTCACCACTAAGCATGTCACTGACACTGCAGACTGTGTATAGCTAGCTGCTAGTGGAGAACTGGAGATAGATCACAGTATTCTTTGTTCACTTTTATGTATTTCTCGTTCTTCTAATATAAACCTCCTGTATTCGTACCTCTCTCTCCTCCCCTTCTATGAACTATCTCCTCATTCTCTCTCTTGCCAGTTGGATTTTACAGCACTGGACTGGAGCCAACTCAGCAAGAAGGAGTGTTTGAAGTATGGAGGCTCCCTGGTGGGAAAGACCTGCAAATATGTCCCTGACTTGGCTCTCATGTCCTTCATCCTGTTCTTTGGCACCTACTCCATGACTGTCTCCCTCAAGAAGTTTAAATTCAGCCCTTACTTCCCCACCAAGGTGAGCTGATCAATCAAATACGGGTCCAATATGGCTTTTGAATCATTTCTAATACGACTGATCTTTTCAATGTACAGCACTTTGCACATTTGTTATGAATAATGTTGCGTAGATATTGCCATAAATAAAGTAATAAAATGTGTGGTGATGTTGTTAACACCTCTGTAGCCACATCCAGAACCTGTACCAGTGGAGTGTCCAGAACAGTGTTCCTCCTCAGATCTTCAGTAATAACTGTTTAGGTCTCCTCAAATATCTGACACTACATGCTGCTCACGTAACCACAGTCCTGCCTCGTCACATGTTAAGCCCTCTATCACTCCACACCAAGGCTATTTGACACACTGCATGGTCCCACTTTTGATTCTGAGGAGGGAATTGAATGAGATTTGGTGGTTGTCATTTTAATCCCCCCCCCCCCCCCCCTCTCTCTCTCTCTCTCTCTCTCTCTCTGTGCTATCATCAGATCAGGAAACTCATAAGTGACTTCTCTATCTTCATGTCCATCATGACATTTGTGGGACTGGATATGTTGGTTGGTCTAAAAACTCCCAAACTAATCGTTCCCACAGAATTTAAGGTACTCTTTAGTTTAATTTTAAATTTTTTCAATGTTTGTGAGTGTAAGATTTGTGGCTTTTACTTTGCTTTATATATTTACTGTTTTACTTCTATATTTCCATCATGTCTTGTTTTTAGTTTGAAGTTAAAGGTAATCTATAAAGGTTTATCTAAGCCAGGGCTGCCCAAAAGGTAGATCATGATCTACCAGTAGATCACACAGGCTGTGCAGGTAGATCTGACCTCTAAACATATAATTTAAATTTAAAAAAAGCTATTTTTGTCATCTGCCATGCACTTGAATTAAGGTGACTTCACTTAATTGATTGACTTAAAAAAGGGCAGCTCAAACCCACAATTTATGTTTTCAAGAGTGTTTTGCACCATTGTCAGTATTACAAAGTTACAAAATAAATCCTATACTAATTCGATCCTCCCCCTCTATTTCCCATTCAAAGTGTGTTTGTGTAATATACGTAACTATTTTCAGCAATTGCATAATACTTATCTTTTGTTGGGTAGATCTGGTTGAGCTGGTCATTTAGAAAGTAACCCTGATCTAAGCAATAAGACACAGGCATGGCTGTGCATGCCTTGACCGTTAATGACGATATTGAATAATCTCAAGAGTTATACTGATTTTATAAAACGACAATTTAAATCAAAGAAGTTATTCCAATTAATACAGAAACAATTTCTATACAAAAATACATTTCAAAAGAAAGTCCACGGCTATTGCTCAAACAATTCAGTTACTGCCTCCTGTAAATGCACGAAAGCTCATTGTAAATGTGAAATTAATCAATATTGAGACTTTATCCCATTCTGAACGGGCACCCATTTTGGTGTCAGCATCATGTTATGCTTTAGCTATTGAAAAATAGCAGATCTACAAGCTCATATCGCGCCACCGAGTGGCGCGATACGAGCTTGTAGGTCTGCTATTTTTGAAAAATCGAAGAGCGACTGACATTTCTAGAATCCGATCTCAGGTCAGAATGGGTTCATCAGACCAGTGTGTGTCCAGTGGGAAACCTCGTATGAATCTGATCTCATGGTCAGAATGGGTTATAGCCATGGTATGGTTATTACATGAGAGTCATATGAGTGATTTGACTAACATTATTATTGTATGCCCTCTAGCCGACTCGGCCAGGCCGTGGCTGGCTGGTGATGCCGTTTGGTAAGAACCCATGGTGGGTATATGTGGCTAGTTTTGTCCCTGCCCTCCTAGTCACCATCCTCATCTTCATGGACCAGCAGATCAGTGCTGTCATTGTCAACCGAAAAGAGAACAAACTCAAGGTAAGGATGTAGTACTGTGTTGATGACATAACGATTAAGCCATTTGCCTATACGGACAACTTGTGTCCCAAGGTGATCTAAGATTAATGTTTTATATGAGCTGGTGTGTACTTCTTTGCCCACAAACCTGAGCATTTAAGTCTTCATGACAATCATCCCTATTCAAACTGGCCAAAAGGATAAACAAAACACCAGAAATTATTACCAATTACCATTGGGAGTTAACTTATGTGTTCAGCAAATCCCCAATGGAGAGTTTATGTAACTGTGGCACATTGTTAGTATTGTTTCAACGTCATGCTACTGGTGCATGGACTTAAACATAACCTCGCAAAGACTGCAATTATGCACAACACAGCGCCGGATACCAAGAAGCACTAACAAGCTATACGAATAGATAGCTGCTGGATAATTCTTTGTAATAATGGGGTAATAATAGCAGAGAGGAGATCATCACCCTCAGGTGACAGGCAGTGACTACTCATGTGAAATGATGCCAGTGATGAAAGTGGTCCTCGGTTTCTGGGCTTCCACTGCTAATGAATGTTAAAGCTGCAATCTGGAACTTGTTTTAATTCATTGCATGTTGTTTTAACCAATCTGCATGGTAGAGATTAATACAATATAATTATTGCATCTGCAGTGGTTGAAAAATGGTAAATGGTGCATTTCTTATAGCGCTTTCATCCAAAGCTTTTCATAGATTCACCCATGCCATTCACACACACATTCATACACCGATGGCAGAGGAAACCATGCAAGGCACCAACCTGCACATTGGGAGCAATTAGGGGTTCAGACTTCAGAGTCTTGCTCGAGGACACTTTGACACTAACGCTGGCGGAGCCCAGTATCGAACTGGGAACCTCACGGTCCAACTAGTCACTCTACCCCTGAGCCACTGCCTCCCCTGGTCTCCTTACCCTTCCATTGAGAAATGTGGACCCTGGTGTGAAGTAGGACGTGGACGCCTATTAGTTGAAAAGTAGTACTGCATGAAGCTCATAAGATGTAGGGGTTTTCTTTAAAATGGTGCATTGTTTAATGCAAACTAGTGATGTTGAAAATTACCAATCAAACTGTTTGATATGAATCTTTCACTGAGCAGAAAGGCTGTGGTTACCACTTGGATCTGCTCTGGGTGGGGGTTCTGATGGCAGCCTGTTCCTTCATGGGTTTGCCCTGGTACGTAGCAGCCACCGTTATCTCCATCGCTCACATTGACTCTCTGAAGATGGAGAGCGAGTCCAGCGCCCCTGGAGAGGCGCCCCAGTTCCTGGGGGTCAGGTCGGTCAACAGAACACAACAAGAAGTAGACATTTTCATGTGACAACAATTAAACTCTATATTTGATGCACTTGAAAAATGTTTAAATGATAGCTTTTCTAAATTGGGATGTTTAAATGATAGCTTTTCTAAATCGAATAATGTTTTAATTCATGCTCCTTCTCTGTCTATATGCTGAGTCTCTCTCTCTCTCTCTCTCTCTCACACGCACACACGCACGCACGCACGCACGCACACACGCACACACACACACACACACACACACACACACACACACACACACACACACACACACACACACACACACACACACACACACTCTCTCTCTTTCTCTCTTCAATACATAGAGAGCAGAGGATGACAGGCATTTTGGTTTTTGTTCTGACTGGAGTCTCCATCTTCATGGCACCCATACTCCAGGTAGGGACACATATAAATCACATACCGCATTCACTATCTCTAATAATACTTATTATTATTTAGTCCCCACTCACTAACTATCAGCAGTGGACACTTTAATACAGCCCCTCACACCCAGGGAGCAATTAAGTGTCTTGTTCAGGGACACTTTGACATGTCTGGGCGGACCCAGTCTAATAGCAGACAGTTATATTTTGTCAAGATACCAAATTACAAGTTACTTGTCCTTATATTACAATTGTGGTACAAGAAGTTAAGGTATCACTTCATCAGCCAAAGGACACTTAGTCTGTCCCTTACTGAGTTAGCTGTAAATACGGCTGTAATTATCCTGCGTAGAGTAGTAGGCTACCACTGTTTTTTCATAAATCCATGTAATCCATGTATATGTGAAAATGTGAACCCCTACAGGAGCCCATAGTACTATGCGACTGTACAAAACGAATTCAGATACAATATGATTCTAATGCTAAATGCAAATATGCTAAATCCAAACTGTAAAATCATTTGATTTGATTTCCATTCCTTTGTCGTGTTGTAGTACATCCCAATGCCAGTGCTGTATGGTGTCTTTCTCTATATGGGCGTGGCTTCACTCAATGGCATCCAGGTATGGTATGCTTAATATCATCAGCAAAGTAGTACATTGGCTGTTTTGCTTGCAAAAGCTTTTCTCAGAGACACAGCTGCTGTGGAGGCACAATTAACGTCATTGGTGTAGTTCAGTGTTTTTTTAAATGCCTCCCCAGTTCTGTGCCAGAGTGTTGCACGAGAGGCGTGGAGAGATGTGAGGTGATAGGGACAGTTCCGTCAGGACGAGCAAGTCTCTTTCTCGCTTTGTCAAACCGGGCTGATGCAGAGAGGCCTTTGAGGAAGATGAAACAGGAGTTTAGCGCCATCCTGCATTTCACCAGTCACATGTTTTGCATTTTGACATGTAGCATTTCGTTAGCCTCATAGGATAAATGCATAAGTCATTTTTTATGATTTTCGGATAATAAGGAAAAACACATTTTCTCGCAAGTATGTAAGAGTTTTTAACAGTTTCCGTGCCGCGAATGGATTACTCCAGGTTAATGTCGCTGCCGTATCGGACATACCCGCCTTTTGTTTTATGTGTTTAATCCGCCGTAATGTAATGAATCAAAAGAAAATCCGTCTTCGTCGCGGAGTATGAGACTGGATGGCTTCGCTGTGATGACGAAACCGGAAATCGTCACATGCTGTGGGCTGCTAGGGCTTCTGGGAAATTGAGGCCAATGGAAATGCATTGGTTGCAACGCCTCATTGAAACCAATCTTGTGTGCGTCTTCCGGGTGCACCAAGATGGTGGATGCTACACACAGATCATAACAAACCACGGGAGCTTTTTTTGATGGATTTTCGCGGATTAAAAGCCCAAATAATTCAGCGTATGCTCTAAAGGTAATACAACAATCTCGGCAGTGAAGGGGGGTTGATTAAAATGCGGGTTAATCGTAAAAAACAGTCAAACTGTTAATGCAGATTTTTACAATGGTTTCCTGAGGGGTTAACAAAATGTTTTTTACAAAAAGATAAACATGAGAGTCATTCCATAACAAAAAAAAGTGACTTAGGCCATTTTCAAGAAAATAATCTGTGACTTAGGCATTTTTTAATACATGTCTACTAAACACCTGGGGGTCTATTAGAGTGATGTTAACTCCATACTAAACACCTGGGGGTCTATTAGAGTAATGTTAACTCCATACTAAACACCTGGGGGTCTATTAGAGTGATGTTAACTCCATACTAAACACCTGGGGGTCTATTAGAGTGATGTTAACTCCATACTAAACACCTGGGGGTCTATTAGAGTGATGTTACCATACTAAACACCTGGGGGTCTATTAGAGTAATGTTAACTCAATACTAAACACCTGGGGGTCTATTAGAGTAATGTTAACTCCATACTAAACACCTGGGGGTCTATTAGAGTGATGTTAACTCCATACTAAACACCTGGGGGTCTATTAGAGTGATGTTAACTCCATACTAAACACCTGGGGGTCTATTAGAGTGATGTTAACTCCATACTAAACACCTGGGGGTCTATTAGAGTGATGTTAACTCCATACTAAACACCTGGGGGTCTATTAGAGTGATGTTAACTCCATACTAAACACCTGGGGGTCTATTAGAGTGATGTTAACTCCATACTAAACACCTGGGGGTCTATTAGAGTGATGTTAACTCCATACTAAACACCTGGGGGTCTATTAGAGTGATGTTAACTCCATACTAAACACCTGGGGGTCTGTTAGAGTAATGTTAACTCCATACAGAACACCTGGGGGTCTATTAGAGTAATGTTAACTCCATACTAAACACCTGGGGGTCTGTTAGAGTAATGTTAACTCCATACTAAACACCTGGGGGTCTGTTAGAGTAATGTTAACTCCATACAGAACACCTGGGGGTCTATTAGAGTGATGTTAACTCCATACTAAACACCTGGGGGTCTATTAGAGTGATGTTAACTCCATACTAAACACCTGGGGGTCTATTAGAGTGATGTTAACTCCATACTAAACACCTGGGGGTCTATTAGAGTAATGTTAACTCCATACTAAACACCTGGGGGTCTATTAGAGTAATGTTAACTCCATACTAAACACCTGGGGGTCTATTAGAGTGATGTTAACTCCATACTAAACACCTGGGGGTCTGTTAGAGTAATGTTAACTCCATACTAAACACCTGGGGGTCTGTTAGAGTAATGTTAACTACATACTAAACACCTGGGGGTCTATTAGAGTGATGTTAACTCCATACTAAACACCTGGGGTCTATTAGAGTAATGTTAACTCCATACAGAACACCTGGGGGTCTATTAGAATAATGTTAACTCCATACTAAACACCTGGGGGTCTATTAGAGTAATGTTAACTCCATACTAAACACCTGGGGGTCTGTTAGAGTAATGTTAACTCCATACTAAACACCTGGGGGTCTATTAGAGTAACTGTTGTTTGCTGTGTATGCAATGTAAAAATGCCCAAGTCACACAAAGTGAGTTAGGCGGCAACGTAAAAATGCTCAAATCACACAAGTGACTTAGGCAGATCATCATTTTTGAAGATTGTGAGCTTTGTGATTGGCTGAGGACATAGGCGATGATCCAGAACGATGCAGCAGCCCCAGGAGATCACCTGTATGCAGAAATCTCAATTTCGCCAAAAAATGACTTAGGCATTTATCCTATGAGGCTAACGATTTACATTTAAGAAGATTTACATATTATCAAGTAGCTGAAGTAGGTAACCCGGTCTGTATTCAATTCAGCTCTAACTTGGTCTAACTTCTTCTTCTGATGTATTCTCTCCCAACACCAATGGTTGCCTGGTCCCTTTCCGATCCCAAAGTTCTGGGACAGGTTGAAGTTGTTCTGGATGCCGTCCAAACACCAGCCAGACTTCTCCTACCTGCGTCACGTCCCCCTTAGGAAGGTCCATCTCTTCACCCTGGTCCAGATCATATGCCTGGCAGTACTCTGGATCCTCAAGTCCACATTTCTGGCCATCCTCTTCCCTGTCATGGTACGTAATGCGCTGTTAAATAACCGTTTCAGTTCATACGACGTATGAGACCGTCATAAGGATCCCGAAGTATTAGTACCATCGACGTGTGAGGACGTCCTAGCGACGTCCTAGTGATACGGGGCGAGATAAGAATACTCTGAATTTTTCCTATTTTTTCTTTTTTTGGCTTTTGGCTTTCCGTAGGCTAACGCTCAGTGCAACTATTAGCTTGTCATTGACTCCCATGTTAGCGCGGCGGAAAGAATGACTCGTATCTCCTAATCCAGGGCGCTCTCCGTGGTGATGAATGGATCGATATGCTGGCGCTTCATTTCTGCTCCTCATCCGTCTCTCCCGCAAAATATGAACGCTTTTTGGAGCGTAAAAAAATAAATTAAGATGATCGGGGATGTGAGGTCTCTTTGTAAAGTCAACTTTTTTTTAGGAAAGTGTTTCCGGTTCATGGCTTTCAGAGTAAAAGCGATCAGACAACTCTGGCACCCAGAGCTTCTATTTTGAAGGCACTTCCGCTTGAAAAACAGTCCTTTTTGTCGAGTGACACCGTTGCATGACAGTGCAGACAGTTGGATGTTTTACATGGTGTATATATACATATAATATACAGTATACTGTATGTACTGAATGTTGTACAACATGTTGTATGTACAGTAATACTGTATGCAATGTACACCATCTACATCTAATGTTTTTTTTTTTTTATAAATTTTTATCCCACGATTTTGTAACCCAGTTTTCTTTTCACCCAGTGCCAATTATCTAATATAATCCTGGGCGCTAAACTTCCTCTGCCAACCTGGGGGGGCAGCGGACTGACCTCATGCCTCCTTCTATGCATGAGGAGTCCAAGCTGCTTCTTTTCACCTGACAGAGGGGAATTTCCCCAGCCGGACGTAGCGCGTGGAAGGGACACGTTATTCCGACCAGTTCCTTTCCCCTCCATCAGGCGCCCCGGCTGGCCAGGGGGAGGTAGTTTTAGAGACCAGGATTACGGCATGTTTTTGTGAGGGTAACTACCCTAGGGGACACAGGGAGAACATGCAAACTCCACACAGAAAGGCCCTATCGCCAACCCCCGCCTCGGGTATGGGCACCATCTACATCTAATGTACAAAAATACAAAATAAACAATCGTACTTTCCAGAAATTGGTAATTGGTAATGCTTTGGTCGATTTCTCTGAGGTCTATTGGGTATACCTTTTATTGATGCCCCAAAGCGCAGTGAGCCATGCATAATTGAAGGGCTCTTTATCATTTGGGTTTTAGTGGTCTTGTGGCATGCCTCAATTACATTTAGAGAACACACACACACACACACACACACACACACACACACACACACACACACACACACACACACACACACACACACACACACACACACACACACACACACACACACACACACACACACACACACACACACACACACACACACACAATTGAATCAGAACAAGCTGCTCAGTGCCGGCGCCAGGCACAAATCAGCAGGTGGGCATACTTTCTTTCCAAAGGGGGCACTATGTTTTTCAAACCCCTCTATGTATAACAAATACTCGCCTATTAACAGTGATGTATTGAAAAGGGCTACAAGTATAGGCTATACAATTAGGCAGCAGCAACACTAACAACAAACAAACAAATACAACTATGTTCAGCATTATAATGTCTTCTTCATATTACCTTTTATTGGTATAGGGTAGGGTACTACTGACCAATCTGGACCGTAGGGGCACAAAGTCCAATCTAGAGCCGCCACTGAAACTGCTGTGAATGAATGAATGAATGAATTTTTATTTTCGTGTCTTGTCATTAAGACCCATCCCTTACGGGATTATAAGACACCAACAACATAAATAAACTATCACGTCTATCACGTCAAAACAAAAACAGAAGTAAGCATTATCATAAAATAAAATAAAATACATCACATATAAGTTTTCTTTGTCCGTATGTCCCAAGCTTTCTCTATATATTCTGCTAATGCAAATATCTTTTGTTCGAAAAATCCATCTCAGTCGCTCTGCATCACTTAACCACATCAGATCTATATTTTTAGTACATCTGTTAAATAACTTTTGACGTAGCTCATGATACAACGGGCAATAGAAAAGAAAATGGAACTCATTCTCAATATCATTTATATCACAGTAGGTGCAAATACGTTCTTCTTCTGTAACTCCTCTATACCTCCCAGTCTCAAGGTGCAAGGGCAAGATCCCAGAACGAAGTTGGGCACATAGGGATCTTTGTCTTTTGGATAATGGGGCACAAGCATACTTTTCACTAGCGTACCAGCTTTTTATCGTGTGTTGTTTTTAGATCCTGGGCCTGATGGGCGTGCGTCTGGCGCTCGACATGGTCTTCTCCCAGCATGACTTGGCTTGGCTGGATGACATCCTACCAGACAAGGATAAGAAGAAGAAAGATGATGACAAGAAGGGGAAAGACAAGAAGAAATCTAAGCAGGATGACAGCGATGATGAGGTGAGGGAATACAATGCAGGCTTCTGCTTCCTCCTGCTGGTGGTAAAGGATCATGACATGTTTATAACGTCTGGTCTTTTGCGCGCGTGTGTGTGTGTGTGTGTGTGTGTGTGTGTGTGTGTGTGTGTGTGTGTGTGTGTGTGTGTGTGTGTGTGTGTTTTTATATCCTGTAGGACCATGATCCCTACTCCAAGCCATGTTCTCCCACCTCAGAGTCAGAAGCGGATCGCAGGTACTGTGTCCTCAAACTACACATCCCCTACAAAGACCTGGTCCAACCCGATGCAGCCCAGTCGGAATGGGCCGCTCAATGCCGGCCGGGGCTGAGACATGCACCTTGATATACAGTATACTAAAGCACTCAATTATACACAATGCCACTTGCACTCAAACATCACTCGATACAGTACATCACTAAGTAGTAGTAGTCTCATTGATTGATTGATTCTTGAATACTTTATTAACAGTTTGAAAATAATACGATCATTATTCAATGATGCTAAAAGGGTAACACAAAAGGGCTTGTTTCCATTGTGGTCCTATGTATTCGATTCATCAATTATTGAATATAAACCGTACGAATGCATCAGATTCAGATACATTCCACCTTCATGTTAACCATTGAGTCAGTAATGTCCTAAACCGTTAAAATGGTATTACTATTTAAAAAAATAACGTAAATAGTGAAAATAGACGATCTACAAGCGCCACAAGCTTGGCAGTTTGTAGATCTGCTATTTTCACTACTTTTTTATTTTTTACTTTGCAGTTGTACAGCGAGAAAATTGAAATATTGATATACGAGGTTTCTGCCCGGCAGCAATGATATAAACCACTCACAGGTCTACCCACTTGGACATTGCTTGATATAGGCCTACTCTGTTTGGCTCAATTTTGAATAATGTATTATTTCTTACAATTAATACAAACAGTTCTGCTACATTGGTAAAGCTGTCTGATTGACACCTGCCACAGTTACATCTCTGGCTGATCTACTGTGGCCTCACGTAACGATACTAATATCACTACGTGGATATTAGTCTTGTCCCTCTCAGTGTTCGAATTTATTTCGCAATGTCCCGCCCCATATTTGAATACTGGGTCCTCGTTCCAGACGATTCTGGTTAGCCGTCACCATTTTGTCCGTGAAGTCCTCCCAAATTGAGAGGGTCCAGACTTAATCTGCCTGGGGCAATATGCATTGCAATGGCAGCTGGCTAGTATAGACTTATTAGATGCTAGCAAGCAGTTAAAATATGCACAGTTCAGTCAGATAACTCATAAATAGAGTGAACAAATATTTATTATAGAATGAGCATAAGTGTGCATATAATATTTTATCTTGGCGTTCGGCTCGGCTACATTTTGCTCCCGGCACAATTCTACAACCATCATTAACCATTAAGAGCAGGGAGATAGATATACAATAACAACCCCCCCATGGGGAACAGGAATAGCAGACCCCACCGGTGGTGCTGGGGTGGCGGTGGGAGCAAACAGTGCATAACACCACCAGGAACGCATATGCAGAGGAAGGAACACAGGAAGAATCCAGTATTAGGTTTCCTCCGAGGTGGTGGAAAGCCTGGTGAGGCGATGTTAAGTATTAGGTGAGCTTAAATATCCCACCCAATTGGTCAGCTGATTGCCACGTCAGCGAATGACATGTGGGTCTTGCATAACACTGAATGAGCCCCTCGAGTATTTCTGACTGAACTAATTCCGCAAGCTACGTATCATTAATTAATTTTCTTGATTTTGTAGCTGTGATGTAATTTGTTCATTTATTTGTGTGTTATTTAATTGGACTATTCCCATTTGTTTGCTTGTTGGTTCTTTTAGTCTTAATTGATCACACACACACATACACACACACACACACACACACACACACACACACACACACACACACACACACACACCTCATACGGCAATTATGTCTCCGATGTAATGTTAGGGCTGAGGTATTGTATCCCATAATATTCTACCCTCCTCTCCATGCACTTTAAGGCAATGCAGATGTCTGTGACCTGATGTGCTGTACATTTTACTGTCATCTGTGAGTTATCAAGTCACCATAGTTTTGTGTGATGTGTTTTAATATTAAGATAGGCAGTGGCTGCTTGAAAAGGGTTTTAAACTGTGGTGATTTCAAATTAATTTGATGTATATTTTCCTATTTTATTGTTTCAAGACCAATGGTGGGGGCTCTTTGTTTAGAAGAAATGTCTGGAATTGAAATAGATTAATAAAACGTGTTGTCTGCATTGATCTAGTCAAGTCTATTTTGTATTTAGTATGTATTTGGTCAGAATTTTAGGGTGTTTGTTCAATATTATTAGTACTATATTGTTTTAGTCTGTATAAGTCCTGGTTTGGTTGTTTCTTTTCTCCGTGTGTCATTTATTCACACAGCAAATTCACTTTATTTCTGCTTAAGTATGACATAAGATACTTGACACAAAATTATGTGAATAAGGTCAATATATCTGCTTAGCATTCAGTCCATGATTTTCATGGACAAGTTGAATAATGGTCCACTATGCTGTAAGGAACCTTAATAAATATTTTAAGCTTTGAAGCTTATTTCAGTGTGCGGACCCTATCTTTCTTCTATTATTAACCTCGGCCTGGCATCTTGTATTTAGTTAGTGGATGTTCGTGCTCTATTGTATTTTTCCAGTTGAATAATGGACATCACCAAGACCAGCTTTTAGCACATCAACGTGAATAATCATATTGAAAGCATAATTATGCCCCGATGTTATGAAATTATTCTACTATTGTTTGTACTGTTCATGTGCCTGTCCTTTTTCTAGAGGACTTCAAACCTGCCCATCATGTCTGCATTGCTTTGAAAGAGGCATGGTTTGGAACTAACAGATACACAGATACACGAGTGACTGGCATAGAGCCCTGAGGGACTCAACGGTCAACCAAGTCCAAGGTTTAAGTGGTTGATGTGGACTGTGTATTTTGGCTGTGGGTCTGTACGTATGTAGTATGGTAGTATGATAACTGGACTTGCCCGTTCCTCAGCATCACTCTGCACCTGAAGATCTCCTGCCCGTCCTCTCCGACTGCAGCAGTGCCCATGGGCCCAGGGATGGCCTGCCCCATCCCCCAGGTCAAGATTGAGATGGATTCGGATTCATACTCGGACACCGATCACCATGACGATCGCCGACGTCATGGCAGCGAGACGACACTGTAACGGAAGTACTGTATGAGAGGTGCTGGATCTCGCGCACAAGTACATAGTGTATATACTATACTGTCTGGGACTGCAAACAATCACTGTACCAAAAAAATAGCAAAAAGAAAAACAGTAGGCCACTGTTTGGACTGACAGCAGTAAGTGTAATGACACCTCATTGAGTTGGGAATTACACGTAGGCCTACTTGAAATTAAATCAGCATTATCTTGCTATTAATCTTGTACAAAAGTAACACACTTACTATTTAGCAGAAAGGGCTAGGATATTAGGTATGGGGAAGAATATGAGTAATATATTCATATATATTTAATAATGTATACAGTATACATTGTAACTACATATTTAATTATGTTGCAGAAATGCAATAGTTCTGAATCTGAATCAAACTTGAAATCAGTGTCAACTGACCTCAGAAGTCAGAACGCAATTTCCAAATAAAACTAAATGAAGAGTATGTCCTTTAACCTCCAGTTCTGATTCAGGGCCATAGAATTGTTGGGGGTACAGAATCATTTGAGATGAGATTCAGATTTCAGAAGTGTTAATCATTAGTGTAAAAGAAGATTGTGGCCCAGGCCGTAGCGTAACGGTCTGGGCACCGGACTGGTGATCCAGTCGCGGTGTGCCGCGGGTTCGACTCCCGGACCCGACACGGCCTTTACCGCATGTCATCCCCCCATCTCTCTCCCGTTTCCTGTCAGCCTACTTTCTATCCCTTAAAAAATCAATAAAGGCGTAAGCCGCAAAAAAATATCTTAAAAAAAAAAAAAAAAAAAAAAAGAAATTAGATTGTAAAAAATAAAAATACAAGCTAAATCTGTGATGGCGTGTGTGGGAGAAATATAGCCTGGTTAGGAGAACTATACTGTAGTGTGGGTCCCTGGTCTTCTTGCTTTGTGACTACAGTAGTAGTAACTCTACATGCTTGCACTCTCAGCCAGGGCTGTCACAATCATGACATTTTAGTTGACAAATTTGTACAAATAGAGATTAATTATTTAATTACATTTTTGGCATAAAAAATTTGAACATATGAATACATTACATTTTTGTTTAGCTTTTAGCCTTCGTAAACAAATATTCAACAGGTCAGATATGCCATAACTGACATATATAATAACTTAATACTTTCAACAAAGTGTAATTATCTGTTGTGAGCTTGTAGAGCTGCAATTTCCACCATTTATTTATTTTTATATATGAAACATTTTCAACATGGAAACATTAATTTAATGTGATTATCAAAACATAATTGTGATTAGGCGATAATGTAATAATTGTGACAGGCCAACTGTCAACAAGTCAGCTGGGGAAAAAAGAAACAACCAAAGATTTTGTGATGTTGTTGAAAAGGATCACTTTGGGATTGAATGTAGCAGAGCGGCTTATACAAGTTGAACTCAAGAATACATTTGAAAAATGATACACAAAACAGCCCTCATTATTACAGAATACTACACACTGTACTATCCTCAGTGTTTATTTAACTGAGTGTTACAAATACATTTAAATTAACAATTTCACACGTAAAAGCACATTCTTCGGACATTCTTGTATTGCCATGTTAATTTTGTAATTATGAATAATATAAAGGTTGTGTACATGATCTTGTCTTCATGATTGTTCATCCTTAAAATTATATTCATTCTACCATTACTGAGAGTATTGTATTAATTGTGTTATGTCCTGATTTCACCATAAGACTGTATGGTTGTAATAATAATCACAGCTGTGCATTATTTTCCAAATTTCTTATATATATATATAAAGCATTTTACAAAAATGAAATACAATTTTTCAAATTAACTTTTGACATTATACTGTACATTTACCAGTACAGCACTGGTGCAAATACATTATATAAGCACATTGGGATGACAACTGGTGCTGCTTAATCCATGAACAAAACAAATAAAGCTCTTCAATAAAGTAGCTACTGTCAATTAAGGCACTAAAAATAGATATACACATTGCCTTTATGAGACATATTTGACTTGTTTTTAGAACACAAGTACAAATATCCATTCATTGTTGGTGCCTCTCATAAACACCTGTGACACCATCATGTTAAGACACATGATGGTGTCCCTGAGTCATTAGTAAAACCGTCTGCAAAGCCCTCTCCTTCCAACAGAATGGGCCGTTTGTTACACATTGGGCAGAGTTTGTTGCGTTCCTGCGAGGCTCTCATCCAGATGATGAGGTTCCAGCGCTGGCCAGAAGAGATTGGCAGGGCCCCATGCATGTGCTGGCCCCTGTGGAGGAGCCCCTCTGTCACCCTGTGTTCAACCTCTGAGCACTCAGTCTCACTCAGAGGCACCTACAGGAGGCAATAGCAAACATCTGATGTATTACAGCGATATTACAGGACCGTAGGTGGTGTAATTGAGGAATGTTATGTACTTTTGTACTTTAGATTAGAGTTACCTGCATGTATTTTTTGAAAACGATTGTTTTTAGTATAGGTATACTATAGATACTGTATAAGGCCTAACCACCAGGGACTGGGGTCGCAAATTAGCCTCGGCTATAAACCAGCCATATACAATGCTTTTTATAACTTGATACATGGGTTTACATGTATCATGTATTGTACATGTATTGTCCCTGTTAAATAAACGTATAAATACAAATTAATAAAAAGAAAGGTTTAATTGTGCAGGATTGTGTAGGTTAATGATTTTATTTATTTATTACAAAACAAAAATGGATTGAAATGATCACCTCTCTCATATCACCAAAGTAAAGGTTGCCATCACTGAAGTCCTTCCCCAGAGACGCGTTGAGTGTGACCTCTGCATTGTCATAGTGGTAGCTAAGGTCCAGGTCTTCGTGCATATCATACTTCACCACAAAGGCCTTGTGGCTGTCCAGAAAACCCCCTCCACAGTCTGGGAAGAGCAAGGACGTAATCGGACGGAGATAATGCACACGGAGAGGGCTGATGAAGCCATGGTCAAACCCAAGTTCATTGAGAAGGATCTAGATATAGGACGAGAAAAACATTACAGCTTACAACGGCACTCTATTAACCACATGAGCCCTAGCATCCCTATTCTGGGCAAGTCATAACAGAACATTTCACAAAGATATATAAGGTTTAAGTGGTTAAGACAAAATGTTCTGTGGATGCCTTCATTTCTTATACTGTTCAGAACAGTGTTAAGACAAATTACATTGGAATATACTACCCTGTACGTACCCCATAGTTGTTCATGGTGTTGGGTCTTCCTTTAGGGGCTGAAGAATGCTCAAAGTGCTCCAGCTCCTCTATCAGTGCATCACAGAAGCTTTTCTTGAAAACAGTGAAGCGATACACCCTTGGAGCTTTAAAGAGATAGGTAAAATACATTTACTTAAAGCATTTTTTATGTGATTGAAATGATTATAAAGATAACAATATTTTTCAATTAAGAAAAAGTAAGAAAGGAAAAAAAAAACTTTCTTTCTACTTCTCATTCTCAACTCACCTTTCTCTACTTGTAACAGACTAAGAAGTCCATCTCTGCTGGCTTCATTTCTCCTACAATAGTCAACAATCTGTTTGAATTCCGGGGAGAGATAGGATTCCTGGAAACAGGTGTTATTTAGATGTTTTTTCTTGCTAGCAATGGATATTGCTTTTGGACAGAGAAACCTTGTCTTGTATAATCCAAAACGTACTTAGCAGGAAACAGGCACATTTACCAGTGTTCCAATGGATTGAATGTAGTTGTTATTTGGTCACATACCTTTGTTAACACTTGTAGTGTGGTACGAGGCGTCAAAAAAAACAGCTCCCGTAGGATTTTTGTGCTAAAATTGATTTTTTTGCAGATCTTGGTTCTATAGAGTCCAAACTATGAGAAAATGATGGGGTTAAAATTTTCCCGGCCCCCACCCCGTTTCTGGGGGGTCATCTATTTGGGACCTCCCAGAACAGTATGCCAGCCAGTTAATGTCCGATTTTCATAATATTAGAATTGTTTAGTATGTTTTAAAACAACAAGTTGATTTCTTAAACTTTTAAAGTGGTCAAAATTATCTTTTTTGACTTTTGGTAGGGGTGTTTCCTCACTTGGGACCTCCCGGACTGACCCCTGGGCCTATCCCAGTTCTCATTACATTCCTTGCTCTGCTCCTGCTCCAGAATATTGTCAAATTAGATCATAAATGAAGCATAAAAGTATTTGTAGCTGGGCTCTGATATAAATAAAATAGTAGTAGCCAATACCAGGGGTCTTCCACAGGGGGCCCATGACCCCTAGGGGGTCCTCAGAGTTACTATACAGGGGCCCACCAAATCATTGTGGGATAGGAACTTTTTTCTTTTTTTACATTAAACCACTTGAACCATAGCATCCCTTTTCCGAGGAGAACTTTAGCCAACAATAGCTGATCTACAAGGTTGTAGTTTGAGCTTGTAGATCAGCTATTTTCAAAGTAAGGTGCCTCAGACCCAAGTGTAGCAAATATTGCTGTTAAATAAAGATCAGCCAAGATCAGCCAGGCTGCTGCTGTCTTTCTCTTTTCTCTTTGTCTTTCTGTTGTCGCCGTCGGTCAGGTGACTGGGAGGGCTACTTGTCATCCTTAGAGGAACTCTCAAGTATTTATTTGCTCGTGATCTCCTTAAATATGCTCGACTGATGCCAGTCTATCTTGCCCAAATGAACGCTCTTGAACAGGATGACCCAGAAACATGGAACGCACTGAAGTCAGGTGAATTTGTGGTGGCAAAGTCAGAGATACCGTTCACTCATCTCTTCACAGATCAAGCCCTTGAGCAGGAAATCAAGAAGCTAAGGGACATGGTGGGATGGTTGGACTCAGTAGAGATGAAGCAGCTCTGGACCGACTAGTCACTACCACACCTCATCTTTCTGGTCTAGTGAATCAGTACCTCAACAGCTTCCCAAAAGCTTCCAGGTCTTCAAGGAAAGAACATTATCAGCTCTCAGGAGAGATTGCATTGAGGTCAAGAGAAAATGCTCTCAAGCAATGTAAATTGATTGAGTTGCACTGTGGAGGCAATCTGTTCAAAGAGAACACACCATTGAAGAGTCTGGTTTCATCAGCGCTTGTGTCAGATGGGGCAAAAAATTACATTCTTCCTGGGCCTACACAATTTTCCTGGGCCTACACAATTTATCTGGTGCTGACTGGGTAGGACAATTTGTTGGAATTTCCAAGAAGACATGGGTCAATGCCTACTTGAGGCTTGATGATGATGATCCTGCCATTAACTGCTTCAAGGACCTTGGAATGGGTTTCATTCCTCCTGAGCTTGTTAACGGCAAGCTTTCCTCACCATTGGAGCATTTTGCATGCCGTGTTTACAGTCCAAAAGGTCCAACAACCTTGCCATTACTAGATGGGAACTATTTCGGTCAAAGAACTTGGAGGGTGAGATGCTACCTCCCACTCGTGCTGCACTGCTACCACATATCCTCTGTGCCAACTACATCACAATGCGGGATAAGTCATTCATACCTGACAAATTGCCCTGAGCTTCCACCAATCGACCAAAATGGATGGAATTCAGATAGTGGAGGGTATGTTCCAGTCAGGTGTCTTGCCCTCCCTGCTCCAAAGGCAGTACTTGAGCTCATCACATGTGGTTGCAAAGCAGGTTGCAAGGGACGGTGCAGCTGCTCAAACAATAACCTGCCTTGCACTTGCGCTATGGTGGAGACTGTGTCAACACTATCAGGGAGGACATTCAAGATGATGATGAGTCGATGACGAAGATGAATAGATCCTGCAAATAATGTATTGTAGGCTTAATTGACCATGGGCTCTTTAAGAGGATAGGTGTGTGTGTGTGTGTGTTGTGTTGTTAGTGTGAGTGCAGTGTGTGAAATAAATGGACACGTTCTGCATGCCCAAAGTGAGAAGTTGCAATACCTTTATTCCCTGCAGTAACATCTGTCAACAATAATGGTAGAATACTAATAAACTATCAAAGTACTTTCAAAGGTACATAAACGCAAGATATTCTAATAATATTCGAAATACTTAAATCACATATATGGGTGCAAGAATAGGGGCAAAACTAGTCCCGGCCCCCTGTGGAAGACCTCTGGTATTAACTACTACTAATTTTTGTAAACTTAAATTATTATCTAATTTGACATTGTTCTGGAACAGGAGCAGAGCGAGGAATGTAATGAGTACTGAGATGAGTCCGGGGGGCCCCGGGTGAAGAAAGACCCCAACCAAAAGTCAGAAAAGATTATTCTGGCTACTTTCAAAGTGTAAGAAATCAACTCAGAATATTTATAAACCTATAAAACAACCCTAATATTATGAAAATCGGACATTAATTGTCTGGCGTACTATTATGGGGGGTCCCAAAATATATGACCCCCCAAATAAGGGGTGGGGGTCGGGAGAATTTGAACCCCATCATTTTCTGACAGTTTGGTCCCTATGAAAGCCAAAAAAGCAAAAAAATCACTTTTAGCAAAAAAATCCTACGGAAATACACCTCGTACCACACTATTGTCATTGGTTAAATATTCCGGACGCTTTGTGAGATTTTAAAACTTTATTATTTTTACTACTTTTTTGTGACACTGTCGCATGATGAAGTGCATTAATTTATGAAAAAAGAAAAAACTAAACAAAACATCAAAACAAATGGAGATACAACGTTTCTGCCCAACAGCGTTGGGCATTATTTTAAGTAGCATTAACAATGTCTGAAATCTACCTGTAACTGGTAGATGTGAGGATGGCGGGGCTGGTAAATGTTCCTTATAGCTGCAGCTCTCTCAGCAGACTTCACACCAAGGAACCTCCGCCTGTCCAATTCTTGTGAAATCTAAGTAGGGGTGCAACATTAAATAAAATCGATTTAGTCGATTATAAATAAATATCCATGATAAATTAGCATTAATCATCATTAATTAATAATCCCTATTTTGGGCTTTTGTAATAATAATTGGCAAAGAGTTTTTAAAAAATCCCCCAAAATTCTAAAATAGTAAAAATAGACTGTGACGCGTTAGGAGCTTGTAGATTGGTTATTTTTGCACTTCAAAGTACAAAATAACACATACATGGTTAATAGATTTGTTGATACGTATAAAAAAACTTGCCTTTTTGAGGACATCATCAAATTGTGCATCCATTGAACAGCCAAGCCTTCTAAGTACCTGCAATGAGAAGGTGATAAACATAATATATATAGCCTATCTAGCCCTAGAACGGCTCTTGTTGTCATACAGTACAGTATGTACAGTATTTCACATACATGACAATTTACGAAGTATAATTAAATGATCACAGGCATTCTAGGTCTATAGCCTATCTATATCACTCAGTTGTGCAGAAAATAAATGCATAATATGTGATGTATAAGTTATGCAAATACACAACAAATCATTATGCATTCATTGAATATCAGTTAAGTTAAATAGTTTACCCACTTCTTCATAATCCAACCTGAACTGTTGCTCAGATACAAATCGAACATGGAGCTTGTAGTCCTCGAGAAAAATATTTTCGGTAGTAAAACAACTACAAGTGTAAAATCTAGGTTTATCCTCCTCGTCTGCCATAACTACAGGAGGAAAACTAGTCAGCTCAAAACACCGGAAATCAAGTGGTTTATTATGATCCAACAATGTTTTGTGTCCGATGGGAACCCCTTACCCCATCCTGTTTTCTCTCTTCTTCTTCTGCCCCCCCCCCCCCCATCCCACCCTTTGTAGACATATTAGATATATATCCACCATCTGAATTTCCAGGTAACTAATACATGTTTTCCAATGTATGTATTGGTATTATTTATGATAGTAGAATAAGTAATGGCGGAACTGTAAGATGCGTGGAGTGTTTTCGGGTTCAGCATTTAGAAGACGTACTGTCGCTCAAATTTGCTGTAGAGTAGCGGTATTATTAGTGTTGCGTAACTTGCGTTGCATTCAAACGACTTCGAGTTCGAGTTTAGTAATGTTATGTTTTAATCGCATTTGATAAGATTGCTTAGTTGTGAAGATCGGATTCACGTTTTCAGAGCGGAGATGTTGAGTGCGGAATCGTTGCAAGTGGCAGAGGAGGAGGTGGTGGAGTCCAGCTCAAATAGACTGGGCGATATCTACACGTTTGTGGCAGAAGGATGCTATCCCCAGACAATGAATCCCATAAGAAAGAAGAACCTCAAAAGATATGCTCAGAAATTTGTCATTGATGGTGCGTATGAAGTGGCAAGTAGTGTGTTAGTATACGTCCTCACGCCATTCCTGATAAGTGTATATTAAATCAAACTCATTATCACCACCTAGCTTTGGTCCATAGCCAATAGCCATACTTAGCCCAAACATATAGATTCTCGTAGATCGAAAAAAAAAAAACCTCTACGAGAATCTAAATGTTTGGGCTAAGCCATACTGCTCTTGCTGCCCTTGCATCTAATGTGACGGCATTTATAGAGAGCTATGGACCAGAGCTAATTATCACCCAGGGTAAATTCTATCCCTACTTTGCAGCACTAGGTTTTTTATAATGGGTTGAATGATCTAGAGTTGCGATACCAGCCATTGACAATACCATTCATCCAGACAGAAAAGTCCGATCTGCTTGTATTAAACGACCTTAAACTCACCAACGAAAGCTTGAAATATCCTCTTTCTATCCAAGTGTTTTTCATAAACAGCATTTCTTAGCAGAAAGTAGCACATAGTCATGACTCATGGATTTTTATGAAACAATTTTAAACAGTCAGTGTACAGTATTATGCCAATACAATTCTTAATGATACATTTTCACCCAAGATGGTAGGTTGTACTATGTGGGGCCGAAGAAAGAAGAGAAGCGAGAGGTCGTGATTGAGTCTGAGAGGAAGAGGCAGATATTCCTTGACAGCCACTTCAATGACATTGGCCATCACCTAGGCCAGAAGAAGACTGTTCACAGGATCCAGAGCAAGTTCTACTGGCTGGGCATCGTCAAGGATGTGGTAGACTGGGTTTGTGAGGCTTCCCATGTGGGGGGGGGGGGGGGGGGGTGGGGGGAGATTGGCAGGTTGAAACCATTGTGAACAATAATGTGAACCGTATTCTTGTTTCAGATTAAAGTGTGCGAGACCTGTCAACACGCGGAGCGGACCAAAAACTTGGCAAGGACTGTTCGGCCTATTAAAGTGAATGCACCCTGGGATATTGTTGGGGTTGACATAATAGGTGTGTGCCTCAAGAGTTTACAATAGACGACTACCCTGTAATTTCTTCCCTAGGCGCTCTCTAATTAGTTCCTAGTTTCGCACATTTTGCCACTTATTTTTTACCTGATACGTTCAGCATCACATACGGGAGTATTGTTCATGATTTATACGGCTTTGATGATACTTGCTTGTAATGCTGACAATTAATTAAAACTTGTTTTTGATGATGCACTTGTTTGTTGTTGTTGGTTTTCATGTCTTGTCTTCACCAGGACCCTTCCTGGAGACCGAACAACAAAACACCAGTGTGGTAATCATCATCGATTATTTTAGTAAATGGCTGGAGGCCTTCCCTATTCCAAAGACAGATGCTCTCTCTGTTGCTAGATGCATTTCTAAGTCCATATTCAGGTATTAAATACTATGCAAGAACGTCTTAAATAGATGTACAAAACCGACAGATATTTTGACCCCTGCTGAATGGAATGCTTTTTCTTCTCTTTAACCAGGTTCGGAGCACCTAAAACCCTAGTTTGCACACAGAATATTGATTTCTGTGATGAGGTGAGATTTTGTAGCATTTCCAAAAACATGAGAATAAAAATCAAATAATCCAAGATATATCTCCATAGAAAGCTTGTAAACTAGCATCAAGGAGATACAATGATATTGATATCTAGACAGCGAGGTAGTCTGAAGAGGAGCAGGAAAGGGGGAGATGTGAACATTTTGATTGGTTGTACCAGGAGGACCAGGAGTGATCATGACAGTACAGGAGGCCAATAAGGTGGAAGTTACAGTGGTCAAGCTTTGAGATAACTGGCTAAAGAATGAAGGGTCTGATCCTTCCAATGTTATAGTCTAGTACAGTGCTTCTCAGCTACAGTCCTGGGAACTCGCTCTAATGTTGGTTTTCTATTCAATTCTACTGATAATTCACAACAATTTGTGTTGTGACTTGTTGTGGGTGCGTTCCAGGTGACAAAGCTGCTGTGTGAAAGGTGGAGCCTGGTGCAGAGAGTGTCTCCTTTGGAGCAGCCACAGCTCAACCCACTCCACGACTGTACCAGTGTACTACTGAAGGAGGCCATAGTCCAGATGGTGACAGAAAAACAGGCAGAGTGGGATGATTTCCTGGAACCCTTGTTGTTTCTGTTCAGAACGTCCACCAACCCCACCACCAAGTTCACCCCTTATTCCCTGATGTTCAACAGGCAGGCTAATTTACTCCATGATGAGGTAATGCCAGTATGCCACTACTCCTGCTACATATACTACCACTTCTTATAACAACAACAATACAAACTTTATATTTAGTGTTTCTATGTAACATTCATTCATAGTAGGGAGTGCCACTTAAAATCCATAAGATAACATAACAGCACAATGTTAAAATGCATCTTTGATATCTGCTGTAACAACAAGTGATACATGTTGCATGATATATCTAGTTCCTTTCTTTAAAGCATGCAAATAGGGTTGGCTGTCTTTGCTCTTGAAAACTGGTAATTGCAGTTTTATATTTTTGTTTGTTGGTGACATTACTTTTCAAGACTCTTCCTCTCCCCCCCCCCCCCCCCCCCAATACAGCCAAAACTTAGCCTCCTTAATTATGATGACCAGGAGCAGGATACACGTGTATACTCTGAAAAGGAAGAGGCTGCTCCTTATATGACTGTCATGCAGGAGCAACAGAACTCAGTCAAGCAGCTGGTAAATCATATTTTCTACAGTGTGTTACATAATGTATTTCCCTGTTGGTTTGTGTGTGACATGGTAAGACTGAATTTGTATTCATTTTGTATCATACTGACAGGTGTTAGCCAACATGAACACAGCCTACAAGCAAGAGAAGAAAAATGCAAAGCGCAGGTTACGGAACATGCCTTCCATGACCTTTAAGATTGCAGATCCCATGTTTGGATCTGGGGAGTCGCCCTCCCCCAAAAAATTGAAGGAGGAGAGTCTTTACTTGTCTTTTCCTGTGGAGACAGTGTTGGCTACAAAGGCAAGGAGCTCAGATGACAAAAATACTGACTTAGAATATCCTCTCCCAGTGTCTGATGTCCATTGATGGTTGATTCTATCAATAATCGGGGAGTTGGAAAGCAATTTATAATTACATTGATGGAACATGACTACTCACTACATGAGCTACACTACATCTTCATGAGCTGCCTGAAATCCAGGTGGAATGATGGAAATCCTAATACTGGAAGAGCTTGATTATTACCATCTTCTTAACAATATGCAGGAACCTGGTCATGTTGGCATTTCTTCTTTTAGAGGACCATGCTAGTCTAATTGTTATACTCCTAGTAAAAAAGTGCTGCTTTTGGAACTCTAATTTAGCTAACCCATTTAGACCTTAGGCTGACTAAAACCTACGGTAACCTAGGTTTCTGAAAACCTGCCAATTTGTATTCAAACAATAAAAAATAATAACTATTGTTGCTACATGTATCGCATGGCAACAACTAATTAGACAGAGGTAGCGTCCAGATTGAAAGGAAAACATTTAACTGATGTTATTTAAGTGAACAGTCATTCACGTTTAACATACTGTATATCAAAATATGGCAATTGTTGGGGGGGAATGGTCCGAGTAGATGGTTTATAATAGAGGCTGGCTTTGTGACTGGAGTTGTTGAACCTTAACAGTTTTTGTTTGTTTTCCTTGCAAAGGGAATATTTGTACTAGTCTCCCCCCCCCCCCTCCCACAGCCAGGAGGCAGTATAGTAACAGGAATGTATGCTTGCAGTGAAATCTCTACATACTAGCACAGGATCTTATTACCAGACATACAGGGTATCATCTCTACTGTCTAGTGTCTACCTCCCTGTCTACCTACCTACCTACCTTTTTCTCTGATTTATGTCATTCATACTTCTCTGTAATCCACAACATCTGATACTTTGATAATTATGTTTGTATATCATCACCAGTAAATCAAAGGCTGGAAAGTGTCGGATTGTCGCTGCCCCACGTTCGTTTTGTGAGTACTTAACGAGAGCTCTTTAGTGTCATTGACATGACATTTACAAGTTAAACATTTTACATGAAACTTAATGGCATGTAGGTTGATGGGATGTACACAGCTATATCTGAATGGTGGTATTAATATTCGGCTTGTGCCAGCGTATTTGCATTTCTGCGATTGGCCAGTATTGGTACATTTTTTAAACCGAAGTGACAGGGGAGTTGTAATTGGTGCTATAGATCCAATCAACCGCTGGACAGGCAATTTTAATTGGCTGCTTCCGGTTTATAGCCTTGTGGGACATGTGTGCCATAGCCTCGAGAGACGTGTGCTCTGCAATTACTAATTCACAACAATTGACAAATATTGAGAATTTTGTCAGTGTCAGCATTAAGTAAGTAACCTTGGGAACCAACTGAGCTAGATCAGGAGCCTGTCTCTTGTTTCCGTAACGTGAGGCAGCTTGATGTACAAGTTGTTCAGCCCTTGGACATGATGCTAGTATGCTGCAGGGACTTTACCCTGAATCCAACCCTTGATGCTGTGTGCCAAGTAGTGAGGCGTTGGGTTAGCCTGGTAAACCATCCCAGTCACGTGATTCACATTATCATGTGTCTTCTGCAGACTGGGTGGGCGTTTTGTAGGAACCATTAAGTGGAAGAGCCAATCAGCGTCTGCGCTCAGGCCACTGTGATTGACATTGATTGATTTTAATACTTTATTAGTCAGAAATGTAAATGGCACAATGTACAGTCATTTAGGGCAAAAAGGATGACAAAGTCCTGGGGAATGGTCTGTTTCTATTGTAGTCCTACTGTATGTATTCAACAGCCACATTTTGGCCCAGCGCTTAGGGCCAGACCGGTCTGTAGAAGATGAATGATAATATGAATTCAAGCGACCTGTCGGGATGGTTTACCTGGGTAGTGTTGGGTACCATTTTTATAGTCTTTGGTATGAATCAATTTGGGATTGAAACCTGGCATCCAGGGTGGACACTAGTCAACCACACGGCCACTGAGCTGGTCTGTCAACATGCACAAGGAATATGACAAGGATCAGCCTAGTACTATGTGAGGAAGAGAGCCGGGCAAATGCATGACCTCTTGGGGGAGACCTTTTATTTTATTTTATTGTTTAACAAGTTTGATATGGAGTGCAACATTTCTGCATTTTACTCCATCTGGTGTATATACTTTTGAATAAAGAGGTTGAATTCATTGTATCACTTGTTGTTTAATAAGATACTTCTTACTAATGTTTGAATGTTGTTATTCTATCACAGTTTATAAAGTTAACTTATGACTGTTCTTGTGTTACATTTAAAACCTTTATGATAGGCATTGAATAGCATTCACAGGGTTGTCTATTTAGAGACACATGAGCAAAAGTCAGTGGACAATAACTAACTATATTTGATACAGCAGATCACAATAATGTATGAAATGTATAGAGAGTAATCGATTAAAATGAAAATAGCCAAAGTGAAAGAAAATGGACAGCGTCCGGTTGCCTTGGAAGGTAATGGAAGTCTGACACGGAACTCAGTGTTTGTAAAACCTACATACAGAGTTCCAGGAGGATGAAAGGTTTACCCCAAGGATTCAAATATAATCAGATGACCCAGATGCAGTGTTTTGGCTAAGCAGTTCTCCTTTCCCAGTAAACACTCATGCAGATAGATGGCTCCTTATCGTCCTTGTTTACATTCCCTGCTAGGATACTCCATTCAGACATAATTATATGAGATATGTGTAGTTATAATTGCAACAATTCAGAATCTAGTAGTAATACTTAAATAAGATAACTTTCATTAACTTAAATTCCAGTGAATAGGTTTTCTAATTGGTGCTCTTTTATGCTATTCTGTGATAATAATTATCTAGCACACTTTGAAGTTTCCACTCTATGGCCAGAAATCACACCTGTGTGAAGTGAGGGGCGCTCTTGCCGGCGTACATCATCCAATAAAAAATGTATATACTTCTTCATGAATTAATTTGTCAACTTATGTTATGTTGTTATATTTAATCATGTAACCTTTCACCATGTAAGATGACAACTGAATTTATGTGAGAGGCCTATACAAGCCCCGAGTTGATTTAAAACAGTTGCACACATACTCACACGAAAAACACACACGCACAAAATAAAAAAATTATAATAATAACATAATAATAACAACATAATTATTATTATATAGCACATTCCTAAAACACTCACATGGACACGCTCACTCATACACTCATAACTCATTAATTGTTGTGTTTCATTTTCAACTAAGGGACTGCAATGGAAATAAGCCATTGGCTTTCTTGCATTTATCCTTTTGAAGTTAACTATATGTGCATTTTTCTGTACACGTAAACATTGTCAATCAAAAAACTGTGTTTATAAAAGCAGATGAATTAATTTGTCAACTTACTGTATGTTATTATCTTTTAACCACAATTTCAACTCAGAGCACAGATGCTGCCCATAACCACCTACTCCAGATTAGAAGGCAGAGGGATGAAGCCTACCAATATTTAATGTAAAGCATAAGCAGGAAGTTTAAACTTATATAAACATTTATTCACCTCGTTGCCCATGTCCTTGTGAGAATCCCCCCCCCCCCCCCCCCCCCTTGGTGTTTTTTAACTCATCTTTTCACCATGTAAGATGACAACTTCAGTGAGTAGTAGGCAATTTTAATTGTAGCCTTTTTTTTATATCTTAACTTTACTTTTTGTGCCATATTTTATTTAATGAATACAGTAGAGGAGGACTGTTGTTTAATACTGTTAGGTTACTATGGCAAGCAGTTTTAACATTTAATCGCTAGGAATGACAATATGGATATCTCAAATGGTAATTTTGGATAGGAAAAATGTCCTTGTGGATATCTTAAATTACAGTTTTGGATAGGAGGAATGTCATTGTGGATATCTGAAACAAACGTTAGTTTTGACTAGGAAGAACTGAATTACAGATATCTGGAATACATATCCAGTCTAGCGATTAAATGTTAAAACAGCCACTTATATTATTTAAAGATATCTTAAATAGAATTTTGATTAGGAGAAATTAAATTCTAGATATCTTGAAATACTATTTGTACTAGTAAGAATGTTATTATGGATATCTTTAATTACAATTATGGCTAGTGAGAATGCAGTTTTGACTAGGAGAAACATGGTTTTGGATATCTAAAACATATATTACAGATAGGAGGGTGGTTGATTAAATGTTAAAACGGCTTGCCATAGTTAACACTGTATCTTTTGAACACACCCCCAATGCATGCTTTGAGTGTGGGAGGAGCCACTGACGACAGTGCCGCTTCCGTCTACCTCCTCTACTGTAACTACAACAGCACCTGAACTGCTGAACTAAACTGGATAAAGGATGACATCCACTCGACTAGAATCAAGTTTATTTTTAGATGGCATTCATGCGCTCGGCCCCGACGTCACTTGACCATCTCTGGACACTCTTGAGATCTGAGACTGAGAGACAACTTCAAGTGACAAGTAGCCTACATGTCTACGGTAGGAGTGCAACAACGAGACCTTGTACATTTAGGTTACTTAGTTTAAAGCTATAGCCTATTTAAGTTATTAAAGCCACAACAGCTACCCCACAAATATACAATTTAAAATGGGTATCAAGTTAGGTTTAAGCTGCGCGTTACTGTATATCCTCATGGATGTTATTGTTACCACAATCCTGTATACACGTGTATCAAATGTCACCATATTCAACGAGGATGTCCAGAACTTTAACATTCTCAAATCGTTGTTGGACATATGGGGGACTGTGTTGGTTCGAGCCTCCCTGCTCCTGGGTGCTGTCATTGGGGTCGGATGGAACACGGAGGATGGTCCACGGAGGGTGTCCAACCTATCTACTGTCATTCTCCTCATCTGTCTGGTCATCGTCACCTACGCTATGGTCAAGCTGCTGATGCTGACTGAGCAGGAGGATTTGGTCCAACAGCCCTGGTTTCTCTGCCTGTTCTTCTGGACCTGTGGGTCGTCCCTGGGCACGATGTTGCCCTGGTGGCTCTTGGGGAAGGAGGATAGCTCTGGCATTGACAGTGGTGGGGAAGGAAGAGGGTGCTGCAGTGACACAGAGAGTCTGGTGGAGACCACCAAGCACGAGGATACTGAAGAAGAGGTGGAGGTAGAAACACGAGGGGGTGGTGGGGGGAGGAGGAGGAAGTCAGGAAGGATAAGGAAACAGGAGAAGACTAACTCAGGAGCCACATTGGGTCGCTTGCTGAAATATTGCAGCCATGATAAAGGCCTCCTGTTTGTGGCCTTCCTCTTCCTCCTGATATCTGCTGTTTGTGAGTATCATTCATTCACGTGTGAGTGTGACCACTGAATGGGCCAATAGATGTAACTCATTAGACAGCTTTACAACACTGGGTTGAATGAGAAATATGCAATAGGTCACCAATTAGTTAGTTTTGAAATAACCTGTGTGAGTGTGTGTATAAGACTAATTACTAATAAGTCATACAGTCATTACTGTAGTATTGCACATGTGGTCGCAATGTCTCAGATCAAACATCATTTTATCTCAATTAGAAAAGCAATTAATCAAGCACTTAAATTGAAGATTTCTTAATCAATGTGTTTATTTTTAACCACACTATGTGTGGTTAAAAGCATAAAGATAAAAGGGTATACATTTGGGTGTATTTTTTTACAGCTTTTGTCCTCACATTGGCCATTGACAATGAAAGGAGAAATTAGGTCATGTCCCTCAAATATGACGTAAATGTGTGGCGAACACAAACATTAAATGCCATTGACAATGAAGGGAAAATAAAATATACGTCATATGATACATCTTACCAGATTGAGCAAATCGGAGCTACCAATTACCAATTCAGTTGTTCATGAGAAGATGAATTATGATGTATAATGGTAAGAGCGCCCCTGGAGCGTAAAGAATCACACAGGTGTGATTCTTTACACTTAAAAGCTAAATGAACACAAATGTGTTTAGTCTATAGCGTTCTACTCATGGTTAGTTTTTCCAAAATATTTGTATGATCTGGCTATAATGTTATGGTCTTTCATCACATCATAGGTGAGGCCTTCATACCTTATTACACAGGCAAGGCCATAGATGGCATAGTGGTTCACCAGAAAATGGAGTACTTCATCAAGCCCTTAGTGACACTGTCAGTACTAGCCTTATGTAGGTAAGTATATGGGGATTTTCTTTCATAAATCTCATCCGTATCTGATTTGGCAACAGTCCTAATCCAGGTCAATTTTGACACTTTTAGAGTTAAATTTCAGCTTTGACTGCGTATGAATGTTTTATAACATAAGTTTGCCTCTTATTATTAGTTCTCTTGCAATGGGGGTGCGTGGAGGAGTCTTCTCTTTGACGTTTGCCAGACTAAATCTGAAACTCCGGAACGATTTATTCAGATGTCTGATGAAGCAGGAGATTGGGTTCTTTGATGCTAACCATACAGGTAATGAGGTGATGGTAGGCATTAATCACTATCTGTCTGTCCCTCATTTTATTGACTTATTCACAAATCAATTGATTTAATCTTTCCACCCATTTGTCTTCTGTTCATATGTACATTCATTTATCCATCCTTCTATATGTTTGTGTGACCATCCAGCCATTAAGTTCAATAAACTATAATACAACTCTCATCACTGTATCTCCCTGATTTCCTTTACTGATAGACAACTTGATACTATAAGAAGCCTCATCCTGTGCCTTGCTTTCATTGTCGGTTGCCACGCCATAATAACACTTTTATTTCTCCTCCTCTCTCCCACACAGGTGACATCACATCTCGTCTAACTGCTGACACCACCCAGGTGAGTGACCTCATCTCCCAGAACGTCAACATCTTCCTACGAAGCGTTGTGAAGGGAGTTGGCTTCTTTATTTTTATGTTTGGCTTGTCCTGGAGGCTCACGCTGGTCACCATAATGGGCTTCCCTTTCATTGCCGTTGTCTCCAAGGTCTATGGGGAATACTACAAGGTAGGTGTCTGAAACAGAACCACTTAGGACTTTGCAGGGAACTTATGACATATGAAACACACTGCACAGGGTCAAAAGATAATGAAAGACAATGTTAGTTTACAACATTTCTGATCAGAGTTAAAAAGTGTCATGAAAATTTAACAAATAAGAAAGAAGCAACACAACTAGTGGAAATTGTGTGTTTTATTAGGAGATAGCTTGTTTTTAAATGGGTTGGATTATCTTTGCTTTACAAAACCTCCAAATCTCCAAGTCAGTGTAAGTTTCTCTCATTTACTGATCCTACATTAAACTAAAAATGTTTTCTTCCAGGGGCTCACTAAAGAAGTACAGACAGCCCTGGCTGAGGCCAACAAGGTGGCTGAGGAGACTATCTCAGGCATTAGAACAGTACGGAGTTTTGCCAGTGAAGAGGAGGAGGCAGATTCCTACTATGACAGGCTCATGGTTATGTTCCAGCTCAACAAGAAGCAAGCCCTGGCCTATGCCTGCTATGTGTGGTCTAGTTGTGTAGGTACATTTTACATTGTCACTTAGGACTTAAGGTAATACTTTTACAGAGTGGCTTGCAGTCATTGTAACAGTAGAATAAGCTATGAATCCTAGATTACCAACATTGCATGCAACTATGGCTCTGTGCCTGGAACTCCTATTTTTAGGAGTATATTAGGGCCTGGAAAATGGCCCCATGCCATGATAGAGTTTTCTCTAATGGCAAAAACTTATTGTTATTTTTTTTTTAAACATGTAAGAGTTATAATAATATTTGGTTATTTGATTTATATGTGATTTTGGTAACATTTTGAATATTCATAATATGTGCCTGTGTTTTAACAGATCTCAGAACTTGCTCTTCAAATTGCCATACTCTATTATGGTGGCCATCTAGTGGTGACTGGTCAGATGAGCGGTGGGACCTTGATAGCCTTTGTCATCTATGAGCTGGAGATGGGAGAATGTCTAGAGGTATTCCTTTTGCTATAGGTCCATGTCCCTTTCTTTCTTTCTTTCTTTCTTTCTTTCTTACTTTAGGGTCTTTACGATGAGCAGTTAAGCCTCTTTGACTTACTTACTTATGAATAATAGTTGTATGAATTAAACTGATCCTCTTGTCCCCTATATTGCTCGACATATCTTCCAGAGCATATCATCTGTCTACACGGGCCTCATGCAGGGAGTGGGTGCAGCCGAGAAGGTTTTTGAATATTTGGATAGAAATCCCAAACACCCACTTGATGGTCAAGAGGCTCCGGACACGTGTAAAGGCCTGGTGGAGTTCAAGGACGTGACATTTGCCTATCCGACACGCCCTGAGACTGAAATATTGAAGGTTTGTTGCTGGAGAGGTAGTCTTTTTTTAGAGCTCAATTGTTGAGTTGGAATTAACCCATTCTGACCTGAGATCAGATTCACACGAGGGTTTCCGCCGGACACACACTGGTCTGATGAACCCATTCTGACCTGAGATCAGATTAAAAAAATGTCAGTCGTTCTTCGATTTTTTTCAAAAATAGCAGACCTACAAGCTCGTATCGCGCCACTCGGTGGCGCGATATGAGCTTGTAGATCTGCTATTTTTAAATAGCTAAAGCATGACGTGATGCCGACACCAAAATGGGTACCCGGCCAGAATGGGTTAATTGTGTACATCCTCCAGCTGTGATCTACAAGTGCACCCCCTGGACATGACACTACTAGTGTCACAGGGATTTACCCCCAATTCACTGGGTCCCATTTTTATAGTCTTTGGTATGACCTGGCTGGGGGATGGAACACCCTAACCTCAAGGCCACTGAGCTGGCATATATTCCAACTACCGGTATATATAGTTGGAATTAGCCCATGGTTAATTACAGCGTTTCCACACAGGTAAAGCCATTTAAACCCTATAATGTGAGTTAGTAATCTGAAGGAAGCAAGGATGCTAAAATCTAAATTGAAGTTTAAATAGTAATTTTTCATTTGGTATACTTTCTGGGTACTGTAACAATGCAATATTATGCCTGTAATAAAGTACTTAACTGCGTAACCTTAAACCTACTGTATGTACCTAATTATAGTCTTTAGTCTCACATAAACATTTTGAACTAATTAAATTGTGAATTTAAAAGGTGAACATTGACTTTTGAACAAACAATTTTTTTTGAGGGGCGCTATCCCCTCCTATGTCCAGCTTTTACTGTGTGTGTAAACACAAACTTTGTTCTAACACAAACATTAAATGCCATTGACAATGAATGGAAAGTTTTTGTGTGTGTTTGTGTAAACACAAACATTGCGTAAACACAAACATTGAAGATGAGGACGCAAATTCTCATTGGCCGGAATGAGATGATGTATGTATGAATCTGATGATAAGAGTGCCCCTCACTTCACACAGGTGTGATTTTTTTTTTTTAAGGGGCGCGCCCCTTCTATAAACAGCTTTTGTCCACACATGTCTCAAGATTTGCCATTGACAATGAACGGAGAAATGACGTCATATATAAAACACATAATACCTTATGTAGCAATGTCAAATGTCCGCTAACATAAATTGATGTACGATGACAAGAGCGCCACTCACTTCACACAGGTGTGATTTTTAACTAACTTATGATGTGATGCAGGGTGTATCGTTCACATTGCGTCCTGGGGAGGTGACAGCCCTGGTCGGGCCCTCAGGCAGTGGAAAGAGCTCATGTGTGGCCCTCCTTGAGAACTTCTACCCCCCCCAGCAAGGGCAGGTGCTACTGGATGGAAGGCCTGTACAAATATACCAGCATGATTACCTCCACTCCATGGTTAGTACAAATGCTATTGTAAAAAGTACCCAATTATTAATTTTGTATACTGCACGTACAAACACACTGTGAACTTGTGGCAAGTTTACACTAGTGTAGTACCTGTAGGGTAGTACCTGTAGGTTAGTTGTTAGGGCAGTTATCAGGGTACTTGGATACGGTCACAAACACTGAGCATCGTGTGCAGACTTAACAATGTTTAAAGTCCATGAAGACCACAGCATGCAGGGTAGTCATCACTTTATTTCAGAGAATACATAATGGGTGTGATCCCAGTGATGAAAATAGGTTTTCAATGTAATGGGCATCTGGGCTCTCTCAAGCAGAAACGATGAACCGGACAACAATCTGATATCTCCATAATACTTTTGAGTTGTAGACTTGTTAGGTCGTGTTTACATTTGTGCTGTGGCACAGCTTCAATATGTCATCAGTCTCGCGTTGATCCCGCCTCTAGCGGCCGCATACAGCTGCATATCGCTCCGGTCTGATTTGGTCCGGAGTACATCGTCTCTGCGTGAGAGGCTACACACTAATTCCTACACGGGTTGTGTTTATAACCACGCCCCCGGGCAAGTTACGTTTACTGGGGTTAAGGTTAGGGTTAGGTTTAGGACTGGGAGACACCTGAGAGACACCAGACTCTCCCTAATTGCAAAATGCAAATGTTGTCCAGCAGGGGGAGTGGTTTTACTAGGATAGGTCCTGGGACCCAGGGGTGGTCTTTTAGATGGGTCCCAGGGACATTTTATGAGTCCTAAAAAAACATTAGAGTACAGTACTGAGTACACTATTGCATCCTAGGACCCCCGGAGGGTGAGATGATTGCGTCCTTTCTCAATTTAGTGAGTCTAAAGCCCTAACCACACCAAAGGGTCACCACGCAACTCCTTGGGTCCAAACGGTTGCAAGGAGTTGCATGGTGACCCTTTGGAGTGGTTTGGGCCATTGAATTCCATGCGTTGAATCACTTGAGACAACTTGGGACGACGTGTGTCAACGTGCAACAGGACATATCACACCGCTGGGACAACGCTAAAACCGTCTCGACCCTTTGGTGTGGTCAGGCTATTTGCATCACTCTGATCCCTTTGGAAGTTAACTTGCACTACTTTCCTTGTTTATACTGCCACCAGCCATCATTCCCTGTGTCTGTTGTTGCAGGTGTCTTTGGTGGGTCAGGAGCCTGTATTGTTTGCACGGACAGTTGAACAGAACATCAGGTATGGCCTGAGTAACATTGCCTTGGACACTGTGGTACAGGCTGCTACAAAGGCAAATGCTCATGACTTCATCACAAACCTCACTAAAGGTTACGAGACAGGTAATTTAAAACTTTATTATTTTTTATTGGGTCTCTATACAAAATGTATATTTAAGCTGGGCCCACAATAGATGATATTTGATCAAATTCTGGGTTTGACTCACCTTTCCCGACAATCGCGGGGCCTTCCTGATTTTGAGGCCCAAATCATTCTGTATTGTAAGGGGGTCACTGGGACACTGGGTCTCCTGGATTTTTAATTGTAATTATCAAACGTAACATGTACTGTTTAAACGAAAACACAGGTGGACTGTGGGGTAGAAACCTGCCAATGAGAGTCAGCTATGGATATGATGCATCAAGGCTGCTTATTTCCTCCTGTCCATTATTATTATTATTATTATTATTATTTTTTTTATCCCACGATTTTGCAGCGCATATTTTCACCCAGTGTCATTTATATAACGTAATCCTGGGCGTTACACTCCCTCTGCCAACCTGGTGAGAGCAACGGACTGACCGCATACTTCTATGCATGAGGAGTCCAAGCCGCTTCTTTTCATTATTTCACAGGAATTCACCTCTCTTAAAACATGTCAAAGTGAAGTGACTGGAAGTGAGTTAGGTTTTGCCACGGAGACTATGTTTTGCTGTGCAGTAGACCAGATTGATATATATTTATTTATATATTTTCCCCCTTCATTGACAATGAAGGGAAAATTTACGTAATCTTGCACCGTTTGTTTTACATAACCATTGCATCACCTAATCAACATGAGTTAGACTTTAATATATTAGCGCCCCTCACTTCACAGTTCACACGTGTATTATTTTATTTATTTCCTCATCCACATAATAACACGTTATTCCTGTATACCTTTCTGTCAGGTGTGGGAGAGAAGGGAACTCAGCTCTCAGGGGGCCAAAAGCAAAGGGTAGCCATTGCACGAGCGCTCATCCGTAATCCACGTGTTCTCATTCTGGATGAAGCCACCAGTGCCCTGGATGCAGAAAGTGAACACATTGTAAGTGAACTACATCAGTAACTGAAGAAAACATACAACACATTAGCTGCATATTGTTATTGTATTGTATGTATTTTATTGTACTCATCATCATTAGACATAATGCATAGTATACACTACAATAGTACACTACAGTATTCATTTCTGGTTCTATGCTGAACAAAAATGCTTTCTGTTCTGTTGCTATAGCATATTATACAAAGTTTTGTCACTTTACTTAAAGGTCACAAAGTCAAGCTATAGGGTATTATAAAATGATACAACTGCTAATAACCATTAAAGAATGTTGCCACTTTACTTAAAGGTCTCAAGGTCCTGCCATAGCATATTATTGATGTTTATAAGACATTATTCCAATTAATAAACACAATGGTTATAATGCATTATGACAGACATTACAGCACTTCTCTATGTGCCTTTATAACCACCTAAGTTATAATAGTTATAATGTGCTGTTCCACTGAGCATAATAATGCATTATGATATGTTATAAAGGTGGTTATAAGTTGTTATACATGATTATAAACATTTATAACAAGTGTTATAATGACTTATATATATAATGCATTATAAAGACGACCTTAATATAAAGTCAATTGTTACTATCACAATCACAATGTAGAGCTGGAACCTTTTAACAACCTTTTTTTTTTGCTGCATTAAAAGTTATTTTGTGGTTTGCATTATACTATAGCTTAGCTATGGTCCCTACAGTTGCACTGTTTGTCCACAAGATGGAAGTAATACTTCCTGCCAACTTTTAGCCACAAAAAAAATCTATATTTATATTACTGTTTACTATAAGTAATGGATCTATAATACAGAAGGTGCAATAGTAGAGTGGAATTAGGTTCAGAAGTAGACTGAGAATGCTGCCTGTCAGATGATGAAATAACGGTATACAATTCCAGAAACAAAAATAAGTCATCATAATTAAATAGATAACTGTATGGAAGGTGGAAGATAATAAAACTTTCCCTTTTACTACATACACAAGATTTTTTTAAATTATAGTTATAGATTTAGGCAGAGACAATAAAGGCTTAAAATATATATATATATATCTATTCCTGATCTTCCTGAATGCTGTTTTTGAGTGCCTGCTATTGCCTGGAATATATGTTTTTCTGTTTTTGTTTTCAGAAAACTGGTACCAACCTGACAGTAATTCATCCCGATAATATTATTACAACAGCCTAAGCTGTTTATCTGGCTTGCAGGCACACACCGAACCGACGAGAATTTTCTGTCAATCTCCATCGCAAGTTCCCTTTTTCTGTTATTATCGCTTTGGGCCTGGTAATTCAAGCCCTGGTTAGCCCATTAGGTAAACAGTCCTGGACAAAACTTGTAAATTGTATAACTTTTTTGCTTCATTGTATAATGTAATAATACACAGATATCATAGGAAGAAAATGGGATTCATTCCATGAAAAGTCTTACCTTTTAGAAATGGTTCACAATCATCATCAGCATCAAATGTTTTCATTTTGTTCCCATCAACAGTTCTGTGGATAATATTAGCTCTGCCATGTTAGAAACAAAACAGTATTTGGATTCCCAAACCTTTTTTCTTTGAAGACTGCTTTCATTGATTATACAGTACATAGTGTTTCTTTATTTTGATTCTGTCCTTTTTTCTCCTCCCTCAGGGACAGATTTTTGTGAAGCCCCTACCAGACAATGTTGAATTGTTGTATTTGTTTACGCCATTTTGCCCTGATTATTACGCCTATTATGTATTTCTTCATTTGTTTATTTGGACGGGACATTGCATATTAATGGACATGCATATGAATGCAACATAAATACACCATATTTAGCAAAGATTACACTAGGAAACAAAGCATAAAACATGGTACAAAGGTATAAAGTGCATCTATAGAATTTTAGCAGCGGTTTATAGGGCAATTGTAACTAAAGTAACTTGAGCATTTAGTGCAGTATTGCTTTCAAGTAATACAGGATACACTGTCAAGGTGCACTAGACTAGACTACTATAGACTATACATGATCACAGGTTTGGTTGTCAAGTAACCTTTTTTATTGAACTTAAAGGATGGAAATGAAGTACAATCTCTTTACAATTACTCTCAGGATGTTTGTATCTGAATCTGTATGGTTGGACACTGGGCAACCTTGGTCTCACTCTCTTGTTTTACATGATAACCTGATGAAAGTCTAAGTTCAGAAATGTTGTTTCCCAATAAACAAACTAGCTTTTGTTTTTGCATGAATTTGAATTGTAACATGTTTTTTTTCTCCCCATTTCCGCTCCCAGGTTCAACAGGCTCTTAATAACATAATTGGAAAACATACAGTGCTAGTGATTGCCCATCGATTGAGCACCGTGGAGAAGGCTGACAACATTATTGTGATTGACCGAGGACACATAGTGGAGCAAGGGACACACAGTCACCTCATGGCCAGTGGAGGCCTTTACTCCAAGCTGGTGCAGAGGCAGGTCCTGGGCATCGAGACGGGTGCTGAGGTCCTCAATCCTGTTGAAAAGCCCCCTCCTAAGATGTTTGAGGATAGAAGGCAGCGGGGCAGACAAAGCAGCAGTAGTGCCAGCGAGTCTGATTGCAATGCTTGCTATTGAGGAAAAAACAAATGAACCACTGTTAGATATCCTGTGGTTGCTGACCCTGAATGAAAAGCATGATGCATTGATGAACTGCAGTAGTCCAGGCCTATCATGTCTTTCTCTTCTTGTATGCTTGAGAAGATGAAGTTAATTCAGTACGTGCTCTGCTTGGCAAACAATGGGAACAGAACAAACCGTAGCACTGTAGAAAATATTACCAATATGCGCTGCTATTTGTTATTCTTTGCGTTTAGAGAATCTTGAGGGAATCTTGTATTATTGCCTTGACTGTTGCGGCCAGTCCACACCAATGCACCAACTCCCTGCAACTCCTTGCAACATACAACTACTTGCAACCATTATCCCCAATGGCCTTAAAATGGTTTTGTTGCAAGGAGTTGCGACTACTTGCATTATTTAGTGCGGTCTGGCCTTTAGTAATGGGCTTCTGCGCAATGTAGAAAATCTAAACGTACTGTATGTGGCATTTTCAATATGGTAGAAAACCACTGCAAAGCAGAATGCCTGCAACACTCCAGATTAAACAAACGTCTCAATGTGCACGGCTCAACAATATCATGAAACTAAGAAAACAGCCAGCACACAATAAAAGTCCTTTTCACATCTCTCCAGACAGAGCAACGGACGCGTTTCAACATATGGTGTTCCTCTGTCCTCAGCATTGTTTTCAATGGTAGAAAATGCTATATGGTGTACAGTACAGCCTACTGGGTGTTGCCATTGTTGTACAAGACACTTTAATTTTACAGTAGTAACGATGATGCTCAAACCAAAGTCAAACCTGATTTACAGAAATGTACTTTTAATAGTTAAGGGTCCTGAAATGTATAATTTCTTGCCATGTAAGAACTGGAATTGTGCCTTTTCTGGTATACCTTAGTCAAGGAGGACTTTTGTGTCTGTATGTAATTCATAAATGGGGGCGTGGTTGCTGCATACACATATTGAAGAATAAAAGAGTTGGATTACTTTTTGTGATTAATATTGCATGTTGCTGATCCATATACAGTATGTTGTTCTGACATTCCATATGTTGATCCACCCCCACCCGTCCTTCCTCTTTTTTTTTTTTTTTTTAAAGATATTTTTTTTATTGATTTTTGAAGGGACAGACAGTAGGCTGACAGGAAACGGGAGAGAGATGGGGGGATGACATGCAGTAAAGGCCGTGTCAGGTCCGGGAGTCGAACCCGCGGCACACTGCGACTGGATTACCAGTCCGGTGCCCAGACCGTTACGCTACGGCCTGGGCCCCGTCCTTCCTCTTTGATGTCTCTTTTTGAGTGGTGCAACCACTCCTACATCCAGCAATGTCCGTGTACCTGTCCGTGTACCTGTATGTATGTATGTATAAGTGAGCACGAGTATGTTACTTATTTATACCAGTAGAGGGCACCAGAACTCCTACAACCAGCAATGATCCTGTTGTCATGAGCACGAGTGGTGTGCGCATGCGTGAAATTGGAACGATACAGAGAAGAAATTGGACGATACAAATTGGAATGATACAGAGAACCAATAGACGGGAGTTGCACCACTCGGTTCACACTGGTGTGATTTTTTTGTATACATCTGAAAACTTAAAATGGGACTTTTGAGGCCATCAGGCTGAGGCCTCTATGGCTGAGGCTCAGTGTGAGCCACTCTGCTACCGTGTGTGTGTGGTGTGTGTGTGTGTGTGTGTGTGTGTGTGTGTGTGTGTGTGTGTGTGTGTGTGTGTCAGTCAGTGTGTGTGTGTGTGTGTGTGTGTGTGTTCCAAACCAGGCTTTCCACAGGTGCTGCAGCAGAAAGCTGCTGGTGACGCGACGCGAGTCCCCTCCTCCTCCAATGTAGACCTGTAATCAGCTTCCGGCCGTTAGAGGAAGCTAAGTCAGCTGTCAGACGGAAGAAGGCGTGAGAAGAGGAGCAGGGTCGAGGCGAAACAGAAACACAGCATACATCGCTAAAAAAATGTCAGATTTTTCGGACAAGTTTAGCGCGTACACGATGACGCAGCTCAACGAATTGTTAGAGGACGACGACAAACTCAACAAAATCGTCCAGGAATTGGAAGAGGTAAGCAAGGACGACGCTTTGGTGGGCTAGCTCTGACTTCTCGGTCACTGTTTTTTCTTTCTCTCCCCTCCCGAACCCTTTGTTATGCTTTGCTAACATGCTCCCGGGAAATTATGTCATCCGCCACCCAAGTATAAGTGATAACAATAATTAAAAGAAAATGCGGGGAAGCTAAAACGGGGAAATTGTAAACTATACTTAATTCAATTGGAACGGAGCGCACAGCAACGTTGTTTTTAAGTTAATAACAGTTTCAGACAGTACGGCTGCGACATTGTTGTGTCCAAGTTCACAGGAGAGTACAGAACAGATCCTTAATAAAATAGAAGTGTGTTGCATACTGTTGGTCTTCAGCTTTTTGTTTAAACTATTTAAACTCTAGCAAAGGTTCTCGGTACAGGTCCTGCTCTTGTGCTGTAGGTCTGGAACTTTGTAAACCTTTAAAACGCTGAACTGCAGGTGGTTATTTTTTTTGCACATTAGCCTACTATCAGACGACAGACTATTGCACCTGATAAGTGCCAGTTATTCACACACATGAGGAGATTACTACCTAAGGTCATTAGAATGACTTTGCTGTGTCTTATATTTGGCATGTTAAAAGTATATCCAAAAAAGCTTTCATGGTGAATTTGTTCTTCCGTTTGTTCCCTGCGATGCACCAGCTTCTCCATCCCTTCAGTTAAAAATACCGAATGTTGCTTAATTGTCACTTATCAGCCCTTCTGATCTCAAGTGGTGGAGTGACTGTACTACTCTGCCAGGAAAGCAAAGTCATTCCCTTCAATTTCTGCCATCAATATTAACTGGAAATCCAGATCTCAAAGTAGCAAATAACATTATTGCATTAATTCATTCAGATATCCTTGTCCCTTAACTTCCTGTTTCACTGCACCTGACCATGTTCATATCATATGTTGTCTTGAGCTTCTATTTCTTTTAACCTATCACTTTTGCTTGATTTAAAGGCCAGGCCACACACACAATGCAACTGCCAACTAGTCGCTACAATTTTAAGGACAGTCCACACCAATACAACTCCTTGCAACTGCCATTGGGGGTAATGGTTGCAAGTAGTTGCATGCAATGGTTTAGTTGCAACTAGTTGCATTGGTGCAGTCTGGCCTTAAGGAACAGGACAATAACCATCACCATGTATGTTTTGTTTGGGATTGCTGTTTTACCTTAGCATTCTTCATTACCTGTCCTGTTGTAGTGCTGGTAGTCTAGAGACATTTACTTAAGTTGTTACTGTTTAAATCAATCTACAGTGACTCACTCGTTATGAGAGCATCCGAAACATGCTTAAAATATGGGACCTCAGTCACCTCACCTTATTCTGTACGGTTGTACCTGACAAGATGAGATCCTAAGGATGATTGCAAGGGAATGCGGCAGGTACACACTTAAACATCAATAGAAGTACGACAGAAGTACGACCATGTGGTGGTAATGATTTGCATGAATCCGCTGGTTCCATCAGTGAATCATCAGCTTTGTTTTTTCTCCATGTCCCTGTTGGTGTCTCTTCACGAAGTTCACAGTTTTATTTTCCTTGTGCAAAGGCCTGCAGGCCTGATAGCTGAATCTCTGTACTTGTTGACTTAAGTTAGTCATAAGTTTATAGCAAAGACACACTGGAAGATTGACCAAGCAACGCCTCAATTTGAGGTGGAGCTGGGAAAGCTTTATCATAAAGTACTGCACAGGAACAAAGGTAGTTGGTTTTGTAACTCACAGCAAGTGACATGAGAGAATGCATTTGCAGCTGGAGTGTATTAACCCATTAAGACCTGAGACTAGTTCTACAAAATAAATGCCTTCAAAATCAGTAGTTCTCAAACATTTTTGTGCCAAGGGCTCCCCAAACACATTAAAGATGTTTTTGAAATGTTGGGAAAATAGCAGATGAGCTTGTAAATATGCTATTTTTGAATAGCCAACGCTAAAATCTACCAGATTCTTTCCTGGTTCTAATGGGTTAAAACGTGCACACGTGCCATTTGTCTTTGGCCACCAGCATTTTCTGTTGCCAATTTATTTTCAGCTCCAGCACTGGGAACTAAGACTACTGGTCATTTTCTATTTGATCAGGGAGTTCTCCTTCTGTATCGCCTGCTGTCCCAAGGTCTTAAGTTGTTTCATAACTGATTGGACTCTGACCACATGCACATACAGCAGGCAGTACGTTTACATGCACCCAGGAAACCAGGACTTTCCAGACTACATCGTCACAAAGAGAAACCGTACGTTTATTGGGTGGTGCCACTGCCTGCGCTGTATTTTGCATTCTTTTTTGCTCTACTCAAGCACCTGCCGTCTTAACTGTACAGCAGGAACATGAGGGAGCTCCCTGTGGTATACTCGCTGAAACTTTTACGTGGGACTCGTAGACCCCAGGAAGGCCCATACAATACAGTAACACTCATTAAACCAGTAGTTTTGTCTAAGACCGGACGTCATAGCCATAGATAGTGTGGGTGATGAATCTGAACAACACCAGTGTTTTCATTCAAATGGATGTCATAACTTAGTGCTGTACAGTGTACACTACAGTCACTGTTGACACTATTGTATAATTTTAGGTTGTTGATGTTGTGGCTTGTTGTCTGTGTGTACTGTGTTCATGAGGCAAGTGTGGGTGGCTAAACAGGTCTTAGTTTGATGAACACAACGATTCTGTGGTGGTATGCCATTATCTCCTACCTACAGTATACACACCCTATAACACACTCCTTAAAGGGACATTTCCAACCCTAGAAGAAACTGCAGTCACTCAATGTTAATTGTATTTGTAATAGATAACAGTAGCAGATTTTGAAATTTGCATTGCAATTTGCACCCTATGGCCAGAAAAATTATGAAGTCTGTGTTTGAATAGGGTTTGACTAGATTGCTGAATTCCTACAATGCCCATAATGCTTTAGTGCACTTCCCCTCCTTGTGGAGAGGGGGAGGCTGCGTGGAGGTGTGACTTGTTGTCTTGACAGGTTTTTGGTCATGAACATGGTGTCATGACTAAAATATAAAAAACACACACACAAAACAAAAATAAAGCTAAACTGTACATATATGATAGACAAAGTTAACAAACTTTGAGTAAACATACGCAACACTTTGGCCCTACAGCTGCAACACTTCACAGCGGGGCCCCCAGCAGATAAGGAACATCATGTTTAAGTTCTATTATGGCAGGGGATGCAAACGGTGGACTGGAGTCAGTAAAGATGGGTAATTAATTATCAACCGCTTTTGTTGTACAACAGCTGGACACTTCAGGATATGATGATGCTATACACAGTGATAATAGACCTACTTAGCTGCCTCTCTTGCACAAATGTTGTTTTCTTGTTTTTAATCCAACCCACAAGGGCCTCTTTATTCTATTTTAGTCTAAGCCTATTCTATCATCACAGAGACCCACATCACACAGTGGTATTTTTTAGACCTTTTCCACCTATTCCATTCAGAATATTTAATTTTACGTATAAATGAAGTCACAGAAGATTTGGTTATATTATGTTTTCAGTGCCTTTTGAATAGATTGCTGTACTTTTTCCCCCCAGTGACTCACCTCATTTTCCCAGTACGATACAGTATGCCTACATTAGATTAGGTATATTGTGTTAATTTGTATTAATTAACACAATGTCAACAGTTAGGGCATTCGTTGTCTTGTTAAAAGGCTTATGAATGCACACATTGGCTGATAGTGCTACATGCATGAAATTGAAAATAAACCTACATTACAGTGTTCAGATGTTCCAGAAACTAGGGAGGTCTGGGGAAACATCAGGGAATCATATTCCATTTATATTATATTGTTGCCGTCGGGCAGAACCCTTCTATCTCCATTTTTCAACAGTTTTTGTTCTTGTAAATGAATAGCCTTGTTGCACAAAAGTGATGAAAATAGCAGATTTACTAGCTTTGGCTATTTCTGAACATTTTGCGAAGTGAAAATGGTTAAGTCTATGTGGGTTTTACAAATATTTACGAATTACAAGTTTAACAAAGCTTGTTGCTAAATAACTGAATTGTCATGGAGGTTATTTTATCCATATCCTGAAAAGTAACGGTTTTGATTGAACATACAATGTTTCTACCGAACGGCAACAATATAACAGATGGAGCAAAAACATATTTTTAAAGGAGAATCTTAACATGATGTCGTTTCAAAGCACTATGCTTTTTTCCTTCTATAACTTTAGCCACTTAAACAAGGATCATAGCTCAGATAAAGGGCCCCAGCTTTCTATACTCTCACAGGCAGCTGTCATTGGGTTGGCCAGTATTGTTAATTAATATACTTTTAGATGAGGAAACATCCTGAAGAGGTACAGCTTCCTCTGAGCCTACATCACTCTGGCTCGGGCAGTTTAGGGTTGCAGTGAGTTACCACAAACTTCTTCCATGAATTTCTGAGTCTGTTGCATAACCCTTTTTTGCATAATTCGCAAAGAAAGGCCAGTTACACTCAGATGCTGCTGAAGGTGGGATTTGAAGAATGGCAGTAATGGGGAATAAAACGTTAGAGCCACTCCAAATGGATGCTGCTGTGATGTGATTATAGTAGATTCTATGATTTTATTCCTTTTGTCTGGTTCTGTAATGTGTTTCAGGCCTCCTCCATATCGGAGGCCTAAAACACATATTGGCCTATTTCTTTTATTATAAGATCGCCGCCGTCAAGCGGCCAGAAGTTGGGTTGCAGCTGACACGAGGAAGCTCCGGGGGAAATGGTGTGTAACTTTTCACATTTGTAACAGCCCCGAAGTGAAAACCGCTTCCCAAACAGTGTGTCGGGACCCATGTTTGGGTCGCAGATCGATTTCTATGGGTCGCGAGTAAATATCCCCCAAAAGTATTATTTCAAAATATAAGAAAATCATCAATTAAAACAAATCTAACATTTTTCACACGCAACCTTGCCCCACGCATCTGCCTTGTTGACGGCAGACTGCTGGGCGAACGCTGGCGTTTTGGCATGGGGGGTCAGATCAACATGGAATGAATTCTGTACTGGCCACATAAGGAGCATATCTTTCTTGAGTGTACAGGGTTTGATGAGGTCAGATCAACATTTGGAATGTCAGAACAGGTCACCTCCATACAGTATATGGAGTGTGGTAAGAGTGGTAGTGGGGACATTCTCTTGAGGGTACAGGGTTTGATGAGGGCCCAGGTGAGGCCGGGCCTTAATTTTCCTTAGGTGGTCTTTACACGAGAATGGTGTTCATAGAAAACGGCAAAATAAAGTATCGTTTGCTGTGGTCCCTTTTAGACGAGAACGGTGTTTTCAGGAGGTGAAAACGCAACGAATGAAACCACCTCCCAGAGTGGAAATCTTTGAGAACGCCGTTTTATCCCTTCTCCGTGTAAACGGGCAAAACGGTGAATCTGCAAAACTTATGACATCATGGCTCATGTTGGCTCACAGTGTTTATATATATATGTTTATTACATTAATGCAGAGCCATCTATGATATAATGGAGTTCCTGAACAAGCCTCCCTCCTCGCCTACAAAGCGCTGCTCATCAGCGATGATGAATGTAAAACCATGATGTAAATAAAAAGCTTTGTGATAGGCGGCAGCCACGGCGGAAGCGTTTATGTAGCCTAATGTATTATAAAATAATATATAACCATCCCGTGGCGCGCTCTGCCTGCATGCCCTTGGTTGCGTGAAGGGGTTCTTCTTCTTGTACGTGGGTGACTGGTCCATTTGACAGCCCGTTACTGCCACCTAGCGACATTATAGCGTTTTCATAAAGTGTGCATTATCGTGTAAAGGGTCAATAAAAAATGAGAACGCAACGGGACTTTGACGTTTTATCTGGAGATGGTCTCCGTCTAAAAGAGGCATTCATTTTCGGCTGCTGGGCACGGCTGCACTAATAACTTTGGGGCAGGCCCGTCTAGAGTTTGAAATTACAATGGACTAAGTCAAAAGGGAGACATCGAAGAAGAAGGATGGATGGGGAAGGGTCAGGTTCTGACATATATCCATATATGGAGATTTAAGGGTTTGAGGTCAGATGTAGTGTTGTTGCTGTTGGCCAATAATTTACTATGACATCAGGGTCTCCACTTCTCCATCCCTGATGTCACGTGACCCGGGCACCAGGAAATGCACGATTCCATAGTTAACTGCGACCTTCGGTCACGATAAAATATATATCTACGAGCTCACAATGCTTTCAGATCTGCTATTTTCACTAGTTTGGGTTTTGAACTGAAACCACTGGTATAGAGGCCCCATAATTAATATGTAGTTCCAATATGGGTATGATAAGGATTTTGCATTCATGATGATATGCTGTTTTTTATTACCAGCGAATGGTATGGAGTATCAAGACCCTGTTTTATTGTCATGAGACAGTACAATCAAAATGGCAAAACTGTAGGCGGTTCTACAGCAACTTGGTCAAGGGCTGTGGCAACACAACACAATAGTTGGGATACATCTTCTGTTCACACGTCTCAAGAGTCAATCACACCAAGCCTGTACACTGTGTTTTTAGATGGAAGAGGTCCAGCAGACCAAGGAAATGACTCTGGCTAGCAACCGGAACCTGGCTGAAGAGAACCTGGCCCTGCAGCCCAGACTCGAACATAAGAAGGACAAACTCACCAAGTGCTACGGCTGTCTGCAAGAGAGATTTGAGGCCTACCAGCTCCGCAAGTCCACCCTAGGTATGTACCCAATGAACATTTCAACTTTAAGTATTATGCAGGCAAAACATTCAGGAGTGAGTGGATAATAAATAATTAAATTAATAGGTTGTCTTGGTGCGCTTCCATTAAATTCTAGATGCAAAGCTAATTGTAATGTTGTATACATTTCAATCAGACTAATTGCCAGTGTCTCCATAGAAAATGCCTTACAAAACAATATTTGGAAAATGTCAAAATGACAAACCACCATGTAAACACACACATAATTGGACAAACTTTACACATTTCTTTCAACCTCCTAGGTCTTTGTTAAACGATTGAACAAGGTCAGAACATATCCCCCCTCCCTATATTCTGCACATTCCCCAGTGGTAAAGGAGTTTTACCTGTATTTATTGCTAACTTTATTTTGTATAAAGTGTTTGTAGCTATTGCCAACTTTATTTGTATTTTTTTATTACATCCAGTATTATCACTATTATTATCTTTTATGTTGTATGTTGTGCTTGGAACAGTTTGTCGTGTCTTTTGTTGTCATCTCAAAGAGCCACAGCTGTTCACATAACGCTGCACTCTACGTCACCTAATATAACGATACTATTATTACAAGGCAAATTCCTCTTCCATTTGGTGGAATACAACTCGGATTATCTGTCAGTAGTTCACCAGACATCAAAAGGCCAACAGTGACACGCTGTCTGTGCTTTTGAAATGTTTCATTCTGTCATGGGATACTGCTGTTATGCAATAACTTCCCTCTGTCATTTGTTTGCTCCTCCACTGTGTGACACACATCCAACCCAACCTGTTTCTCCAGTTCCCTGGTTTCCCGTTATAAGCTGTAGTCATAGTGATGGAGGCGCTGGGTCGTGTTTCTGCAGGAAGACAGTCCCTATAACTGATCTCTGATAGTCTGTGTTAAACAGATTCCAGAATTAAATTTCCTCTGAAGTACAGTACTGCTCATAAGAAAACGGAGAGGTCTAGGTTACAGTGAAATAAGAAATGCCCATGTCCTCAGAGACAATGTTGCAGTTAAGACACCCCACTTTAACCCCTATTCTTTTGGAAATGCCTGGCAGAGCAACAAAACAAGTAGAAAGGGCAGGGTACTGTCCATACTCTATTCTTCATATAGGGAGGATGCTCATGTTGTAGTGATGTTGGTGATTTATTCAGCTTGGACCACAGAAAAGCAGGGCCAGAGAGGCTGTTGTTTTACCATTTACTTGCATAGCTCTGTAGTGTTCTATCTACAGCATTCCCTAGCATGTATGAGTAAGATGAAGCACCGGTGACACTTATGAGTTTGGTTGACGCAGTGGTTGCCAAGCAGCCAATTCAAAATAGCATTCAAACAATCTGCCATTGTTTGTCATGGCTCCAGCTACCGGACTTATGAAGTTGTTGATGGCTTTTGTCAAATATAGGTTACCCAGTTTGAGACACACACACACACACACACACACACACACACACACACACACACACACCCTGCTCACTGTCCTAGTTGTGAATTTGCTGTGAGCAGAGTGTGGCTGGCAGATGACAGACACAACTGTTCACTTCATCTCAACCATTTGAACCAGTATGAAAAGCCTGGGCCACTCAACTTAGATTCCTTCACATTCATATGTTATTAATATTATTCATTATTCTTTTGGAGTACAACACAGTAGATGCCTATTCAGTTTTGTGGCCTGTTAAAATGTGTTCATATTACATTCATGTGCATAGCCAAGTTGTAAAGACATCCTGTACTGAAAGCTGGTTATGAGCCAATAAAGGCTCTTTGAAAGACTCTCATACACTACAGTATGCCAGTCCCCGGCAATGAATAGTCCATGCATCATAGTAACTTCTCTCACAGTCTGAAGTTGTGGAGGCTGGGGGTGGCAGGGCAGACAGTGCCCCACCCCCCACCATAACCAGGCATCAACCATCCTGCCCCCAAAGACTGTACCCACACTGGGTCATTGTACTACCAGGGCAGGCGAGGGTGAAACAACGGTGTCCGGTGGGAGGGAGAGGGGGGTGACTGGCCTAGAGAAGAGGGAGAGAAAAGAATTGAGAAAACAAGGCAAAGGCAATCCAACACAGATGGAGAGAGCAATAAGACATCACACAGACAAAGAGTGAAAGGCAGTCGGAGACAGAACATTGGAGAGATTGCTGGAGAGAAATGCCATTATGGAGGCCAAATCTCCCCTCTCCTCAGTCGAGCATGACGTAGATTAATTTACTAAATGGCCATCTCATGATGGGCTGGGAGTCTGGGACTTTATTCTCTTTGCTTTGAGCCACAGAATCACTGCTCTGTGTGGAGAAGGGCGGCTGCTGATTTGCTTGTAGAGGCTTGTCTTGTTATTTGTTACAGCCTTATGGAAGAGTGTGTGTGAGAGAGACATATACAATATGGACTTGCAGAGAAATTTACCCTGGAAAGAGGCATTATGCCAAAAGTAGAGTCTCGGGCCATTTGTAGGTCCATTCAATTTACAATCAGTAATGTTTGGCACTATGAAAGTCCAGCACTGAGACCTCTGGTTAATGTCGTCCTGATGATTGATTTGAATATACAACAAGGCTCCAGTAGTGGCTGGTAATCTGCCAAGAGCCCACAGCCTATGTACAATAGGGATGTGTAAATGTGTCCAAAATGAAAATCGATTTGTATAATTCAATATTAACGATTAATCGATTAATCGTTTTTTTTGGGGGGGGGGGATTTTTTTTTAACTTTTTTTTTTTTTTTTTTTTTTTTTTTAATGAACCCTACAAATAAAAAAAATCTTCCCCCCAAGGGGTACCTAAGTCAAAAAAGTTTGGGAGCCCCTGATGTAGTTGATTAACAATAATTGTAACTCTTGAGAGTTAATAAGGGTCCATTTGGTTACTAACTCCATCTTTTAAATGGGACCACTGGTGGTCCCTGGACCACTGTTGATCCAATTGATCACCATAGCAACCCCAGCCTAGGCCTGATTAGGTAAATTCCCAACACCTGCTAAATCCTCCAAACCTGTATATTGATTGGAATCAATCTCCACTCACACTCCTCTCATGCAGCTACACAGACACATCCCAGGCACACTTTGGTAGGCCTATAGCCCTGTCCTGTTTGGATGACAATATTGCCTTTCCAACAGATTTTCATAAAAAAAAAAAAAAAAAAAAAAAAAAACGATTATCGATTATTAATTTTCATAATCGATTTCGGGTCCTATCAACGAGAATCGATTAATCGATTAATCGGACCCATCCCTAATGTACAATAGATGTCTTCGCCAGGCCAACGTGTCTTATGTGGACAGCTAATCTTGTCACACCGCTGGACTAGTGTTGGGTCATTTGCAAGTCATTAGTTTGAAGTGATTCGATTTTTTTGGTGAGCAGGAACGAACTCAGTCCCTCCTCAAAGTTATCATTCTTCGCATAGTTCATTTGTGTGGAAAGACAGGTGACGCAAGGTTCAGTCTGTTGCAAAATGCTACATTTTGACGGGCTGAAGAGAGACGTTCGTCATTGGACTGAACTACATGATGGCGGAACTTGAAGCACTGAACTGTGAACAGATTCTTTGGAACTTCTCATTTTAGTGCACAGGAAAGAAATGAATGATAGTTGCCATCACTACACTAGGACCAATTAGCTGTTCGCTAAGTCCCACCCAAGCCCGTTCTTGGCCAATACTATGTTAGCGACGGTTACTAGGTAAGGATCCTGGTCACACTTTCAATGCTGGTCAAAATGGTTAAGCAGCGTTAATACATATATTTGCTGTAGCATGTGTGGACCTCAGAAAGAGTTTGTTTGTTTCCTTACCTTGTTGTGAGCAAACTAGTCCATTCCATGAATTCGCTCCGTTGTGCAGTTTAATAGTAAATATTAGAAATAAAAATAGGCTCTCATTGACTTCCATTGCCAAACAGCCAAACATTGCCAAACAGCTCTCAAAGTCACTCTTTTAGCACATAAGCGAACACAACAAAAGCTGATTCTGACCATTTGTTATCAAGAGCTATCTCTAACACGACACAGGGCGGCTTTGGGTTGAGTTGTTAAATTCCGTTTGAACGCACAGATCGGATCTGGTCACTTGCAAACGGTAGTGTGCATGGTCGGGCCAAAGAAATCTGATTTGAGAAACAAAATCAGATTTTAATCAGATTTGACTTGATATGACTGCAGTCTAAATCGGCCTTGGTCCAATCAACATCAGTCACGTTCCCTACCAAGATGTTCTCACTTCTCAACTCTGTCCTCTCCCTCTGCCTCTCCTGTCCCCCATCTCTCTCTTTTTTGCGTGTGCCCATTGCTGCTTAGGAATACAAAACCAAATACAGACACACACGTTCCACACCCCCACAGGGAGTGCAGTGCCCGGTATCGAGCCACAAAAGGCTCTGCTCAGACTCTGCCAGTGGGCCTAATCAGCCTAAGGCCCCTCACCTGTGCAATTCCCAGCCTCTGCCAATTGATTGCCATGGCAACCCCACACCTGCAAATTGAGTACTTAACCACTACACTTTTCACAGTCAGTTTGCACTCTTCGGGCACATGCAGACAAACAGATACAGAGATCTCCATATACAGTATCGGTACAAAAGGGACACAGACAAATAGTTAAAACGGGTGCTATGACAAGTTGACAACGGGTATTATTAGGTTCCCAAGTTGCATCGTTCTCAAGTAGGCCGGTGGCCGACGGGCACGTACAGGTCTAGTTGACTCAATGGGGCCTCACAAGCACACGGTAAACACACATTTACGACTATAATGAAACATGAAATCAGTTATTTTTGGCAAGTGATTATAAAGTAAAGGTTTGACTTAAACCGATTTTACGTTAGTCTGTCTGTTTCTTTAAAGTAAAACAAGTTAATTTCTATTCCATTACTACTGACTACATATGGGGGGGGGGGAAAGGATCACTATTCTGTGACTACTGTCTGTGCACTGTTGAAGAGTAGTGACCTTTTTTCTTTTAGATGAATTAATTCTGTTCTGAGAGCAGATACTATACCTTAACTACTATGCCAGCAATGGCAACTGTACAGACAAACTAGCTTTGCATCATCAAGTAATGCACAGATACCAACACTTGTACTAAGTTTTTATTTTTTGAAAAATAGACCTAGGGGCTTGTTTCCATTGTGGTCCTGAAAGTAGGATTAGATACTTCGTAATTTAGGCCGTTATAAAATGTGTATACATTTTCTGTCTTGTCCCTTCACAGACCACAAGTCAGGAAACACTTCCCTGGATATTCTACTGGCTCTACTGCAGGCAGAGGGAGCCAAAATAGAAGAAGAGACAGAGGTAAGAACTGTTCTGCCATCTTCCACTGCACGTCACATGTCGCATCAGTAAGCCCATACCTGACTGAAATGTGGTTTATGTATTACAGAGGCCTGCATTATTCACAGCGTGTTAGAGCTTCCTTGTTGTTCCTTCCATGTTGACTTTGAGTAAACATATCTGAGTCATCTGATGAACAGAATCTAAGATTCGCTTCCAAAGTCTGTCTGTCCGTCCTAACCTTGTTAACGTGATATCAATCGTCCACTTGGACTCAGAGATGAAATGATTACAAGTAGGTGGTCAAAGGGCAAGGTCACATTTGACATTTGTATTCTTCTCTACACAATGTATATACAAATTATGATTCTGGACAGACAACAATGTAAACATCAACTCTTTGGCAGAAGCATACAACTGCGAAGCGGTACTTCTGTAAATGTATTTAAACAATTGCTTCCTTTATTTGTTTCTAAATCCTTTTCCACCCTATCTCTGTCCACAGAACATGGCAGACTCCTTCCTTGATGGTGATGTGACCCTGGACACGTTCATTGATGCCTACCAGAGCAATAGGAATCTGGCCCACTTGCGGCGGGTGAAGATTGAAAAGCTGCAGGAGATGGTGCTAAAAGGCCAGCGGCTCCCCCAGGCCCCTCCCTCTAGCAGTGCCCGCCCGCAGGACGCAATCTCCCGGCCTTTACCCCTCCTCCCGGAGATATCCGGTGGTGGCAATTCTCCCATCCCTCATCCCCGGAGGAAACCCCCGCTTCCTCCATCGCAGCCTGTCCCAAGCCCACCTCCATTTACTACAACTTCAGCGTCGGAGCCCCAGCCTCCAATCTTTTACGCGGCTACTCCTTACCCACCAATCCCTCCCAGAGCAGGACAGCAGTTCCCCAACGTCAGTTCTGGCTATCCCAATCCATTCCTGTCTCAGTACCCCCCTGCTCTGCCACAAAGGCCCCCGCCACGCATAGCTCCACAGCCTGGCTTTATCATGCAGTAAAAAGAAACGGGTGGCTGTTCAGAGGAGGCAGCGTGTATCGTGGACTCTTGAGACCCACCAGAACACCTCTGGAACTCCTGGATACTATCATCCACGTGTGAGCTTTTCAAAGGAATATGGCACGTCACGCAATACACAAGAGAGCCCGACGTTTAACACCGGCTGGTCTGGTCATGTTCAGTGAAACAGATCAGATCTCTCTGGATTCTTGTTCCTTATTTCTTGCCACAAAATACTCCATCTTCTAACATAAGGACCTGACTTCGACCCAGTCTGACTCTGCTGGCCTGAATCCCTTTGGTGGAAGGGGCTAACAATAGGCTGTAGTGAACCAGGTGTCCGTCAATGGAACACTGGCCTGGGACTTGGCATCTCACACTAGATTAACTTCTTAGCACTTTCTTTTGTCATTGGGCAGCGCCCTTGGCTGTGCATGCCCCTCAATATCAGTCTATCATCTCCCTCTTTACACCAGTACAATACATGCTCCTGTGACTATGCTGTCAAATGAAGACTTCAGTCCTTCAAAAGAGTTGAATTTTATTTTTCCAGTTGGAGCTTAGTAACTGACTGGTAAAATATATGCAAACAAAGAGACCTAAATTACTGTGCAGTTTTGATTGAGTTTTGAACAAATATCATCTCCCAGATTATGTTGTGGCAAAACTGCATCTGTGGTGTTTTTTCTTTGTTTTGTGACAGGGGGGTCCAAAAGGTACATAGAAATATTTAAAATTAAATTACAATAGTGTACTAATGGGGTTATATTAATGCTTTTCCAGGATAGACTGATTAACATTGTTCTGTGTACACGAAGGCTTTTGAAAGAGCATCTCCTCTATTGGACGAGTTAAAGAGTGTGCAGTTTTGCCTCATTCAAGAGGACCAAACATTGCTCCTGGTCCTTATCTCAAGGCAGATATGGAAGAAGAAAGCACAGCTTGGGTGTTGAAGGAGGGGGGAGTGGTGTAGAAGCACTCCAATAAATACGCAACAGAAGAACAGGCCTTAAGGTTGAGTTATACTTGCTTGCGCACCATGTCGCTCACAGAAAATACCAGATCTACAAGGCCACAATGCGTCATAGTGTGATGTGTGATATAGTAGATCTTCTATTTTCTGTGCTTGATACTGGCGCATAACTAAGTATATACCATCCGTCAGAGCCTTGCCTAAAAATGAAGGATCTTTGATGTATAGCCATATACTCTAGTACATGTATTCTGTGTTGTTTTGTCACAGGTTCCTGTTGTAATGCAAACACTCCTTTTATGATGTCCATTGTCTTGAACGTCGAACTGGGATATACCGGTATTTATGCCAACAAATCTCTTTGAACAAGCTTTTACCTTTCCTATCATAATGGCTCTGCACCAAAGACTTTCCAATGTCACTTATTTTCTGCCATAATCCCTTTTATAAAATACAAGTGTGACATTTGATTAGACTTTATTTTCCCATCATATCGGCTTGTGAAGTAGATATTGTTTGTAACATATTGATGGGCCCCACATTAGTAATGTGGAGCTAATAATCTTCATATTAAGCCACCATAAAAGTGGAACAGGCTGGTATTCCTATTCAATAGCGTTTGTAAACTATACATGATGCCAGTCAAATCTCACAAAAATAGTAAAGTGTCTCTTAGATTGGGTGGTTCTAGTTTAAATCTGACTGGTGCGATATGGGGGAAAAGATCACTATTCTGTGACTACTGTCTGCACTGTTGAAGAGCCATGAAACTACACTTGAAACTGAAGTTGATCACACTGTCGTGGACAGGAATCCTGACTATAATCCAGGTCTCTCTGTTCATGTGTATACAGCACGCTGACTTGATCTGATGGCTCTGGAGACCACCCCCCCAGCTCCCGCAAACTAATGCCCTTCCCTCCACACCACCCAGATTGAGGACACTCCAATCCCTCATACACCCACATTCCCTCCTGGCAGTAACTCAACATTAGGTCTTTTCCCTTCCCACAGCAGTTGATTTGACAAGATGCCAGAAGTTATAAAAAGCTTTTGAAGTTCGACTTTTCTCATGTCCTGAAAGCCTGGATTTGCATTTGGCTGGAAGCCAGAGTTGAGTGCTGCTGTAGAACATATGTGCCAGTTAGATGTCAGGATGTATGCCTACTGGTGCTTGTGGTTTTCTTCCATTCTTGTCGTAAGAGAACCACAGACTGAGCAAAGACTGCTTTGTTGGCAAGTAAATAAATAAATATATACAAGCCTGCATAAGTAAAAATGATCCATGTCAATAAACCAGCATTTCTAACAACTAACACTTATTGTGTGCATGGCCTTTGCTCTCAATGTTAAATTTGGAGATACCCCTTCAACACTTGTTTAGGTTTTGAGCTGAACCTAGGTCGAACCTCTGTATTCCTGGTTTTATATGTGGTTGGTGAAATTTTCAGTGTAATGTAGGAATTTACATATAATGAATGTTTAAGTGGAGTTAAGGCTATTTTCAAAATTCAATAAATAAAACCTACGTTTTTGTAGTTTTATTTTCTCTTTTCCTCCTTTTATTGAGGGCACCTTCAGATGGCTGATGTATGACTTTTTACATCTATGGCGACAAGCTTTCTTAAAAGGATCCCTGGCTAATAAGACAAATACATTCAAACATTATACTTGCACTCTATGACTAAAATAAAATCACCTTAAATATTTTATTTCTTTCATAAATGGAGAATCTTTCACTCAATAGGAGCTGCTCCTATCGCAAGTTGATATGTCCATGTGTGGTCTAGTCCTATGGAAGATATGGAATGCACGTGCTAGTAAAAAGTATTTAAAATATTGCTTTGATGCTCATATTAACCTTAGTAGTAGGTATTACGTTTGAGTGGTGCAACATATTGAGTTCCTATTGAGTGAAAGATTCTCTATTTATGAAATGAGTACAAATATTTAATTATTTTATTTTAGTTATAGAGGGCAAGTATAATGTTTGTCTTTTATAGCCAGGGATCCTTTTATTGTGATACAAGAGAGGCACCTAGTGGTCGTGGGGTGTTATGTACAGTGATTTAAGTATTGCTTGTTATGTTGTAAACTAAAACCTACCCCACAAAAAGCAACAAGTGGATTTATTTCCTTCATGTGCAGACATTTGCGGAGAAGCAGGCAATTGCATCAAGTTGCTATCACATCTGATGAGAAGGTGGCTTTGCATTGCAAGCAACGCGACTCCGCGAGTACATACCATAAATCCATACAAACGAGTGTTATGTTGAATGCACCCCAAATCATCTACACGTGTTACGTTTCCATAGCTACGTCACATCGGCTCCACCATGTTGTAGGAAATCCGCCTCTGCGCTTCCCCTCCTGTCAGATTAGAGTTTAATCCGAGGGGATACGGTCAAGACGCTCTGTTAACAGTGGAGGAGAAGTTGTCGATTCATGCAAACCAAGTGGTATCGGGGAATTGGATGCGTTTCTTATTTTTTCATGTAACTGAGCAGCAGATAGAAAATGAGACGCCAGAATTCGGTTGCGGTTGTCTCCCAATTTGACTGCTAATGTTAGCCTGCTAGCCTCTTCGCTAGCTGGCTAACTAGCTGAGAAAGAGTAAGAAATCGGATTAGCTGCTATACCGTTAGCTGCTCACCGTCAATATCCAGGTTGATGCACCTGGCGACCACCTCACTGCAAATTGGTGGATCTTATTTATGGAATGTTTTTCTTTTTTCTCCTTTTCACTTCTTTTGTACGCGTTTTTAATTTCACCTCATTGATTTGAGGCCCCTTGTTCTTAATTGTTACCGACGTAAATGTTGCAACAAGGTTGATAACCTGATAGTTGATCCAGCCAACGGCAGGCTGCTCGTTGGTTGGCCAACCTTACTGTTGGTTATTTCAAAAGACAGGTGACAGCGACGGGATAGACGGCCAAATTGATGTGCTAGCCACTAGCCAGCGAGCAAGCTCATTGAACAATATTCTGATATAAATCTAGTCTTCCGACGAAGCCAACATGTCAGGGAAAGACAAAGACAAACAAGAAAAACAGTCGACCACAGAGCGGTTGATAAAAGGTGAGTAATGAACATTTTGTGCACACTAGCATCCAGTTTGACTTGACACTGCATGCACACTAGCTAGATTTGCATATTAATTGAAAACTACCTGTGGCGTTTGAGATAACATGAACTAAACTTGTTTATTTGGGGGAAAAATAAGCAGTTAAGTAGTGTTTGATTTAATAGGCTTATTCTATTCGTTTTACGGAAATGTGGCAGTTGGTCATTTATGAAGAGTGAGCCATTAAATCTGCGGTTGAGCTGTTATTACTCCAACAGAGATAAACCCTCGGGGCTTCCCCTAATGGTTTGTCTTTCAGTCAAGCCTGTTAAGGGATGCTTATGTGATGACAAAACTGCATGCTGTCATTAGGAGAAAATGCTGCGTGTTTGAGAACAAAGGTGAATGAATCTGGGGGGAAATCAAAAAGTGTAATATTGTCAACTCTCACACAGTGGATGATATTGGAGCAATGTGTCAATATAATCCAGACCAAAGTAAATTATTGTTCTGTTTTGACCCACCATCTGCACTTCTGTGGACCTGTAGGACAGTACCTGTATTCCTTAAAACTGACTGGAATTCCTATCATCTACTCGGATTTTTAACATTGTGTTGGGTCAGCATCGCTGCTGCTTGCTGTGATTCTCCACAGTGTTGTCGTTATTGTTACCACTATTGTTACTCTCAAGTCAAGACAGGAACTCACAGACAGACAGGGATCTCCTGTGAGTATGTGTCCACTGTCCAGGATAAAATGGGGCAGTCCAGCCACGCCAAGGTTGACCCTAGGGAAGACCCTCACTGTCCATGCCGTTGCCAACACACTATCATCTTCCTCCCCTGTAGAAGGCCAGTAGCATCGAGCAAGGACTAAACAAGTGAGAGATGTGCCCTGGAACGGAATTGGAATGCTTAACTGTGTGCCAGTAGGGAGTGGGTGAGTTAATTGTGGAAAGAATCTCCCAAGCAATGTGCCCAAGGCCCAGCAGAGAGAGACAGATTATTGCTTTGGCAATGAGAGAGAGAGAAGGGCCATAAAAAAACAGGAGTGACAGCTCTTTAACCCATTCTGACCTGAGATCAGATTCATACGAGGTTTCCGCCGGACACACACTGGTCTGATGAACCCATTCTGACCTGAGATCAGATTCTAAAAATGTCAACTCGTTCTTCGATTATTTTCAAAAATAGCAGACCTACAAGCTCGTATCGCGCCACTCGGTGGCGCGATATGAGCTTGTAGATCTGCTATTTTTAAATAGCTAAAGCATGACATGATGCTAACACCAAAATGGGTGCCCGTTCAGAATGGGTTAAAAAAAAGTGTTTCATCCCATCCAACGCCACCTAGCTGGCCATCTAGCCAAGTTTAACCCATTAAAACCGGGAAAGCATCCGTGTCTTTTTACTAGATTTTCGTTTTGGCTATTCAAAAATAGCAGATATAAGCTCACAGCTTGCAGCCCTGCGAGCTTGTGCATCTGCAATTTTTTATTTATCTTTTAATCTTGGAAGTGAAGTGTGAGAACTACTGATTTTAAAAGGCATTTGGAGAATCGGTCTTGATGGGCTAAGATACATGTAAGTTGTAAGGTCTGAGCTGTAAAGTCCTCTCCCAGCTCTGTAAAAACTGAAAGTCAAGGCCTGGCCACACTATTGTGAAATGATGTATGGCCAATGAATAATGGGTTTCTCATTGGCCATACATGATCATTTCACAATGACTTGGATCAGGTCGGACGATGGCTTTTGATTTTAATTGAACCATCTATCCATTCCGTTCCTGATGTGTCTATAAGAAACAGCAACAAACAACAAAAAATAAAGAGGGGCAGGACCCAAGAAGGTAAATGTGTGGTGTGGTGGCGCTGCCACACAAAACATAATATGATTGACTGACAGAGATGAGACAAGTAGACAAGACGACCCATGAGCCTGGGGCCTGGTCCTGGACGTTCATTTCTGGTGAGTGATTGGCTGCATTCAAAGATAATTAGAGCAATCTCAATTGGAATTCATCATGATTCATCTAGCGACCCCCACCACCACCACCACCACCACCACCACCACCATCTGTATCTCTTTGTAATTCAATCTTATCCCATTGTGTCGACTTTGATGCAAAAGAGAACACATCCTAGACAACGGCTCATTATCATGATCCAGAGCACTACTGTCCAGGAGCGAACGTGGAGCCTAATGGATAATACTGTCTTTGTTTCTGTGGGTGTTTGTTGTCATGCCAGACAGGCAACGTGGGTGTCAGTGCAGCCACACAGCTTTGGCCCCTGATGCTTGTCTGTCATTAAGGAGCAGCCATCAAACATTAATGCTTATTAGACACGGTGGACCAAACTTTAGGGTCGCTGTGGCCAATTTTACTCTTTCATTTGATTACTTTGGATCGCTTTTTGTATGTTGGTCTGTCTACAGGATCACATTTTTTTATCCTCTGTTATATTGTGTGTTGTGTCATGGAATTGCTGATGTGTTCTTTTCCTTTAACACTAAATTCATTAATTCATTCAAGGTGCAATTTACTTAATTTGAGCAAGGCTTGTGGCAACAGTTTTTGTATGTTGTGCTTGACCAGACATCTGCTGCCTTGGCCCTTTGCTCATGCAAGCGAAAGCTGACTCGAAACTGCTCTGGCCAGACCCCTCTGGTGGGGGTAGTTGGTCAGTTATATACCAAACACACACAGGTTCACAAATGCCAACTATAGTTTCTGTTGCTGAGAAAATGATTCTCTAAACCATGATTACACCGTGCATTGTGGTTAAAGGTGAGTTTCCGTCCATTCTCACTCATGTGCTGTCCTAATGTTTTCTCTCTCTCCGTTTCATCTGTCTTTTTGGAAGAAGGTAGGCCTATTTTATCATATACTGCGCTGGTGCTTGCCTTCCAGTGTGTCAAGGCTTTTAAGTAAATGGCCCCTGAACCTGCTAATAGAGGCTTTGCCTAATCTGTTCTTAAGGCTCGTACCTCAGCTTACTGCACTACTTCTCTCTAGCCTCGCCTCGTAGGCCCCAGGAGCGCCTTACTGTTTTATTTATACCACAACTAGTCGGTGCATGACAGCTTGTCCTGATCACAGAGGAAGTTGGAACTGTTGCTTTGGGTTCCCATTGCAAGTCAGGCCTCAATCTGTGCTGCCCTACAAAATGAAGGAGCAGTAAGCTAGTGAAACTGACTGATAAGTATGCTAACATTTATCTCCTGTTGCACTGAAAGCATTGTTGCACCAAAGAGTTATTCCCAACAATATTGTGATATTGTTCGCTACTGCTGTGCTTATGCTGTGCTTATATTATTTTTGTTATCTTGTGATGTAGACTAGAGTGGACTCCGCTATCCACTTTAGTTAGAAGAATTTTGAAATCCAATTGCAGCAAGCTTGCCAAGCATCTATTGTGAGTTAATCAGGGTGTGGACGGTGATCCTTGTCACTGCTGGGCAAGCACCTGTCAGCTGGTAATATTTAACATGAGGAGTAGACTGAGGCGGGGGATCCTCACTGGCAGGTGAGCCAGTAGAATGCAACAGTAAAATGTATTTAAAATAATACATTTTATAGTTATTATTGTTGGTGTGGATGGCCCTGGCCCTAAGGCCAGTCACAAAATACATCCACAACAATTGTGTAAGTTACATTTTTATTCATTACACAAAATATACATAGTGCTGCTTTAGCATCATTATTGGCTTACTGCACCTGCTGCTGCTGCTGTGGTCACAATGGGTAAAAAAGACCTCCCTTTATTTTTCTACTTCACTCCGTGCAACAGATGTCATAGTGAAAAAAACATTATTTATCAAGTTCACGAATGAACTACGTAGTTCAGACAGAAAATTAGGGCTGTCAAAATAACTGAGTTAACTGAGTTAATTTGTGAAATTAATTTGATGAAAAATGTTAACGCAATTAATGTATGCTTAGACCCGCCCCATCCACTCCATAATCCCATCCACTCTGCAGTGCACTAGTCATCACTCTGGTATCTGATGGCTGATGGATCCAAACGAGATGGAAAGAGAAGCCCTATCATATATAATTTTCACCTCTTCGTCTTGTGGTATAACTTGTGCACTGCATGGTTTAATTCTGTCACCATGTGTTTTGATCACACTCCATTGTTTTTAAGATGGCAGCCTCTTGTAGCTTGTGTCTCTAAAAGGATTCTTGAGGTACGGGTAACATGGAAGGACATTAATGGTAGGGGGTTTTCAATTGAGGTGAGCACTGAGAACACTTTTCTCTCCCGTCGACTTAATTTTGGTGTCACTCTCTGTGCAGAGCAGAGCTTGTGAGCAGGAGGAAATGCTGCCCTGCAGTCCGCACTCACAAGGCTGTTCCCCACTCAGAGATTCCCTGCTTCTCCACTCGTAACGTAACCACTCCATCATCCTTGATTTGACCATGAGATCAAATTGTACCCCTTGATTGACTTGTGAATAGTGATATAAACATAACTGAAATAGGAACTAACAACCAGACTTTGCGGATTACAGATACATTTGAATGCCAGCCTATGAGTTCAGAATTAAGTGTGTGTTAGACTCAGGAGTTCAAGACATGATGCATCGTGTCTTACTATGAGACCAGGCATGCTTATCGTAGGAGTGGCACGACCCACTTGCTCCACTTTGATCAGTTTCTTTGCTCATCTCTGTACAGACCCCCCCCCCCCCCCCCCCCCCCCAACATGCTGTACATGGATGTATATATTGTGATGTCCACTGTCACTTAAATAAGCATGCATAAACAGTATAAAAACCCCACAACCCCCCACACGCCAATTCAATTATAATGGAGGAAAAGGAATGGTTGAAATGAGAGAATTATGATTGAGTTGTTATCCGTAATAATGTGAGCTGTTTATATGTGTATGTCCTCTTTTCCCATAGCTGTGCCATACCCTCCCCAGCAAAAACTTACCTTAAAGGAGCTGTTTGAGGATGGCAAGCCCAATCCAGAGGTGCTCCGTAACCACCTGGTCAAGGAGGGCAGGCTAGAGGAAGACGTTGCCCTCAAGATAATCAACGATGGGGCCAACATCCTCCGCCAGGAAAAGTGCATGCTGGAGGTGGACGCTCCCATCACAGGTAGGGTTTAATAGCAGCTTGGGGATAGCTTGGCAAAGGGCTAGGACTGAACCAGTGAATGTGACCAGATTTGAGGAGAAAACCTTTTTCTTTCCTTTTCCTTTTTCAAAATGAGTTAATACCATATACTCTTCACATACTAGACTAGAGCAGAGCATGTCTGAAATAAGTGTCAGAGCTGAAATCAAATGTAAATATGAAATAAATGCTTAAACATGTAATGTTAGAGACCACAGAAGTGAACCTTTCAAGCCCGTTTTCTCAACTCGCTGTTTTCTGCAAGACATTACTCTATATATGCCATATCTCCAAAACTGGTGGGTCAAACTGAACAACCAATATGTCAATTTGAAGCTATGATTCCCTGCTTTCATATAACATGAAAAAACTAAAATTCAAAAAAAATCCAATGGCAGTCTCTCAGTCAAATTTGGTCACATATATTGTTATTGTATAGTTGCTTGTCACGATATGAACATGTCTATCAATATCGCAAAAGGCAACATTATGGCCGATATAAATTCCCACTGCTAAAGCCAGCAGCATACTGTACCTTTGTTTTAGCCAGTGCCTAGGAAAATAAATCACCCCTACATTGTGTGTGTGTGTGTGTGTGTGTGTGTGTGTGTGTGTGTGTGTGTGTGTGTGCGTGTGTGTGTGTGCGCGTGCCATGAATCATGAGCATACATGTATGTCATTGAGCTAGTCCTGCACTCGCCTTTCATGGAAAATGTATTATTGGGTGTTGTCTGACTGAAATGTCCTTAATGCAGCAAGCTGCCTAGAGCCTTCCGTATGAAAAGCTTGACTGATTTTGTCCATTCGTCGTTTTGACATTCGTTTTAAGTAAGCATTTTACTTTCTTCCCGTCAGAAATATTTTAAGGGAAGATCCGCACACTCAGATATGCGCACAATCAATTCGGTCTACTGACCTTTCTCATGTTCCCTTTGTGGCTCCAGCACCTCTCTTACGTTTTTTCAGCAGATGAGCGGTGGTTCTTTTTACACTTTCTTCCCGTCAGAAATTCAAAATAAGAATGAATTCTTAGTTCTCATTGTTGTGAGTTTGAGGTGGTTCCAATGGGCTATGCTGAATATAGAACATATTTGGGTTTTGCGGAAGGTTCATTTCCAGGGCATGGAAATGTGTTAATGGTACAGAAAGACTGGGCAGATATTAACTCAATTCGCGCCAGCATTAATTAATCCCTCTATAGCGTATTGCCAAGGTTTTATGTACGTAACACTTACTTTGAAGAGCCAAATATCCGTAATCACATGTTACAATGACAAACTGCTGTGTGGTCTCATGCACGGATGATGTTGTGTCGGTCGGTGGTGGAAAAAGCAACCGCGAGTGTCAGCCCGCCTGCTACAGCCCGTTAAAAACCCTTGTATTCATCAGAAACGGCCCCCTCAATGTCGTTTCTGAGATACAGAGCTGTGAATGGTGGGCTTAGACTGGAAGTGGATGCGCGCGCATGTTCAAAATGGCCGTGGCCAGTGTCCCACTATGTATTGATGCGGGTAGCAACATCAGCTAGCATTACGATCGGATCAAAAATGGATTAAACGATAACAAACCATCAAACCCGAGAATCTCGGCTTTGGCGGACTTGACTTTATTTCATCCAACACCGCATGTGGTGTGGTGGTGGTGGTGGTGGGCGGCGGCAGTGTGTTGCACACGGAATGGAAGACATGTAGTTCATGACTGAGGCTACTCCTGCTTATTATCACAACATAAAGTTATATCATGATTTCAACCTAAATGGCATATTGGCATAATATATCAACAAGGAGAGGAGGATGATATAAAAAAAGATTAGCCTGATGAGTTGACCGTCTTGATCCAAGGCTGTTTCAAACATGGTCATCACTCAGGCTAATCTTTTTAACTTTATTTACACTTAGACAGAATGGCGCATTAGGCCAACATTACCTGGGTTAGCTTACATCTTGTGTTGAATGTTGGCATTATAAATTATAATCCCTTGGTGTTTCATCAGCGCGAACGAAAATATAGGCTACAGTCTGCAGCCTGGTGATAAGAAAACTCCACACGAAATGCTACGATAAGGAAGCAAGGATTAGACCGTGATGTCACTGCTATGCAACAAGGAAGTAGCATGAAGCACAGCAGCAGAAACAGAACGCCATTATGAAGGAATCGGCAGTGATGTGACATCACTGTCGATTCCTTGGGCATGTGACGGATTTATCTTGTCTCCCCACTGTTGAGGAGAAACCTCAGTTTGTTGTCATTTTTTGGGTGTGTCTCAGTAGCAGCATGCGCGTTTATGTTTGTTTCTGTGACTGACTGTCAGTGTGTCATGCTGGCGCTGCTGCCTCACGCACGGTGCTTAAGTGACGTTCTTTGGGCGGAAACATTGCTCAGATTATCACAATAAAATGTTACAATTCCAGGGCTTTATTGACAATTTAGCTGGCATGAGAAAACCGACCCGTTGCAGGACTCTGCCTCACTATGGCATGCATTTGATTGACTGTAATAATGAAATCAAGGTCTTTGATTTTGAAAGCTAGAGCGTTCCTTTTGCGATTTATACCTCCAGAAGGCTTAACTATTTAATTCTCACTTTCTCTCTCATACGTATGTCTCATATAAGTATGTCATCTGTAATGGTTCTTCTCTCTCAGAGGACATGGTTAAAAGGACAAGCCTGAGTGTAGAGAGTAAACCCTGTGCCAACACTGGGCACTTTTCCAATGCACCACTGTTTGCATCTTCTGACAGCTGGTCATTTGGTGTATAACCACTTGAGTGGCAGAATGGACTGGGTCATCTCCAACCACCACAGAGTTTTTACCCCCAACACCCTCAGCTCAAAAGTACTCAAGTGGAGCGGGTGATGTTTGCTGCGCCTGCAAACATCACCCCAGAGTGCCTGCCTTCTTTTTACAGACAGGATTTCAAATACAGTACATTTCTGCATATCTTTGCTGTTGGGAAGAAACCACTCCAAAATGTAAAACTTTCAGGAAATTAAGAAAACCTTTTGAAATTTTGAAAACAAAGCAATACTGCCTCATCAAAGTTGGTGTTGTGACTATATATATATTGTCAATTACTTGCATGAGAGGGGGAGAGGTGGTGGAGTTGGTTGCTTTAGCAGACAGTTTGAGGGTCCAATGGAGTTAACACAATCTGCTGAAACGAGAAAAGCTTTTGTGACTTTGTACTGCGTCGCTCCCGCCATGTAAACGCTTCTGACGAGAGGTAAACGGTATGTCCTTGTGCCAATGATACTAAAGTGTGTGTGGGGGCAACAGACGTAAAGGGTGTTCAATAATAGGCGTGAATCTTGTTTGCGTCCAAGCATAACTGGGCATGGTAACGCCCCGCCTGACTGTGATTGGCCTATCGACACTGGCCGTCTTGACTGTCCTCCGAGACACAAGGTCACTCCGCGTTGAGATTGAGAAATATATAATACAAGAGAATGACAGCTTGGCAAGCGCGACAGAATGCAGCCTTGTTTGTAACTAACTTGTATGTTTTATTTTTGTAGAAGAGGCAAACCAATATTGTTTATGCCGTTTGCTTTGATTGTACATTGTACTATGATTTGATTTGGGTGTGTTCTAAATAAAGTGTTAGTGTTATCGTAATTATAGTAAACTAATACTATTACACTAAAAAGGATAAAGATGAAGGGAAAATTGACCTTTTTATAGTACAATAATGTTTCAAGTTTACATACAAACAAATTACACAATAATCAACACCTTATTTTAGAACTCACCCAAATCATATTACGGCGGGCCTGTTCAATCAATTATTCCATCAAAGCAAACGGCATAAACAATATTAATTTGCCTCTTCTACAAAAATAAAACGTACAAGTTATAGTTATCTTGTATGATACCGTACTACTTATGTAGTAAGTAGTAGTAGGTATTATTTCCCACCACGGAGTAACCTCGCATCAGACTATCCAGCATAGCTATATCCACCTCGGAGGACAGTCAAGACGGGCAGTATCGGTAGGCCAATAACAGGCAGGCGGGGCGTTACCATTACCATGTCTATGCTCGGACGCAAACGAGATTCACGCGTTCAATAGCACTGATTTATGCAAAAACCTCAAATGGAGTTAAGTGGATTCCTCCTGACAGCAACAATATACTACATTCTCTAGACCAGGGGTCTTCAATATTCTTCAGGCCAAGGACCCCTTAGCTGAGAGAGAGAGAGAGATGAAGCAGAGACCCCTATACATGTGTTGTATAAAATGTTGTTGCAGATTAAGTAAGTAAGCCTTGCCGAGCCATGAGGCCCATAGGGCAGGAGCCCATGTCCTGTTTCTGTAGCGTGAGGCAGCTTGATGTACAAGTACACCCCCTGGACATGACGCTAGTATGTCGCAGGGACTTACCCCCAATCCAACCCTTGATGCTGAGTGCCAAGCAGGGAGTCTTTGGTATGACCCGCCTGGGCCTGGGGTCATAAATACAGTAGCTTCATAGACTTAGCACCATCATCAGGGGGTTGTGTAAATTCAAGTTTTTTGTTTGCTTGTTTCCAATGATATATCTCTCTATTAATATATTGGATTCATGTTAATATGTATTTTCAGATGTTTAACCACTTAAACTGTCAATCTGCTTTTTTCCACACCAAATCTCTTTGCTGAAAATAGCAGATCTAAAAGCTCATTCCATGGCCCAACACATGCAACACAACACAGTGCAATATGCTTGGAGCTTGTAGATTTTAGTTTTTGGCGAATGTTACCCCAGAATAGGGATGCTAGCATTCAAGTGGTTAACGTAATGTACTGGCACCCCTTAGTAACTCTGAGGGCCCCCTAGGGGTCCCGGACCCCCAGTTGGACAATACAAATTACAGTAACAGACAGGATAAACTTGTGGCATATGCTTCTAGACTATACATTTTATGCTTCCGTAAGCCCAAAGCCAAAGGGTCAAGCCGGTTTTAGCGTTGTCCCTGCGGTGTGATATGTCTTGTTGCACGTTGAACCACGTTGACCCTAGTGATTCAATGCATGGAATTCAATGGCCCAAACCACACAAAAGGGTCGAGACGGTTTTAGTGTTAACTCCTTGCAACCGTTTACACCCAAGGAGTTGCATGGTGACCCTTTGGTGTGGTAAGGGCTTAAGTCCCTTAGCTCAATGAAAGCGAGGAATGCATCCAGGTACTTGTCGAAGTGCAGTGGCATCTTCGCACTTGTCTGCTTGGTTTCTATTACATGAATGGGTGCTGTTTTAATGGTAGAGATATTAAGGCTTTTTAATTAAACAGAACAATCAAAGTCCCACCGCTGAATGCTGAAGAGCCTATGACCCAGATGACTGCACGTTCTTATTCTACCATGCAGTTAACTGCTATATTAATCCCTTTATTAAAGGCTTAAAATTAAAGCCAGTAGTCGTCTGGGTCCCCAGAATCAGAGCAGAGACTGAGTACTACTGCAATTCATATCTAAATCCAGAATTCAGGTGATGGCAATCACATTTCTTCACTAGCATTCTTCAGTAACCCTGCTTTGAATGTCATTGTAAAGTTGTCCATGCAGGTATCCATGCTCTATCAACAAAACTACACATAGCCAAATCAATACATGAAAAGACACAGTATCACTGCAGTCAGTGCACTTTCAATTTCATGACCAAAGTTGGATGATACTCATGCAGTATTTGGCAGTTGGTTGTTTTTTACCAATGTATTGCATGATTTATGGCCACATAGCTAGTATCATTGTTGTTATTTGACTGTTAAACCTACTATTTCTCTTTCCACAGTTTGTGGTGATGTCCATGGACAGTTCTTTGACCTTATGAAGCTCTTTGAAGTTGGTGGGTCGCCCAGTAACACACGGTATCTCTTCCTCGGTGACTATGTAGATCGAGGCTACTTCAGTATCGAGGTGAGAATGACTGTTCTCTTCATTCAGTGTGCCCAGATCTGTACTAATAAGGTTCCTTGCAGGAGAATTCCAACGGTCACTTTTTGTCAGGTGAAACCTGACTAATGAAATCTCATGAAATGTAGAAGACCTATTGACGACCTAGTCATACTGATGGCCTAGCCTGATTGGCTGCCTCGTCTGCCTCCTCTGGCCAATGGGAGAGCAAACGGCATGCCAACGGCATCTATTATCAACACTAACACTTTGTTTAGAAGTTCACACCCTTTTACAAAAATAAAACTTACAAGTTAGTTACAAGGCCGCATTCTCTTTCTCATCATTCTCTTGTATTATTTTCCCACCACGGAGTAACCTCACGTCTCGGAGGACAGTCAAGACGGGCAGTGTTGGTAGGCCAATCGGGGCGTTACCATGTCTATGCTCAGACTAGATATACGCACAAATATATACGTACCTAGCAGATAATGTCCCATAGCTGGGGGGTACGAATATATACGTACTTAGCAAAAAAAATAGTTAAAGGACCACTTCACCGCTTTCCAACCTACCTTCATATTGGTCCTCACTAATGTTCATGATAAAATGCCACAATTTCTTTCTACTTTCTGTGTCTCATGGGAGGGCTGTGGACAGTTCAGAAACCCGTCCACCAGTGACATCATCAATTGGGAATCCAAGCTAATTTAAACGGCAGGCTTTCTATTCCTGAAAAGTTGCAATGCGTTAATGGAAGCTATCGTTCTCACGATAATGAAAATCTACTATAAATGCCCCACTGACTTCAAAATCGACACACGAGTTCCACACCCCCACAGGGAGTGCAGTGCCCGGTATAGAGTCGGTCGGACCCACGGTTCTCCAGAACCACTACACCACAAAAAGCTCTGGTCAGGCTCTGCCAGTGGACCTAATCAGCCTAAATCCTCTCACCTGTGCAATTTCCAGCCTCTGCCTCAGCCTATTGATTGCCATGGCAACCCCACACCTGCAATTTTGTGATTACTTAACCAGTCCACTTCAGTCAGTTTGCACTCTTCACACACAGAGATACAGATATCTCCATGTGCGACACAGACAGACAGTTAAAATGGGAGCCGACGTACAGGTCATCTGCCTAACGATGATGTCACTGGTCTCTGAACTGCCCACAGCCCTCCTATGAGACACAGACTGAGTAGAAAAAAATGTGGTATTTTATCATGAACATTGGTGAGGACCAATTATATGAAGATAAGTTGAAAAGTGGTGACGTAAGTCCTTTAAGTTCAGCTTGTCACCTCATCATTGCCTACACCTGGCCTACAGGGCAAGGCTCTGTGGATTCGTCTATACTATTAATGGAAGTTTTACAGAGAAATGACATTCATTGCTCAAACAAACATGTAACAAATCAATATCTATTCAGTCATACTTTGTAATATGCCCACACGTTTGTGCCTACTATGTTTGTGTGTCAATAGAATTAAGGCACACGATAAATTGAGGAAGATGTACCCTGGCGGACAATAAAGGGCTTTTACATCACTTCTGGTCTGGTTGTGAACTGTCTGCCATCATTACCAAACGGATCACTGAATAGAAGATGCCATCATTACCAAACGGATCACTGAATAGAAGATCACTCCATCTTATTTTATCGGGTCAATTTAAGTTACGTTGTTGTGTGTGATTCCATGTGTTGTATGCATTCCGTACAATGTTCTTTGAAGTCTGGATTTGTCTTCGGTGAGGACTGCAAGAGGGTCGTAATTTGCAGTAGCTGAGGCTCTGGCTTGAACTATAATTGAAGCAACGTTTCTTTTTTTTCTCTACACAATGTACACATGCTATGGAAACGGTACAGAATTCTAACACGTTTTTAATCAAGCAGTTGCTGGTATCATTCTAAAACTCATGTCCAGCCTTTAGCTGATACTATCTTTGTAGTAAGCAATATTTCCAAACCAAGTCCTACAGAGACTACTACAGCAGCCCCCCTCTCTAGAGACGGATGTTTTGCAATCACAGTCATCAGTACCGTCTGGATGGTGATTCTCTTTGTTGTTGGACCCTCTCTGACCCCTCTCTGTGCTGAAACTAGTCTGATTGCTTCAACCAGGAGCACAGCAGAGATCTCCCATATGGTCATAATTTAATTTCTGTATACTATGTTAATGGGTGTGCTATCCTGTGTAGGTTGTGAGCATGCTCAGATATTTTATAGGTCAATCTGGCAATAAAACATTGTTTTTGGGGTCACGGAAATTTGGGTTAATTGGAATTTATGCAGATAAGCCTTGTAAGCGTAAAAGGAACATAATGGTGTGTGCTTTTTGTTTTTTGTGTAGACGTTTACCAGACAGAGACACAGGTCCTTCAAATCAGCTATTCATCAACACATCATAATGCAATATAAATGTTACATTAAGTAAAGTACTAATACAACAGATGTGTTTAACCCATTTAGGACGGGAACACCTTGTTTTTTGTGTGTAGTGTTTTTGTGTGTAGTGTACACACTGTTTTCATCTATCTGCATGTAACCGCAATGTAAAGTCATGTTTATAGAAATGAACGTTGCAGTGGCATATCACAAGCCTTGGTCACAGCAACAGTGCAATATGAACAGAGCCTACAGGGGCGAATATATATATATATATATATATAAAATTTAGGGGGGCTAGGGAATTATGGTGTGTGTGTGTGATGTGAAATGTGAGCTTTCCATCATATTCAATTGCTTTTGGAGAGAAATGAGACTGAGTCACGTTCAGTAGAGCACTGTATAGGGGAGCTGTGTGTGACTGTGCCCAGGTGATGATGGTCGTTGATGCTCATCATCAAGGAAGGCAATTATGTTCCTGCACTGTCAGAAGTAATGCCTACTTCCTTTCCAATGTAGTTAAATAGAAAATGTGATGGGGGGGGGGGGGGGGGGGGGTGAGAACATTATATAAAATTAAAAAAAACATTTTATTTCTGGAAACTTTTTTTTGTTTAAAATATCGTGAAAACTGCTTTGTGATTTCCTAGTTGCCCCTTTATCATCTAGAGTTTCTGGGCAATAAATACTCTTGGTCGTGTTGGGGGCTTCCACCTACTAGTGGCACACATCAGCGTACCGTATTGCGCATTGATTGATGTGGTAGAAGAAGCCTCATACTAAAGCAGTTTTACTGCCGGGAATGGTTTAATCCAGGTTACTGTCGTTGCTATATACGACATACCCGCATTTTGTTTAATGTGTTTAATCCGCCGTATTGTAATAAATAAAAATAAACTCTGTCTTGCCGCGGAGATAGAGACTAGATGGTTTCGTTTTGATGACGAAACCGGAAATCGTCACATGCTGTGGGCTGCTAGGGCTTCTGGGAAATTAAGGCCAATGCAAATGAATGGGGTACAACGCCCTCATGGAGACGGGTCTTGTGTGCGTCTTCCGGGGTGCACCAAGATGGTGGATGGTACGATCGGATCATAACAAACCGAGGAACCTTTTTTCGCTGGATCTTCACGGATTAAAAGCCCAAATAATTCAGCGTATGCTCTGAAGGTAATACAACAATCTCGGCAGTGAAGGGGGGTTGATTAAAATGCGGGTTTACGCGTTTAAACCCAGTCAAACTCAATAGAACTAATTCAAGTTACATCCAGTCTGACGACTGCCAGTGCCAACAGTCACTTTGAAAGAAATAAAAAAGCCCCACTACTTCTCTCATTTAGTCTGGGGTGCAGCTATGCGTGTTACAACAGCTGGGTGAAGTCGTGCGATTCTGTGACCTGCGTGATGGAGGCGACGGGAGGTAACTGAATTCGATAGGCAACCAACTGCTGTAACGCGATGTACCCGGATGCGTGTCATCAACGGCGTGCATGCACAGTGACGGGGGAAAACTTCGGTGCTAGAGTTAACCCATTCTGACCTGAGATCAGATTCATACGAGGTTTCCGCCGGACACACACTGGTCCTGATGAACCCATTCTGACCTGAGATCAGATTCTAAAAATGTCAGTCGCTCTTCGATTTAAAAAAAATAGCAGACCTACAAGCTCGTATCGCGCCACTCGGTGGCGCGATATGAGCTTGTAGATCTGCTATTTTTAAATAGCTAAAGCATAACATGATGCTGACACCAAAATGGGTGCCCGTTCAGAATGGGTTAAATGGAGTGGCGAAAGACTGTAATAAACAGCGTTAAATTGGTTACATTGAAAAAAAGGGCCTTTTTAAGACCTCCATAATGTAATGGTCAATACCCGTGTGGAAATTCAGAGTCATTGGTGCAGCGAGTGAGGAGCAGCGACATTGCTTTATACAGACAGACAGACAGACAGACACATTCTCTTACTTATACAGACATTCCCTTAATTATATGTTGGATAGAAATAGAATAACAAAACGCCATTGTTGGGTTTTGGTGCCCTCCCCATCAACAACATTACAACACTCAAATTGATGGTATATATTTGTTTGTTTGTATACACACGTGCTTCTCTGTGTAAAAAGTTTTTCATGCGAGTACTAACAGTCAGTACATGGAGATAGGTAAAATGTCACAGATGAAAAGGGGGAGAGAGAGCATAGGGATTGATGGGTGAGTGATGCTGGGCAATCGACAGGGGCTATTCCAACTTCAAATGTTTATCCCCCCCCCCCCCCCCCCCCCCACTCGCAGGTTTTAATGCTGTTCAAGAAATCAGGGAGTTGAAGGCCTGTACAGTGTGCACAGCAAGGCTTTGGACTTTTCAGAATTGTCCAAAACATATATTTTTTACGATATTCTCTGGGCTTGTCCCTAATTAGGGTTAATTTAAAAGTATTATGTGTTAATTAATTATTATTATAGTTATTATTGATATTACTAGAAACTCGACCGGTCTTCGGCGGTCTCGATTGTAGTTTCCCACACGTCGTTGGCTCCCATGAGACGTTGTCACCCTTGCAATGTTGCACTGCTAATTGTAGTGAGCAAGTAAGGTGTTGGTGTGAATAATGAGTGTGATTGATGCACATGGAGAATAGGGTGTAAATGAAGACGGGAAGTAGATGGAAATAAGATGGCATTTGTTGTGTATTGTCATGTTGTAATGTATGACAGTGTTTGTAGCAAAGTATAAGAAAGGCTAAATGGTAGTAAAATGAAATTACTTGAACAGTGAAACACTAATGTGTACTGTATCATCATACTGTACTGTACTGTGTCATACTGTACTGTACCATACTGTATTGCACCGTACTGTACTTTACTTTACCAGACTGTACTATGCAGTAGTATACTGTACTGTACTGTGATGTACCATGCTGTACGGTACCATACGGTACTGTGCTTTACTGCAGGTGTTCTCAACCCGTGGGTCGCGACCCCTCAGGGGGTCACCAAATTATTTTGGGGGGTCCCCAAAGTGTGTGTGTGTGTGTGTGTGTGTGTGTGTGTGTGTGTGTGGAGAACCAAACTTGAGAACCATTACTATACCATTCTGTACAGTAATGTACCATGAATCAGTCCAATCTGTGTTGGGGAGAAAAAGGGGGAGTGACCTAAAGTGGTGATGATTATGACGGTCACCACTTCAGGAAGTAGGCCACTTCCTGGATTGTGCAATAAGGCAAAGTATGCTTACTATACAGAAGGTGAAGATGTTATGGGCAGGATGAGAAGCTTAGAACCTTGTCCGAGCACGAAGCTATAGTTGTGGAAAATGGGGAGTCATTTGAATGTGCGTGGGCTGAGAGAAGTGGTCCCAAAGCTGTGGCTCTGTCCATGGAGTGGGGTTTCTGTTGTTGAGATTATTATTAGGGCATGGTAGGCGGGGTGGGGATGTTCTACTGTGAAGTGTTGGAGGGATTATGGCAGTGTATGGAAAGCGTTGCATTTTATTAGGATTTTAGATACAGAGTTGGACCTGTGACTTGCAGAGACAGTTTTACTGTATGTGTGTTCTGATTGTCTCCACCAGGCCGAAGGCATGGGGGGAGAGTATGTTTTGCACTCCGTCCGTCCGTCCGTCCGTCCGTCCGTGTGTGTCCGTCCGTCCGTGTGTCCGTGAGCAGCTAATCTCCGGCACCGTTAACCCGGTCGATGCCAAATTTTGCACACACACTCCCTGGATGCCAACGATGAACCTCTGCCCCAAAATTTCCAGAACGGCCTGTTATAGCGCCACCAGGAGGCCGCTTTGTGCAAAACAAGTTTTTGCACAGTACACCTACAGATTTTGTCCAAACATCACAATTGGTACACAGTCTCTCTAGAGCCATTCAACGAAACGGGTCTTTCAGATTTCTCACACTCCATCCTGATTGGTTAAGATTGGCTTCCAAAGTTCACAGGAGTGCTCAGTTTCAAACAAAATGCTGCAAATCATGAACACATCGCGTGATTTCCGTGAAATTGTGCACGCACATTCCCACTAGGCCGAGGAAGAAATGCCACATGAACAATTTCAACTCAGCCTCAAGGTGGCGCTATAACTGGCCGAAAAGTGTTTTTACCTCTAACTGCACGGATCTGTGGATAACTTTGTATGCCAACTCCCTAGAGGCCAAGGAAGAACCTTTGCCTGGATTTTTTTTACTTTTGTTGCCCTTTTATCCAACCACCAGATGAAGGCAAGCTGCAATGTCCTACATCCCTATCCTGGTGGAGACCTGTGCCCAGAAGGGCACTTTTTCTAGTTTGTAATGTGATGCGAGTTGGTCATGAATCCTTTTGTATGTAATTAGAATCCTGTTTATTCCGTTCAAATGGTGATCTGTTTTATTCAGTGTTTACTGATCTAGTAAATTCACAGAAATATCAAATTGGCTGTTTTATTGTTGATTCAGGCTTTCTGCCTCTACATATCCTCTAAAGTGGATAGAGCCCCACCCGCTAATTTAGTCACTACAAGTTTTGGCTGGACAGGAAGTCATCATGCCTATTCGGGTGATTGTATAATTTAGTGTAATATACGTAATGTAGCTGGGGAATTGCTAGATGGCAGTGACAGAGGATTCTAAAGAGCATAGGACATAAACTCATAACGTCACACATGCACACAACCCAGCCCTCCAGGCCATTAGGATGCCCAGCCCCAGCGAGCAGAATCTTTTACCATCCATACAAGCTTCACTTTTCCTCTGTGGAGTTTGAAAAGAAATTAACCCATTCTGAACGGGCACCCATTTTGGTGTCAGCATCATGTTATGCTTTAGCTATTTAAAAATAGCAGATCTACAAGCTCATATCGCGCCACCGAGTGGCGCGATACGAGCTTGTAGGTCTGCTATTTTTGAAAATTTGAAGAACGACTGACATTTTTAGAATCTGATCTCAGGTCAGAATGGGTTCATCAGACCAGTGTGTGTCCGGCGGAAACCTCGTATGAATCTGATCTCAGGTCAGAATGGGTTAAGCCATGGAAACCCTCTTGTGTCGTGTGAAGGCCATAGTGGCTTGAATAGCGCAAAAGCATGGGTATAGGAAGATGGATCTCAGGATGTTACCAAGGCAACATGAAGATCGACTTTAGCCTCTGAAAGCAGCCTATTACCTTTTTTCAGGCCAGCAATTTTTCAGAATCTAAATTGAGTTCATGTAGCAATCCATTTCATTCTGCTGGCCGTCACTGCCTACTTTACCCCTTTGCGATCCAAGAGAGTATTCCACTGAACTGACCCCCTATCCTGACTCCAACCCCTCTCTAACCACATGCTTTGCAGAGTGTGAGTGGGTGGGTGTCTGTGTCTGTGTGTGTGTGTGTGTATCTGTCTCCATCTGTGTGTGTTTGTGCTCCGTGAGGTGGAGTGAAGTGAGCCAGCACCATTGTCTGCCTCCCCCGTTCCAGGCTTTGTGCAGACTGCCTACTTGATAGAAGAGAGCTCTCTCATTAAAATCCATGTCATCTCTCTCAGGCACTTTGCACTCCTGCTCCCTTCACCACCTACACCTACGCACATAAGAGATCCATTCATGCCGACAGCCCCTCTACAGATTCAACTGCACTTCACAGCTCAAACAATTCCACAAAGTACAGAGAGCAGTAAGACGTGCAGGGAACAAAGTTTCAACCTGGGTGGATTAACAGTCCATGTCCCAGACCTCCCAATGGGACCTAATCTATTGTCTCATCACAGTTTTACAAGTACCAAATTTAACACCCTTATCACCCCTCATGAGTTTCCATGTCTGATTTCAGTCCAGTCAAATTAGGTGTTATGTTTATGATAGTTATTTAAAATATAATTTGAGCGTATTATACAGTAATATTTAAGGATGACTAATAGTTAAGGACTAATGCTCATTATAATATGGTACCATTTTTGTCTACTCGTCTGTTTCTCAGAGGAGAGCTGTGGACAGTTCTGAAACCCACCCACCAGTTTCATCATCGATGAGGAACCCAAGCTAATAGAAACTGCAGGCGTTCTATTCCTGGAAAGTTGGCATGCTATAATGGAAGCCACATTGTTCGTGCATTAATAAAATAAAATAAATATTATTTAGTTTGGAAAAAAAATAAACTGCCTAACAGTGATTGTCACTGGTAGGCTGGAGTGGTTTCTGAAGTGTCCACAGCCCTCCTGTGAGACAGACAGATTTTTATAATGACCACCAGAGAGGACCAGTTACTGTATATGACGATTGGTTGAAAATGGGTGAAGTCATCCTTTAACAAATATACTAATAGAGCTATTTGTCATTTTTGGGTGGTTGTACAAATTGCAAGAATGAGTATTTCAACTTCATGTTGGGCACGCAGAACTATGTGTAATTGTTTTTGCACATTGTATAGTGTATACTTAAGCAATAAGCCACGAGAGGTCTCAGGTTACCGGGTATTTTACACTGGCTGGGGGTGTATCTTCTACCCCCCAGCCAGTGTAAAATACCCGGGATGCTGGGGCCTCGAGTGGCTTATTGCTTTTCTAAAACGGTTACAAACATATAGCAATATAAAACGATTGAATTCACAAAAGTACCTACGCTTTGCTCCACCAAAGCGAGCCACATCACTTCCTTGTTTTGCTCGGCAGGTAGCCCCAGTGATTGAAGGAGTGGGTTATCGGTGGAATTTACACTGGTCACGTGACGGTAACCAGCCAATCGGAATCAAGTATTGGGACAACCCGTTTTAGAAATTCACTCTGACAACACATTTCTCTCACACTCACACACACACACACACACACATGCACCTCTTCCTTGTTCCCCCCAAAACCCTGCACACTTCCCTTAAAGAACCCATGGTGAATTATCATGATGGAACATGGATATTCAGCCATTCCTCACCAATTATACAACAAATCTATTGTATTTATGCCCAAGCTGAGATTGGGCCATTGCAACGGTGAAGATTTTCTTCAATCTTTTTATTTTTTATTTTTCTCAAACCAAATTATTTCCAGAGCAAATATACAGTATATACATAATGAAGGTCAGGTTTTACGTGAATGCACACCTGCTGGCTTCGGTTACTTGGGCATCCTGCTCTCCAGGCTTAGTGTTGGGCTGTGTGGTTTACGCATGTTAATGTAAAAGAGTAGGCCGAGGGCAGCAAGTGGCGACTAATGAGCAGTGCCTTGTCGTCTGAGACTGAAGAGGAAGCAGGGCTCATTTGGATTGTAAATGCCTCCTCTGCCTTTTTTTTATACTGTTCTTGTCGTCACACATTAAATACGGCTCCAGATTACATTAAATGTAATCTGTAGGTCTGGCTTCAAAGCTTCCCCAGGGATGCATCATTTATGATAGAATCCACTGTTTTCTTCCTGTGCCCTCGATGTTTGAGCCTCTAATGTGCACATAGGAATATTTATGTAGATTTATGAATTGAACACGGGTTATTTATGCAGTTTCTGTATAATTCTGTCATTTTTGTCCTTCTCTCTCTGCCTATCTCTTAGTGTGTGCTCTACCTCTGGTCGCTTAAGATCAACCACCCCACCACACTGTTTCTCCTGCGAGGGAACCACGAGTGCCGACACCTAACCGAGTACTTCACCTTCAAACAGGAATGTAAGTGAAGTTTGGCTTTTATAAATAACCTTGTTTTGTCTGGACACGATCACAAAATGCATGCGAAGAGCATTGGCATGGCATTGAGAAAGCATTGTTGGTCTTGTCGACCCTTGAGTTCAGAACTTCCGCTCTTGGCTAAAGTCGGGGTTCCTTCAATTTTGGGAAAACTGGGCCCTTTCGAAGGAATAATTACTCGTTTGGCTCCGATGTGTTGGATTAGCCAAAAACAATACCTTGGGTAAAGCATTTATTAGTTAAAAAAATTGGAACTGGTATTTGAATTGTTAGAAGTATTTGTTTATTTTATCAGTCAGAAGTAGATGACAGAGAATAATAATACATTCATTGAGGTATTAAGGCACAGATAGTAGTCATATTTCTGGTGTTTTACACACATCTCAAACAGAAAGGCAGGCATACCCTCTCTAAAATGCCAGAATCTTCATATCTGACTTGAATCTCTGATGAAAATTACAGCGCACAGTGCAATTTCATCCCAAAAGCCACACTTTTCCACATACACTCACAAGGAAATATTTAAAAATGAAGGGCATTTGTACAACCACAAATATGATCTAGCTGCTGGCTTAGGCAATGTTGGTAAAAACCAACCAAGCGCTGAATATGTGCATTTCTGAACACAGATACAGCATTCGCAAGATGTACTTCATGTCCACTAAACAGAATGTGGCCTCTCTAGATATCAGGGGATTGAACATGTTAAATGCTCAAGGAGGAGATTGCTGCTACAGTGTGAATCCTTTTGGATTTACACCCTGTCTCTCAAAGGAATAAACAAGGAGTTTCCAAACATCCATTTTCTATAACTATAACCATTTTTAACTCTCTTAGTCTTGCAATGCAGTAGCCACTAGCCACTTTATTTTCACTTTTCTACAAGGGTGCCTTGGTCTCATCTTGTTTTGCATTTTTAACTCTGTTATATTTTAGACTCAATATTAAGTTTCCTGATTATTTAAATCTCTCTAGGTTTTAATAATCATGCTGTCCATTGCTTTTTTCACTGTTGTGTTATGGATATAAATGTTGAACACTATTATTTTTACCTCATTATCCTATTGTGTTGTTCCACCCATTAACATGACCTGTGGGTGGGGTGACTGGGGTCCACACATCTTGAGTGAGTTTGACACGATTGACTGGAAACATTTGCAGGTTTTATTATTTTTCTTCATGATCTTTTCGAACCCAGCACAACGCCTCAACTAAGTGGTGTGCTGGTGTGAGGCTGTGAGCCTTTGTTTGAGAGGGAGAACAAGAAATCAGTGTGAAGCTTAATTTATGCTTGGGTGAAAAAGTTTTGCTCAACTAGAAACCAAAACACTTTGGCCGACCGCAGAATGTAATTTGTCAGTTTGCAAATAGCTTTCAATCCTAAATGTCTCCTCCCTTTCAGGGTGGAGGCGGAGGACACTGCATGACAGAGATACTTAAACATAATTACTTTATAATAAGAGTACTCATTAGCATGTGTTTAAACTAATTGGGTAAATAAAAGATGGTTTGCATTTATTTATTTATTTGACAGGGACAAAGCTCACTAATCAACATGTCAGTTTTCACATCAACGTAAATGTGCCAGAGTTAGCCAAAGCTACATTTCATCTGTAGTCCCATTAAAGCAGATTGCTTAATTTATATTATTGCAGAATCTCTTGCTAGCCTTAAGTGATATATCACATCAGCAATCTGAATTTATTCTAATATTAATAATAATATTGCCGGTATCTTGGAACATTTAGGGGCATATGATCCCTTTCAGTGGTCAAGATACTTGTCTGGTCTCGATCGAACCATACAGTTACTGAGCCAATAGATTAGCTTCTCCTTAAAAGGAAATACGTCCTGCCTTCCTTAATCTCACCTGTAGTGTTGTGCAAGTCACACTGCAGCTCATGAAAATATTGCAAGCCGTGCCCCAAACAAAAGAGCTTTGCTGATCACTGCCTGCAAAACACCCAGTAAGGCAACGCCTGAGAGAGCAGATAAAACTGTCCCGTTTTTATTTGTTGTTGCTGTTGGTATATTTCCAAAAGTGAGTTAGCAGATCAAGGTTTAGGCTTTAGAGCCTTACTGAAGGACACTTTGATGGAACATAGAACAACAATATTTTGCATTTGACCTTTATTTATAGTACAGTTTAGTCCCATTGAGATACAGCATCACAATTACGAGGGGGGCCCTTGTCCTCTCACTCTTTTTCCAGTAGCAAAGTTTACCACATGTCTGTTTTGTTTTAATGTCAGGTAAAATCAAATACTCAGAGCGGGTGTATGATGCCTGCATGGAGGCCTTCGATTGCTTGCCCCTCGCTGCCCTCCTCAACCAACAGTTCCTGTGTGTACATGGCGGACTTTCACCAGAAATCAACTGCCTTGACGACATTAGGAAAGTATGTGATACAACCACTCTGATACAACCATATGAATCTACAAAATATGTTGACATATTTCAATATTGCAATATTTATTTTAAACCACTGCACAATATTTAGATGAATTAATGCAGGTAATTGATTTGTAGCTTTTTACTCATCATACTATAATTCTAACAATGTCTGAATGTCAGAAACAAACACTTATCTCCTCATTGCCTGCACCAATCGCTCCCACTTTTCACACAGGCATTGACCATATGAATATGGAGGTCTTAACGGAGCCCTTTTTTCGATTTGACACATTAATTATTAATAATGAATTGGGCAAATATCTCACAACGGGTAAGGGCTAGTGAGTATAATCGAATAACATTTTTTCTACACTAAAGGTACACATCAGCATTTCATTAGCGCAAAATCGGAATGTGACAAAATCGGACGGCTTGTTGTGAAGCATCATGAACGCATGTGAAACTAAGACTGCGATTCAGATGCCAAGGATTCAACAGTGATGTCACTGTTATGCTTATGCAACACGGAAGTAGCAAGGACTCAAAGCTGTTTATAAACAAGGGGCTAGCTTCCTGCTCGTGAACTACAGTGACCTGAAATCACTGGCGAATCCTTGGTATTGTGACAGAGTCAACTTTTCTCCGCTGGAAGGTTATATTCATGGATTCCTTGATCTCCCCCAGCGGGACATGCATCGAGGCCCTCCCTGGGGAGACGCCCGAGAAGCATCCTAACCAGATGACAAAACCACCTAAGCTGGCTCCTTTCCAAGCTAAGAAGCAGCGACTCTGCTCAGAGTCTCTCCCACGTGACTGAACCTCTCACCCTATCTCTAAGGGATATATGCCAGCCACCCGTCTGAGAAAACTCATTTTGGCAGCTTGTATCAGAAAAGTCTTGAATTATAAAAAAGTTTGAATAATTTAACTAGTAAGACGCCTGAGGGCGAGAAGCGACCTCGCCCTAAAGGGCCAATGCACGCATCCGCCTGAGTGACAGCAGGCAGCTGGGCGAGCGCTGGTGCTTTGGCATGGGGGGTAATTAATTTAATTAATTTTCGGGCCTGTTGAGAACTCTGTTTTCGCCGGCTGCCGGGCACGGCAGCACTAATAACTTTGGGGCAGGCCCGTCTAGAGTTTGAATGGACAGGTATCAGACTATCAGTCAAAAGGGAGACATCGAAGAGGAAGGATGGATGGGGAAGGATCAACATATGGAATGTCAGATCAGGTAGCTCCATATATGGAGATCTAAGGATTTGAGGTTTGAGTTCAGATGTCGAGTTGCTGGCCAATATTGATGACATCAGATATCTCCATCCCTGATGTCACGTGATGTCATGTGCTCCATCCCTGATGTCACGTGATGTCATGTACTCCATCCCTGATGATGTCACGTGCCCGGCCAACACACAAACTGACGGGAAATGTGCGATTCCATAGTTAACTGCAACCTTCACATAAAATGTTTGAGTACTACTGGTCTATGGCACGTCCATATTAAGTTTGTGTGTTGTGTGTTTTGTTCCCTGTAGTTAGACAGGTTTAAAGAGCCTCCAGCCTTTGGGCCCATGTGTGATCTCATCTGGGCTGACCCCGGTGAGGACTACGGCAGTGAAAAGACATCCGAACACTTTAACCACAACTCTGTCAGAGGCTGCTCGTACTTTTTCAGGTATCAGAGCTTTTATTCTACCAAGAAAGGCTAGTCAAAAAAAGAAGGAAAACAAAAGAGCTAATTCAATATGTAGGCATCACAAAGCTGTAATCTTTCAATGGAGAGACAGTGGTGACAGGTTGTCACACAAATGATGTTGCAAAAATGTAACACCTGGTAATCAAGCCTGTGTCTCCCGCGAGGAAATCCAACGTCTTGACCACTAAGCAATTGGCAAAAGGCAATTGCCTATGGCTCAGGGGAGATATTAGACTTTTGAGGCCATCAGGCTGAGGTTGTGAGCCACTTTGCAATACACTAAACAATACTGCTAGATTTTTCTCAAACACAGTATATGAATTGAAGCTTACCCCTTCTGACTTTTAAATTTTATATATAGAAAATATTTATAGAAAAGTTGCCATTTGATGCTGCTAATTCTATTGTTTTTGGTGAGAAACCCTGTTTTATGTATATATAAAGTAGTTTTCTGGTGTTCTGAATAAGTGTCAACAAAATTAAACTGAAATGAAATTACATAATTCATATAAAGTTCTACAAGAAAATCACAGTTAGGATTTGTTTTCTCGCCAATTCTTTGCACATTAGAACGGTAAATGAATGAATAAAATCAGCATTCATTGAGCCAGACTTGTACCGAGTCTCATCTCCAGTGCAATGCATTGATGTGCTAATTGTCAGGAAACTGTTCCATTTCAGACTACTGTTGATCTAATTAGTTGCAGGTGGCTAGCTAATTTCCTGAACAGTCTATCAGCAGTGGGCTGGTTGAGGAGGCGTGGCTGGGCCAGAAGGAATAGGCTGTTAAAAGCCCAGCCATTGCCTCGTCAAGCTCAGCCGAGCTCTTTCTCTGAGCTCTTTTAGTCAGACTAACCTCCATCTGTGTTCCAAAATCGCAGTGTGAACCGGTCTGGAGCGGATGGTAATTTACGTCATGTTGTAGTCACTATTTTGTAGTCATCAGGCAGGAAACCACAATACGGAATAAGAAGTACCCATTCTTCATAGTACTGATCCCGCCTTGTGGTTTCCTGCCAGATGATCACAAATCATTGACTACAACATGATGAAAGTTACCAACCGCTCCCCGACCGGATCATGAACCCGAAATGGAATGCTGCCCAGGCTATAGTCAGACTGGTTGGCTGTACCCACAAAGTCTGTCTGGTTTGCTGTACCCCCTCACACAGTCTCTGTCTGGATGGCTGTACCCCCTCACAGTCTCTTGTCTGGTTGGCTGTACCCCCTCACAGTCTCTTGTCTGGTTGGCTGTACCCCCTCACAGTCTCTGTCTGGTTGGCTGTACCCACACAGTCTGTCTGGTTGGCTGTACCCCCTCACAGTCTGTCTGGTTGGCTGTACCCCCTCAGTCTCTGTCTGGTTGGCTGTACCCCCTCACAGTCTGTCTGGTTGGCTGTACCCACTCACAGTCTCTGTCTGGTTGGCTGTACCCACACAGTCTGTCTGGTTGGCTGTACCCCCTCACAGTCTCTGTCTGGTTGGCTGTACCCTCTCACAGTCTCTGTCTGGATGGCTGTACCCACTCACAGTCTGTCTGGTTGGCTGTACCCCCTCACAGTCTCTTGTCTGGTTGGCTGTACCCCCTCACAGTCTCTTGTCTGGTTGGCTGTACCCCCTCACAGTCTCTTGTCTGGTTGGCTGTACCCCCTCACAGTCTCTGTCTGGTTGGCTGTACCCCCTCACAGTCTGTCTGGTTGGCTGTACCCCCTCACAGTCTCTTGTCTGGTTGGCTGTACCCCCTCAGTCTCTTGTCTGGTTGGCTGTACCCCCTCAGTCTCTTGTCTGGTTGGCTGTACCCCCTCACAGTCTCTGTCTGGTTGGCTGTACCCCCTCACAGTCTGTCTGGTTGGCTGTACCCTCACAGTCTCTGTCTGGTTGGCTGTACCCCTTCAGTCTCTGTCTGGTTGGCTGTACCCCCTCAGTCTCTGTCTGGTTGGTTGTACCCCCTCACAGTCTCTGTCTGGTTGGCTGTACCCACACAGTCTGTCTGGTTAGCTGTACCCCCTCACAGTCTCTGTCTGGTTGGCTGTAACCACACAGTCTGTCTGATTGGCTGTACCCCCTCACAGTCTCTGTCTGGTTGGCTGTACCCTCTCACAGTCTCTGTCTGGTTGGCTGTACCCACACAGTCTGTCTGGTTGGCTGTACCCCCTCACAGTCTCTGTCTGGTTGGCTGTACACCCTCACAGTCTCTGTCTGGTTGGCTGTACCCCCTCACAGTCTCTCTCTGTCTGGTTGGCTGTACCCCCTCACAGTCTCTGTCTGGTTGGCTGTACCCCCTCACAGTCTCTGTCTGGTTGGCTGTACCCCCTCACAGTCTCTCTCTGTCTGGTTGGCTGTACCCCTTCAGTCTCTTGTTGGGTTGGCTGTACCCTCTCACAGTCTCTGTCTGGTTGGCTGTACCCACACAGTCTGTCTGGTTGGCTGTACCCCCTCACAGTCTCTGTCTGGTTGGCTGTACCCCCTCACAGTCTCTGTCTGGTTGGCTGTACCCCCTCACAGTCTCTGTCTGGTTGGCTGTACCCCCTCACAGTCTCTGTCTGGTTGGCTGTACCCCCTCACAGTCTCTCTCTGTCTGGTTGGCTGTACCCCTTCAGTCTCTTGTTGGGTTGGCTGTACCCACTCAGTATCTGTCTGGTTAGCTGTACCCACTCAGTCTCTTGTCTGGTTGGCTGTACAGTCTCTTCTCTGGTTGGCTGTACCCCCACAGTCTTGTCTCTGGTTGGCTGTACCCTCACAGTCTCTTGTCTGGTTGGCTGTACCCCCACAGTCTCTTGTCTGGTTGGCTGTACCCTCACAGTCTCTTGTCTGGTTGGCTGTACCCCCACAGTCTCTTGTCTGGTTGGCTGTACCCCCACAGTCTCTTGTCTGGTTGGCTGTACCCCCACAGTCTCTTGTCTGGTTGGCTGTACCATAGACATAAAAAGGTAGACGCCTCCTCAGGCTCTGCGGCCTCTGTAGGGGTGCAGGCACACTTGTCGCGTCAAATACCGCCTAGATCAGGTGTCTCTTACGCCTTACAGGTTTTTAAAGATGAAGCCGTGCACTAGCGTCAGAAACCAGGAAGAGACTGCTGTTCTAGGCGCTCTTGGCGCTATGTACCCTATCTCGGACGTCATTACAGGGGAGGCAAGCTTCTGCATGCGTCAATGAAGGGGGAGTTCGGTAGGCAAATCAGAGATGCTTGCTTTGGCAATTTAAACATTTGTTTCCTCATGCTGTGACCCCTCCAAAATAATCATATTTGAACTGTGGACCCCCCTCCCTGACAAGCACTTGGAATGTAGGAGTTGAGACATTCAATTTAGTTTGACTCTGTTCCACAGATAAACATTGTGGAAATAGCCGTGTTGGGCTATCATGTGGGGAATAAAATGGAGAAAACGCTTGCGTACTGAGGGCTCCAATGCGACAGATGCTTTTATTGTACCTTAAGTGACTGTGACGTTTCGAGCACAAGGCAGTTCCTCAGACTAAATGTGAAAACAGAGAAACACATCTTTATACAACCCACTGGAACAATCAACATGATCACATGGAATGTAAGACAGCTGTGGTGTGGACAATCTGTGGCCAAAAAAAACAAGTCAAGACTCAAGATGGTAAGGGACATCCCAAGTGTGGGTTGGGGATGGGCATGTCATTGTTCTCTTTTCCGCCATCATGTGGGGGAGCATTGAGACCAATATTGTCCGGCTAATATATTGTCATGCTGTTCAATCAGTCAAACCTATATGTAAACGGCAGTAAACAACAGACTTATGGCTTGGCTCTAGTCACACAGGCCACACAAACACATTTATATATGATGTATATACCAAAGAAGTCTTTCACTGTCTCTCAGTTTGTGGCATACTATTACAATTATGTTAATAGTTAAAGATTTACTGGTCATTAAGAAACAATCAAGTCATATGGATCTCGGTATCCACATGATGGCACCGTGTGGCACATGGCACCAGTCTGCAATGTGAATTGCAGACTTCAAGTGGCCAGCTGTTTATTACGACTATTATAGTAGTATCATATTTGGTCATGGTTTAAGCCAATCAGAGTTGATTTCCAATTATAATTTATAAAATTAAAGTTAAATATTATTATATCAAAATAAATAGATTTGTGGAGGTATTTCTGTCGCCTACTGACAGCATGTATACAAAGTTTGATGCTGATCGTCGAGCGGTCTGATATTAGGTCTGGATAGTGGATACACACTGATACAGTTTTCTTCTTTCTCTTTGTGTGTCATCTTCTGTGGAATAGGTCATAATCACTATTGCTATTGTAAAGCAATGCTATTCTGAGGCTGTTTATTAGTATGTGAGGTTCTGCATGTCTGATGGCCAGCTGACTCAGGGGAAACTTGTGCTTTTGCAGCATCTGGAAATTCTCTCTGCCTGTCAGGAAACCTTTGCTGCCAAACCACTGTGGTGTATCAAACAAGGCATTGTCATAGACATTAACATGTGTGTACTAATAATTTATTCTGATGTCTCTCTCTCTCTCTCTCTCTTTGTACTTCTCTTATCCATCTCTGTCACAGTTACTCAGCGGTGTGCGACTTTTTGGTAAATAATAACCTGCTGTCGGTAATAAGGGCCCACGAAGCGCAGGATGCCGGGTAGGTCAGCATAACGACGCGCCTCTGTGTATCACAGTAGTTTATCTTCAGGTGTTGTCTAATTAATTAATTGTCGTCGTTTTCTTTGGGGCACAGGTATCGGATGTACAGAAAGAGCCAGACTACAGGCTTCCCTTCACTAATCACAATCTTTTCTGCTCCAAATTACTTGGACGTCTACAACAACAAAGGTTTGAGCTAGCGCTCTCTCTCTCTCTCTCTCTCTCTTCAAATGGGCTTCATTGGCATGAGAAAACATACGTGCAATGAAATGGGAATAGAGAAAAGTGTAAACAGAGCTGTGTTTCATTGCAACTTTACAAAAAATATATCTTCACAAAACCATCCGAATTGTGCATTTGCTGTCATAAGAAGTTATACATCCACATAGGAAAAGTTAGCTTGGGATAAACTTTCTCTCTCTCTCTCATTAGCTGCCGTATTAAAATATGAGAACAACGTGATGAACATCCGACAGTTCAACTGCTCTCCCCATCCTTACTGGCTTCCCAACTTCATGGACGTCTTTACGTGGTCTCTGCCTTTTGTTGGGGAAAAAGGTTTGTTTCATTCTCTCTGCACTAGATGTACTCCTATTGTTGTTCTCTCCCCATACAGTGGACAATGTGATGGACAAGGGGGTTCCTAGTTCCCATGATAGAATTTCTGCTATATCCAGACAGGGAGTCTGGGAATCTGGGGAGTACTTGTTGTTATGTGTTGTGTGTTATTCAGCCTTTTTCTACGAAATATATTGTTCGATCCTTTCTCAAAATGTGCAATGGGTTTTATTTGACGCGGCTAAGGTGGAGTTGTATGTTTTCATGTAATTTTGGCTTCGTAATAAAGCGTCCTCCCTCTGCACCCACAGTGACGGAGATGCTAGTGAACGTGTTGAACATCTGCTCTGATGATGAGCTCATGTCGGAGGGAGATGACCTTTGTGAAGGTGAGGCTGAGGACACAACAGAGAGAACCCTGGAGCTCAAAGTTCATCCTTTGACCACACTAAGCAGACATGTTGCTGTCTGCATCACAGCCAAAGGCTTCAAACAGGAGTATTTAAAGCTGTCTACTGTAACTAGCGTAAACTAGATGGGAGTTTACATGTATTGCAGTGGTGGTCTCCCTTGCACTAGGGGTTATTGACTGACAGAAATGCTTTACAGTAAATGCAAAAGGTAATGGCATTAATGTCTGTTGAGAGCAGAGGTGAATGTTACTGTGTACCGTGTCTTGGTGTTCATGCGGTTTACTACATGGTTACAGGAGGCACCTCGGCTATGCGCAAGGAGGTCATCCGGAACAAGATCCGCGCCGTCGGAAAGATGGCCCGAGTCTTCTCCGTCCTCAGGTCTGGAATCGCCTCTACTCCTAATAACTCTGTATTGCAGGGAAAGCTTTTGCTGAACATAACAGATCAAATCAACCGGGCTCTACATTAGCATAGAGTGCTGAGGGACTCCACTCGACCACATTTTTTTTTATCAACGTTTTTTTATTAATGTTCACACGAAAATATTATACAACATTTTTCCCCTTTTTTCCCTCCCCTCCCCCCAGAGTTCCCGCTCTGAAAGAGCCACAACCCCGGTATCTTGCACCATATGAAATAAAAGGCACATACAAATATACATAGACATAATAGAAGACTAATAGAAGTATGCAAACAAATAATAATAATAATAAATAATGTATAAAAAATAAAATAAATAAATAAAGACAATAATAATAATCACTCGACCACATTTTAGTGCTTAATCACTCCTTATCACTCCCCCAGCATTTTGAAAAGACTACTCCTTAATCACTCCTTATCATCACTCTCCCATCATTCTGAAAGCATTACTTCAACTGTAAGTCTGCAATTATAATGATATGATCTTATGAACAATGAACCTTTCTATCTGGTCATGGACATCCACATTACTAATCATAATTTTTCTCAAAATGTGCATTTGTGTGAAATATGTTCTGAAAGTACCAATAGTAATCCCTAAATATCAGTCTAGCCATAGTTTTTGTGAGGTTCTGGCTGGGTTTAGGCATAGTTTTGGTGACGTTATGGTTTGGCATAGTGTAAAAACGTAAGGAACTTAAGTAATCATTGTTCTGAAGAAGTTTAATTTATGGAGGTGAGAGGAGTACATCTCACAGTCATCCCCACACTAGCAGGCAGCAGGTTAACATGGAAATGCATTGGAAATTTGAAAGTGTACTATCCTCATTAACTGTGTGCGGACTTAATGTGGCTGTGAAGGGGGGAGGGGTGGTGGCGGTGGGGGCTGTTCGAAATCAAATACTATATAAGTGAGTATCCGAACTCTCTGAGATTTGGGTCCATTCCTAGAATGTTGCGATATTTAATTAGTCAATATCACCCAGCCCTAACACCAAGCTGTATAACATGAAGGCATGCTACTGCGGGGGAAAAAAGGATTTTGTTGGAGAATAAAAGGAAAGTCTGAATAGCCAAATGGAACACACGCACACACACACCCACACGGTGTGTGGGGCTGAAGAATGGAGAGTGTTAATTAAATTGAAAGGAGTCAGTTTGAGTGCACATTCTGAACAATGAAGTTGTGTTTGAAAACATGGCGCCTCCATGAAAGGATTATGAGCTGGCAGCTCATGAGTCACGAATCTTGCACGCCCGGAAGCATAATGCCATTAGTCGTTATTCCAGATAAATGCTGCTGTCCCTAGTCTGTCAGACTGTACAAAAGTGGGCTGGAGAGAGCGGTCAGTTTTGTTTTATGTTCATGGCGTGGCTCCTAGGGATTGAGCTGCCAAAAGACTGTCTGTGTGTCCATGGCCAATCTACTATGGTTGTCTATATGTAAAACAGCAGGAATATACATTCAGAACAATTACTGAAATGTCATAATTATTTGGGATAGTTTGTCTAAATGTAAAAATGCTTGTACTTTGTAAATAGTTAATGGGCATTTAAAAAAAATAACATTGACATTCTCGCAAATGATTGTTATTCATTCTAGTCACATGAAACTGTCCCCTAGCAACATTTCACCACACGGCTCTTCATTTTTGGTACAATTTACAATTTACAATTTAGGCATTTAGCAGACGCTCTTAATCCAGAGCGACTTACATTTAAGCAAGAACAAAAGCATGGGAATACATCACATAAAAGCATTTATCAATATCATGAAACATGCGTAAGCTAAGAAAGTAACAGTGGAATATCTATATAATGAAACTATACATGCACTATACATGTAAACTATACATATTTACTACTATGCTATACATATGTACTATGGTAACTTTGCTGCACATGTTTTCAAGATAAAAAAAATTGCCTAAAATTAAATGGAATTGGTAAAGGGGACATGGTCATGTGGTAGCAATTTGTCTAGTTCACATTCTTATCCAGAGCAGGTTGGGGATAAGATGATATCTAAACTGCTAAGCTACTCTGCTGCTGTCCTGTTAAATGACAGGCCTGAAGTGTGTACTATTATGTGTGTGCCTATTCCAGGGAAGAGAGTGAGAGTGTGTTAACACTCAAAGGATTAACTCCCACCGGTACCCTGCCTATGGGAGTGTTGTCAGGGGGCAAACAGACCATAGAGAGTGGTAAGTTGACATTTCATTCCTCTACGTTTTGTATTTTCTTCAAGCCTCCTTGATTTTGTCTGCCCTCACTAACCAAACCCCGACCAGGTCGCCCAGCCAAATCAAAAGTGGGCTGTAATAATTGGTTAGCCTAAATAATATTAACGAGTAAATTCCATTTACTTGATGTTGATAAATGCCATTCATCGGTGGTGGTAGACTAGCCTTATGCATATATCGTATCGGCTCCACTTTTGCTCAGCGATGAACCAGTCGGTCTCCTTTTTGAAGGGTGCTAAATGAATGGTCTCACGCTCACAGCAGGAGAATTTGCCTGCTTTTGGATCAACACGGCCAGCCCACCCTCCCTACCACCTTCCTCCACAGCGCCACAAAGCCTTTGGGCTAGGGCTGTAGGTGGGCTGGCCTGGGGACGTGTGCCTCTCACTTGAAGTGGGCCTTTAACTCCCTGATCTAAAGGTCAGAATGCGGCCTCGACCCACCGGAGGACCCTGTCGGCACACCATGCTGGGGGGTGTAGATTTTCCGTGGTGAGGCATGAGATGAGAGTGATGTGGTGACCTTTTGTTAGAAATGCCATCTGTGTCCATTCCAAAGCTCTCATACTCCCTTCTTAGAGAAATTACCTAGTCAAGTTGAAAATCATATGGGTGGGAATAAATCAGCCGCTTCATAATGTCCTTGTCCTGAGTGACTAGTTTTTGTCTTGACTGTAGAGTGTGTGTGTGTGTGTGTGTGGCAATCTATCAAAAATGCAAAACCTTGTTTCTAAATGCAGGGAAGATTAGTTGCCCCATTCCAGTTTGTTTTTCCAAGTGTCACGGAAAATGAGTACTTAATTGCTGCTGAGGTAGAAAGATGGCTGCTGCTACACTTCCTCGCTGTTATCAGAGCAGAGACTAATTTATCACATACCTGTATACACATTTTTCTGACAAATGAGATGAGATGACACACACACACTCTCACTTATTATTATTTTATTCTCCCAGCTTGTGGTGTTGATTATTCTGCCAGAATAGGTGGTGGTCAAATGGTTGGATTTCTTATTTTAGATCAGGCCTCTTGGTGTGTTTGTGTGATCATGCCTGTGCGTTAATTATGAGTCATTGCCACTGTACTGTATGACTGCGTGTGGGTGTCCAAATGTGCATTTGTTAGTGGCCATGACAGCGGTTTATTACTGTGTCTTTCACAGTGCTTCTACCACATCCCCTCTCATCTCTCCTGACACTTTAAAACTAAACAGAGGTTTCTATCTGTTTTCTCCCTCCCACCCACCAGCCTGTTCACTCGCACTCCTAGTGACTAGCTTTGGTTAATGTTGGAACTCGGTATAATGACTTCTCCATGATGTGATTTAATGTTGAAGAATATAATTTATATAATTCAATCATAATATTTCCTTTTGAGATTACCATGTATGCTGTTCTTCCACTGATTGAAATATGTACTCTACTCTGATGTAAGTAAATAAAAGACATGTTATATGCATATACATAGTTGATTTGTGGAATTATGTATACACATAGAGAACAAAATTAATCTTTTCCAAACGATACTACGGTTTGACTTGTGGCTGGTAATTTTGCAAGCATTATTACAGTGCTGCTGTGGGTGTTGACCTTTTTATGTGCTTTGTTTTCCCTGATAGTGATAATACTGTCAGCTGTATGTGTTAATGCTCTGGTTCTCAAAGTGTGGTCCAGGGACTCCCAGGGGTCCTTGAAGGAGTTCCAAGGGGTCTCCTGCAAATGGAGCAACAGAACTCTAAAGCCCCATTAACTTTTCTAGCTATTAGAAGAAAAAAAGAAGCTGATCTACAAGCTCACAACACGTCACATCACAACATATTGTGAGCTTGTAGAACTACTATTTTTGAGAGGTTTTGACAAATGTTGACAGATCCTCTCTGTCAAAGTGTCTTCATATGGCCTTATGGGGGTCCACGGCCAAATGCATTTCAATTTGGGGGTCCTTGACATGAAAATGTTTGAGAACCACTGGTTTAATGTGACATGTTTGATTTGTTATCTGGTTTCGTTTGACGACTTCTTTCCCCCCCCTCCTCTCACATCTACTCGTACTATACTATAGCCATCATTGAGGCGCCTGAAGGTACGCATGTCTCTCTGTAGGTCAACCCTTGTGTGTGTGATGTGCAACCTTTAACCCATTCTGACCTGAGATCAGATTCATACGAGGTTTCCGCCGGACACACACTGGTCTGATGAACCCATTCTGACCTGAGATCAGATTCTAAAAATGTCAGTCGTTCTTCGATTTTTCAAAAATAGCAGACCTACAAGCTCGTATCGCGCCACTCGGTGGCGCGATATGAGCTTGTAGATCTGCTATTTTTAAATAGCTAAAGTATAACATGATGCTGACACCAAAATGGGTGCCCGGTCAGAATGGGTTAAAAAGACAACCCTCCTTAACGTATCCATGTACTGTTGCATTACTTTTATTTGTGTCACCCTTTTGTGTGTGTTCAATTATGTCACAGATTGGTGTGCTGCAAAACCATTGGCTGCTCTTGCATTATCAGTGACATACATTAATTTTATAATAAATGTATGACTACATACACTGTATACAGACATGCAATTAGAAAACATGAAAACTTTCTTCCTACTCTCGCCAAACGGATCATATTAAAGCCCGACCTACCAATGTCTTCTAATCAATTTGATTAAAGCATTTGTTAATTTATTTAAATTAAGTATTTAACCCTCAATATATAACTTTAATTATACAGTGAACAAGCACACAAGTAAATATAAAATACACCTAAATTAAACTTTTTTTAAATATAGCTGATTTAGAAGCGCATTTTTTTAGTATTTCTTCGCCTATTCTGACATGCCTGTTTGTCATAATAGTCAAGTTATGCTGATATATCTGCCAGACCGAAATATCAGTTGGGCAGGGGGCTCTACCAAATGTGTTATTAAATTATTGTAATATTGTACATTTTGTGCCAGCCAGAAACGTTGGCTATTTGATACACATTAGATACATCCTACAGGAGAAAGTTAATGTCTGTAAAGCAGATGGAACCCTGGCACTACACGGCTTTATTGCAATGTCTGGAGATGCCTTATGTCCCAGAGTGAAGACGTTGCTGCCAGTCACTTGAACAACAGAACAAGTGTTTACCAAGTGCATGCATGTACACGGTTAACCATTTAAATGTCCCTTCTCTGTATCACATCCATTTCATAATTTCCATTTGGTCGATTCAAATTTATATGACACCCCCCCCCCCCCCCCCCTTTTTAAGACACTCCCACCTCCTGTGACCCCTTCCTATGAATATCGAACAGTCCCTAATATAATGGGAATTAGGCCAGTGACAGTCACTTATTTACAAGCAGCAGTAGGCAGAGGTCACATGGGCTCGAGATGTGTAGCCAAAGTGTACCACAGAAAAGCCTTCTAAGACCTGGCTCAGATAAGGCTGGGGACCTCCCCGCTCAAAGGATATTTTCAGAGGGTAATCCTGTTATGCTGCTTGGCTGTTGCTACACTGTCTTCTCTTCTCTGGTCTCCGCCCATCCCTCCTATGTTGACATGTTACACCTAGTGCTTTTCAACACAACTTTTTCTCAGACACTGCACAGCGTGTTCACTTTGATATGAATATCAAATATTAATAGTAGTAACCATAGCCAGATTGCCAGTTAACCACTTCAACCGTACATACGTTATTGACCAGGGTCCCCCAAGGATCTGTACTTGGTCCCCTCATTTTCTCTCTCTTTGCCAAAAATGGCTAATCTGCTATTTTTGCCATTATAACATGCCCTAGGGACGCTAAGGTTCATCTGGTCAAAACAGAATGCATTTGAGAATGCACACTAGTGTGTATTTGTCACATATAACTGGTAGTGCAAGAGTACCCTTTGACTATCATTCCTTGTTGGTGTTAGCTGTAAATCTACCATCTAAAACCTTCACCCTAGGTTATTCCATTTTATCTTGTGTTACTGTTGATGACTTTTTTGTGTTGAATGGTCACTTACAGTCTATTTCTTATTTGCACATGTTTTCTTGGCTGTGGGAACCTTAACGTAAGTGCTCTTTGGTGTGAGGTGTTGTGACGTAGCTTGCCCCACTGAAGTCTGGACACTAGGTGTCACTAGTGTGCATGTGTTGTGTTCACTGGTCTTCTCTGCACTATGCAGACACTGTCTTGTGTGCAGCTGTAACATGGATCATTGGATCTTGACTTTCTCCAGGGAAATGTTTAGGTTGTGATGTATGAATCGAAAGCTAAACCTAAAGAAATGTGTTAGTACAATGCTCAGTGTTCAGTTAACTCTTTGCACTCCCTGTGTTAAATTAGCACTGAGAATTTTACGTTGTTAACTTATGTTTGTTGCCAGTGCATTAATAATGAAAAGGAATAGCCATGTTGACGAAGCAACACTGTTGTCAGTTGCTCCTCATTTCATCACCACATTTCTTCTGCCTTGCAGCCATCCAAGGATTCTCTCCCACAAGGAAGATCCGTAACTTTGAGGAGGCACGCGGCCTGGATAGGATAAATGAGAGAATGCCTCCCCGCAAGGACGGAAAGCAGCCTGACGGCAACACAATCAACGCCAACACTCCCAACAAGAATGGCACCAATGGATAAGCGTGCTGAACACACGTACAGTAGCATGTACGCACGCACATGCACACACCCCACTTCTACTCAACCCCCATCCTACCCAGGCTCTAAATATCTTTTCACTCGTCAATCCTCCTATCTCTTTGTCTGTCTTCTGTTCGCCTACATTCGGAAAGGCAAAGAAACTGGACCCCTCAAAAAGAAAACGCAGCACAAAACAAGGAAACTGTGTTTCCTGCTGGAAAATGACAAAGGTGTTACAGGAGAGCAGGGAGGAAAAAAACGAGAAAAACAAAACAAAAACGTTTTATTTATTAAATGGATTATATTAGATATATTGTATGTAATAGCTACAAAGTATTGAATGAAACAATGAATACATTTCACAATCATTCAAATGTATTATGTACACTGAAGCTATAAATTATAGATAAATGTCAAGGATTGAGACGAAGGAAGAATATTATATCTTGTTAATCTTAGTTGATTTAATCATACAGTGCTGTAGACATACCCTTTATGAAGCAATTTATACTCCGACTTATGATGTCGCATGGCAAAAATAACAGGCCTATAATCTCACAACGTGAAGCATCGTGACCTTGTAGTTCTGCTATCTTTGGCACGCAACGCCATCGTATAAAGTTAAAGTATAAATCACGCTTTAGGATTTCTATTGTCTTCTATGTGCTTGGTAAGGGACCAAATATGAACCAGGTGAGTCCTAGTGTCTCTATTCTGGGATGAACATTATGATATAGGCTTTGACCACAGGAATCCTAGTGTCTCTATTCTGGATTGAACATTCTGGGAAAATAGCAGATATACAAGCTTGCAGCATATTGCTATGTGACACGTAAGCTTGTGTATCGGCTATTTCTGTCTTAACCCATTCTGAACGGGCACCCATTTTGGTGTCGGCATCATGTTATGCTTTAGCTATTGAAAAATAGCAGATCTACAAGCTCATATCGCGCCACCGAGTGGCGCGATACGAGCTTGTAGGTCTGCTATTTTTTTAAGAATCGAAGAACGACTGACATTTCTACAATCTGATCTCAGGTCAGAATGGGTTCATCAGACCAGTGTGTGTCCAGTGGAAACCTCGTATGAATCTGATCTCAGGTCAGAATGGGTTAAGATGTGGTGTAGAGGGAAATAAACAGGGCCTTGTTTGGACCCCTGTGGGACTCTGGTCAACTAAGTATATAGGAAGTACCAATAACATTGCCTCAAGGGGCATTCAGATCTTGCATGCTTTTTGTCAGGAGATCTGATGATTTTTGGAAGGTTATACTTTGTGTGTGTGTGTGTGTCAGTCATTTGAAAGATATACAGTATGTATATGTTTTGAATGGGGAACATTATATAAGGGAAGTAGATTATTTCAGAAAAGTATTGTAAATGATTATTTTATACCTCCCAAGAAAGTTTCACAAATACTTTTGTCATCGTTTTATTTATAACTCGTCCGGGGAAAAACATTGAGTCCCAGAATCACTGAGTGCTGTTTTTGATCAGTGCCCCCGCCCCTCATTCCCATAGAACAGTGGTTCCCAAAGTGGGGTCCTTGAGGGAGTTCCAGGGGGTCCCCAGCTAAATAATAGTTTGGAACCAAATGGACCCTTATGAGTCTGAAATTGGGCGTCCCAGAGAGAGTAATGTCATTAAATGGGGGTCCGTAGACTAATGCATGTCAAACTGGGCGTCCTTCAAATGAAACGGGTTGATAATCTCTTAGAGTTGTAAAAATCTTCTCTTATGGGGGTCCCTGGCATATCCTTTCAAATGGGGTTCCGCGGACTAATTAGTCATTTTGGGGGTCCTTGATATGAAAGGTTTGGGAACCTCTGCCATAGAACATTGTAAGCAAAATGTCCATTTACATTTGCACCCATTGTCATTTCTTAGATTGACAACTTTTTAACTGCTGTTGAATGTTCAAATGATGGGACATAACATCATTGGTACTTGCTATTTAGTAGCTGTAGTGTGCTGTTAATACTAGGGCTGCACATTTATTGTTTAGAATGGAAAACGTATGTGTCCGTCTGAGGGTGATGGTGGGTTATTGCACATTTGCATCTTACAGTATGTTTAACCCATTCTGACCTGAGATCAGATTAAAAAAATGTCTATTACATCCTGACAGTTTAATTATTAACCCATTCTGACCTGAGATCAGATTCTAAAAGTGTCTTCGATTTTTCAAAAATAGCAGACCTACAAGCTCGTATCGCGCCACTCGGTGGCGCGATATGAGCTTGTAGATCTGCTATTTTTAAATAGCTAAAGCATAACATGATGCCGACACCAAAATGGGTGCCCGTTCAGAATGGGTTAAAAACACATTCACTGCCAGGTATTCATTTATTAATTCTTCGAAAACCACCAGTGTTTTTCAGTGAAACCCTTATTTTGAAGGCCCCTTGGGACCCGAGACACGGACCTGGATGTTAAAGAAAAAGACACTTTTCTAAATCTGATAATGTGGAGGCGGACGGCAGGTGAGATTTTCACTTCCGGTTCATTTCCAGTTGTATCCGTTGCTTGGCAACCTAGAACCATTCATATGTTGGCGAAGAGAGCGATGTGTTATAAACCACTGAGATCTCCTTCATCGGCGGTGAAGCGTTGGATTAGACTTGACAGAGATCTTTCCTCTATAGTCTATAGCGTTTCTTTATTTCTTTCATATATATATATATATATATATATATATATATAAAATGCTGATGATCCAGTACTGTAATTATGAATTACTAGACGATTGAAGTTGGAGATCCATGCCCCACCCGGCTATGCAATACCCGTTGTACCTGTGTCAGAGTACCCGCTCCACCCATCTTTTATGCCCATATATGGATGTATGGGAACGGTTCTCGAGTTACATGGATTACAGACGTACACACGTACAGAGACATGGTGTATAGATATATGGGCTTAAATGGCTTAGAGATAAATGTATTGTGCAGCCCTAGTTAATACAGTATCTGTGGTAATTTGATGGCACAGCAGCCAGATATACATTATGTCCTATTCCAAGAAGAACTCTGGTCAAAAATCACTTGGTTGTGATCTTTCTCTCAACAGTTGAGTACTGCACATGGACATTATGGCCTAACATACCAACCAACAGTCCTCTTGGACAAAAATTGTCATTTCCCCCCTTAATGCAGATTAACTACTGCTGCTATTGGACTGAAAATTATTTGCATTATTACTATGGTATAATTTGTAATTTCATTGTATTTAACATTTAACGTTTTGGCACTTGGTTTGATGTCGTTGCTGTTGGGCAGAAACCTTGTTTCTCCATATTTCGTCTTATTCTGTCTGTTTTTTAGATTATTGCCCTATTTTATACCTCAGAGTATGGCAGTGTCTCAACTGTAGCGGAAATTGACTGATCTGCTATTTTTGAAAAACATTTAAAATGTACCCAAAATGGCAACGCCAGGTAAAGAAAAACGTTTTTTAAAGTCTTTCTGTGGGTTTTATAAATGAAATCTATTAAGAGCCTGTGACTAAATAACTACATTATTTAGACACAAACTACAGCAGTTTTGGACATAGTACAAGGTTTCCACCCAAGCAAAGATTTGAAGTTGATTGTCACTTGTCAAACACTAAACAAGGGGTGTGCTTCAGGGTTGCTTCCTTTTTTCGTTACAGCAGTGTCACCATCTACCATCTATGGTGCTGTGGGTTTTTATTTTCTTGATTCTGATAATGACTGCACAGTGCACATACGTGAAAATATGGGGGATTGCTTCTAAATGTATTAGAATTTCAGCAAAATGGGTGCTGTCAAGCAGCAATACCAATTTGATAACCCTGATTATTACCCAGATATGGATGGACTGAGTCATTCACCATGGAGGTGTTATGAAATGGTACACGGCCGCCTCACAAGCAGCTGTCTATTAAAACCCCAAACGGTACTGTAATCATCTTCGGCACAGCTGACTCATTTAGTAACACGGGTGATCAAACCGAGACTGGAGACATTAAGCAATCACTGCGTATACATTACTGGTATTTTTCTCTTTCTTTTCTTTTTGTGTTGAAGTGTTCTGTTCTGTTCTGAACAACATCCACTCTGAATGACCACACCCTTTAAGACATGATTGTTATTTTTTCACTTGGAAATACAACCAACTTTTAATTGGTGCTTTGATACACCTGTCTGTAAGTCTGCTACTGTCTTTTGAGAAAGGAAAACAAACACAAAAAAGCTTTAAGATTTGCTATTCACTTGTGAATTTACCCTTTTTTATAAAGGCATTTGAGCTCATGTGCCATGTCACCTTGGCCACACCTGTCAAGACGTGTGCGCGCGTGTGTGTGTGTGTGTGTGCGGTATGACATGAAGCCAAGTCCAACGTCTCATTCAAGCACATGGAGAGATTTGGATGACGGTAAAATATTTTTTGTATCCTTATGCTATACCATTTCCAAGCTCACTGACTATTGACGGGTAACATGGGACATTTTCTTTAGTTTTGGGTTTTACATTTAATAGAAATGATGTTCAAAGTGAGTCAAAAACTAAGGCTTGATTGGGTGAGCAAACACTATAATGATTTCTTGTCAGGTTCTATACATATCTTGCAGAATGTAAAGAACATCTTTCATTTACTAAATCTTCTGAATAGCTGTAAAAAGGGACAAGAAACCCTTTCATCAAGTACCGTACTTCTCATGCAAGGCCATGAAAACCTTCTCTTCGTAGATGTATCACTTGAAAATAATAAAATAAAACAAAATGAAATGTTGTTTTTCCCTCTTTTGGGGTTTCACTTGTCGCTCAAGTTTGAAGGATATTTTTGAGCAAATTTAGTAAAGCATCAAACTTTCTTTTATTGCTTTAATAACACATTCGTATGATTTTTTATTAATTTGTGCTGTTGGGGAGACATTTGATTGTGTTCTGTGTGTTTTGCAACCTGCCTTATTTCATGAATTCATAACTGCTAATCATCTACTTAGGCAATGGCCAGGACCACTAGAGTAGTTGGGGATGAATTGCCTGGTTTAGATTTTTTTTTTTTTTTTTTTTTTTTTGATCTCTTTTAGCCTTTCGGCTAATCTTCCAAGAGTCCAGGTTTAAGGGGTCCTCAGTTAAACTTGTTGAGAGAGTTGAGAACTTTTATATAGGTTGCTAATCAGGGTATTTTGGTTTAATTCTGAGGTGCCCAGCCCCCCAAAAGAGAGTCAGACGGAATATTCGCTCGGCATGGTGGGCTTTAGACTGGATAAGGCTTTCCACAGCTACCACCACAACACAGCACAGGCACTGTCTGCAGTGCAGTGCACATACATGTATGTAGCAGAGCAGAAGCTCTCAATGTTTTAACCATAATACAACTAAACATACAATAACTAAACACAAATATCACTTGAATTGGATTGCAATCATTTCAAATTTCAGTGCACATATAGTGCACAGTCGGGGGGGGCCCCCGGGCTGTAGCCCACCTTAGCCAAATAATAAATCTGGCCCTGCTGACAACGTATGGCCATTCTTTACACAATTCAAGCAAATGTCAACAATATAAAAAAATAAAATACAAAAAGACGGCATCATTTCAACAGTGAAACCTATATTGCTGCTTTGTACAGTATGTATTGTTACTTTCAGTTATCTATATTTGATGTGAAATGATATTTTGAACTATACAGTCCCTTTTCATTTTGTTCAGTGTCTTCATCTGAATCATATAATACTCAGCAAGGATAAGCAATATAATCAGAGCTTATTTACATGGTCATTAGTGACAAAGCTGAAAAGCAGCTCCTGTAGAAACTGAATAAGCAACTCACTCACTGACTTTGCAGCTGTAGCTTTTGTTCTACAGATTTCATTGCTGCCAAGAAACCTCTTATATATACCTCACTGCTTCTTTCATATATATATATATATATATATATATATATATATATAATTATTTGCAAGCTCGAAAAACGCAGCGAGAAGTGACTCGTTTTGAGCTTGTAGATCTGCTACTTTGCTATTTTCTTTATTTGAATCCTGAAAAGTAACAGTTTTTGTCATAGGTTTCCAACCGAGAGACCATTGCAAAGACTTTGGAGCATTTATTCCTTGCAGTGTGAGATAGATGCTGCTTGCATTACAGGAGTCTGTAGGATTAGGCGCATATCATAGGAAAGTATTGAAATGTTATTTGTTTTTTGTGACAAAGTATCATTTGCAAATGCAATTTCGTCCAAGTGCAATATTCTGTAGCATGGCAATATAAATACATAAAAAAGTATACAAAAAATGGCTCATATTCAGGACTAGAGTTTTTCCAGCAAAACTCATGACCTTACAGTACCAAAAAGAGCATTTTTGATGCCCCATAATAAGCAGAACTCTGTGCATGGCTCACATGTAACAATGTAAAGCCCAGCCTTTCTAGTTTGCCCATCCTGCAGTCTGCATATCATTGGTACAAACAAGCACTCCTCAGAACTTCACGCCCAATTCATACTTCGTAGCATAAATTAGGCTTTAGACATGAATGAAGAGAAAATGTCCCAGGAATCTTGATTGTGATTAAAAGTTTCAACTTTTTCTTTCTCTGGCTAGCCTGCAGGCTTCTGTTGGATAAGGCTGAGAGCTTTATTTACCCTTCGTTTCCCACTGGATATCATACTTTTGGTGGAGGTACCGGTCTCAGAGCCTATAGAGAAAAGAAAAAGTTTAAACTGTCTGACAACCGGATCGTTGATTGAAGCTTCCATCTTAAATTAGAATGGATCGTGTCAAACAAAATAACGAAACCTTTCTGACCTTTCTGAGTGAGATAACTCATTATCTTTTCCCCTACCTTCAACAGGAGAATGACAACATTTTGCCCGACACTCTGACACTGCTGGGGAAATATACTGTGCATACGAAATACGTACAGTATGTGTAGTAACTCAGGTTATATATTACTAAATACTGAGTGTAAAATGTGTAATACAGTGATTAAGTACTCTTAATTTATCTAAACCTAAATCTCTGCACTTGTCTCATTTATTCTGATGGCACTCCATCTAAAGATCATAGTTTGCTTATTGGCATCATGGCGCCAACCCTTGTTCTCTACTGCTGATTGCTTGTGATGTTGAACTACGAGCAGAAGCCCCTTCTACTGTCGCTGTTGCCATGGATAAGAACATCGGCTAAATTCCATGAAGGTACTGTATGTCAGTCTAAAATCTGTTACTCAGTAGTGAACAGTAACGAGGCACATTTACTTGAGTACTGCATGTTTGAATACTACTTTTGACTCCACTACATTTCTAGTATTTCAAAGAGAAAATAGCCGTTCTAAGGCAATTTGGGGGAAAATGTCTACATTTCAAAACGGCAATGCATCGATACAAAAAAGAAATTAAAAAAGTATTTGGTTTTAAAAGCATAAACTCCAGTACTTTAACTCAAGTATACATTTGTCTGAGCAACTTTCACTTGTAGCCGAGTATTATTTGACCAGGAGTGTCTATGTATACTTTGACTCAAGTACTGGAGCTGAGAACTTTGTCCACCACTGATAAATCTGTGTCACTGTTTACCTGACGTGCAGCCATGTAGTTCTGGGCAGGAGGCTTGGGCCTGTTCCCTGCTGGAGGGGGTGGGGGTGGGGCCCCTTTAGGCTTATGTAGATTGCTCTGAAATGTCATAACAGGCCATGTCATCACTAAATGCACATGCACTGAGGATGCTGTATACCACATGTCATCACTAAATGCACATGCACTGAGGATCCTGTATACCACATGTCATCACTGAATGCACACGCACTGAGGATGCTGTATAGGAAGTAGGGTCAGAAGACTAGAGAACCATTTTTTGTGTAAATATCCGTATTTAGTTTTCGACATGTTCTTTACTATTGCAAAAGAAGGGGACATTTTTTAAAGAATTTGGTACGGTACATTTAAAAACGAAATAAATCTAAAGTGCATAAATTAAATAAGAACTCAAGAAGTAGTGAGAATAGACAATCTACAAGCTGTTGTAAGCTTGTAGATTGGCTATTTTCACTACACATCGATCGGTTATTTTCACTGTTTGGCTAAAATTTCTCTTTTGGGTTTTGAGCTAAAATGTTTGAGAACCACGGCAAATAAGAGAACACATTTGACTTGAGTTCACATTAGACTGTGACTAGACCTGTACGTGCCCGTCGGCCAACGGCCTACTTGAGAACGATGCAACTTGGGAACCTAATAATACCCGTTGTCAACTTGTCATAGAACCTGTTTTAACCCATTCTGAACGGGCACCCATTTTGGTGTTAGCATCATGTTATGCTTTAGCTATTGAAAAATAGCAGATCTACAAGCTCATATCGCGCCACCGAGTGGCGCGATACGAGCTTGTAGGTCTGCTATTTTTGAAAAATCGAAGAGCGACTGACATTTTCAGAATCTGATCTCAGGTCAGAATGGGTTCATCAGACCAGTGTGTGTCCGGCGGAAACCTCGTATGAATCTGATCTCAGGTCAGAATGGGTTAACTATATCTGCCTCTGTCTGTGTGCCTGTGCCTGAAGGGTGCAAACTGACTGAAAAGTGTACTGGTTAAGTAATCGATTTGCAGGTGTGGGGTTGCCATGGCAATCAATTGGCTGAGGCAGAGGCTGGGAATTGCACAGGTGATTAGGCCCACAGGCAGAGCCTGAGCAGAGCCTTTTGTGGTGGTTCTGGAGAACCGTGGATACCGGGCACTGCACTCCCTATGGGGGTGTGGAACGCGTGTGTCGATTGTGAAGTCGGTGAGGAAAACGGTTCTCGAGTTGCGTGCATTACAACCGTACGCACACACACGCACACAGACACACGGAGACGTGGCGCATTTATAGTAGGATGTTAGCCCAAACATTTAGATTCTCGTAGAGGGTTTTTTTTTATTCTGACGAATCTCTCTATCTAAAAGATAACCCCGCCCCTAACGTCGAAAAGGAACGTTTGTGCCTCAAAATCACTCTTACCTTGTACAAATGCAAAATCTAAGCTGCTTTAAATGTTGCCCCACTTGTTTGTGATCTGTGCGCACCCATATTAAACACCGCACATGCTTATTTTTCAATAAAAAAGGTATTTTAATCCACTCTGTCTCGGAATCTGGCAGCCATCTTGGTTTTCTCTCCATTGTAGATGCGCAAGAGAACCCTGGCCGCTAGGGGCGCGGGCAATGTTCTGTTGCGCATTTACAATGGAGGATTCCGAAACAGAGTGGATTGAAATACCTTTTTTATTGAAAAATAAGCATGTGCGGTGTTTAATATGGGTGCGCACAGATCACAAACAAGTGGGGCAACATTTAAAGCAGCTTAGATTTTGCATTTGTACAGGTAAGAGTGATTTTGAGGCACAAACGTTCCTTTTCGACGTTAGGGGCGGGTTATCTTTTAGACTCTCGTAGAGAGATTCGTCAGAATCGAAAAAAAACCTCTACGAGAATCTAAATGTTTGCGTAGTGGGAGGCGTACTATCATCCGACAGAGCATTGCTCCGAAGGAGCAATGCTCCGAGGTGCGCTGCGGGTCGGGAGAGGGTTGCGGTTAGGTTTAGGTGTCTGCCCCGGGGGAGGTTAGGGTTAGGGTGAGGGAGGAGGTAGGTTGTCGTTCGGACCAATGCTCCGTCGGATGAAAGGCATGCACTCTGGGCTAGTAGGATGTGTGATTTATGAAAGTCACGTTACCTGTGCTGCTGCAGTGCTGTGGCTGATGACTGGCCTCTGGTGTTGGTAAAAGCCTGGGTTATCCACCGCATGTTGCTTTGTGTGTACACTGTTGGATGTGAGAGACGGATTTATCATTAACGATAAGGTGTCCAACCATTATTCCGACCTCCCAATATTCCAAGTTCCAACCTCCCGTAATTCCGAAAAATGCAAATAATTAATTTTCGGTGGTGAGGTGACCACCGCTCCGGTGGTAAACTGACCACCGGAGCTGAAATAACGTTGAGCCTATGTATGAGCCCTCCCATAGGTCCGACATCCCGTTTTCTCAACCATAAACCCATAATCCCGAAATGCCATTGTTCCAGCCCTGTCCATGTTAAACCCATAATCCCGAAATCCCATTTTTCTCAGTCTATGGCACCAACGCATGATATTTATTGCTGGACAGGAATGTAAAAACATGCAGCATAATAAAGTCAAACACTTAGTCTAGGGATAGCATTTATGTATTGGACATAAATGTTAAAACAGCAGTAGAATAAAATCAAACACTTATCCAAACGGCATTCGTCTGCGGTCTGTGAGTGAGCGTTTGTCCACGGTGGCCTCGTGCGCGAGGCTCATAGTTGGGCACGGTTGGAACAATGGTATTTCGGGATTATGGGTTTAATATGGACAGGGCTGGAACAATGACATTTCGGGATTATGGTTTAATATGGTCGAGAACTGGATGTTGGACCTATATGGGAGTTCTTAATTATTTGCATTTTTCGGAATTATGGGAGGTCAGAATATTGGGAGGTCGGAATGACATGGCACCAATGATAAAGGGGGGTAACAAGAATACTCGCTGCATTTACCCTTTTTGCCGAGTTATCTTGACAACTCGCCAAAACGTGTAGAAAACTCGCCAGAATGTTAAGAAGAATCGCCGCGGGACGACTCTTCTTCACATTCTGGCGAGTTTTCTACACTATTTGGGGCACTTTCAGCAGCTGCAGCTGCAAGTTTCTGAATGTTCTCAGAGCCTGCATCTCCGCATGCTGGGGGTGGCTGATCTACCCACAACGTGCGCTCACGAACACATTAAGAATAAATCAGGCATCTCGTTAGTTAGCCTATTCTGTACTGTTGTAGTAGGCTAGCTATTCATTCAGTTTCTCAGTCGATCTGAGCTGACACGTTTCTTCTGAGAAACTGAATGAATAGCTAGCCTACTACAACAGTATGAATAGGCTATGACTAACGAGAAATAAAACCACGTATTTTTATACAAATGGAAGTGTACACTACACTACTTGCTTTCCCCTTCATGACAGCAGCAAGACAGTGCTTGCATGCGAGGCGCACGCATGGCTCGCAATCATAGCTGCCTGGGAGAAATGCGAGGCCCTGTGCTTTAATAATTAATTTGTTAATATCCAAAACTATACAAAAATCATCAAATTTTATTATTATTATTGATCGCGTCTGTGTCTGTGACATTGCGCAGCAGTGCACACACGAGAGAGAGAGAGAGAGAGAGAGAGACGTAGAGAGAGAGAGGTGCTGCGTGTTAAAATAATAAATAGGCTACTACTCATCTTTGTGTTCTGTTTCACTAATCACCTTATTGCTGAGTGATCGCACACAGGGAAAAGCAACAAGAAGGGGTTTAGAATCGAAACAGTCCGTTGTGGAGAAAAGGAAGTCCACACATATGCAATCACACAGAGTGATTAGCCTACTAATGAGTGACAGGTCTTGCCACTTTTGTAGCCCTGGCTGGACCGCTTACAGCGACTCTCTCTCGGCAGCGCAGTACATTCTCATCAGACAGACATGATATTTTGTTAAAGTGTAGGCTATTATAGGCTATTATGGCTATATAAGCTCTGTATCTGGTTAATTCAAGATTCAAGATTGCTTTATTTGTCATTCTTTAATTCCAACTGCAGCAGCAGAAAAAAACGAAATTGCGATGTGCTGAGTGCACGGGCCGCAGCAGCATGGGTCGCGCAGCTCGCGCTGCCACAAACTTCTCTTTACATCAGAGAAAAAAAGAAAAAGAAGAAAGCGACCGGCGACTTCTTCAGAAGCGTGCATGATCATCATGCAGTAGCTAGATGCGCGCTCCAGTGGCGAGATTACTTCCCCTTTCGGCGACTCTTCTTCACTTTCCGGGTCGAGTTCTCAGACAGAACCCGACCCGGAAAGTGACGAAGAGTCGCCGAAAGGGGAAGAAATCTCGCCAAAGATGAAGAAGACTCGGCGGGTCGAGTCTTCCAGTATTCTAAAGGGGTATGCCTAGCTAAATATTAAAATGTATAGTTTGATGTACCAGAATAGCTTTCAATAGGTTAGTTTAGTTATTTGCTAAAGTACTTTGGGACAATTTGGTATGGTGCCACTAGTCAACTCATTTAGCCTAACACAGTATCTTTCAGACAGTACAGTGAGTGAGTGAGCCTACTGGCTGATACTTTCACTTACGTTGGTAACACTGGACATTGTCTTCGTTTCAATAGGATCCCTGCAACTGTGCCAATGGCACCCAGAAGCAACAGTGCAACAACACCGCCGATGATGCTGTCTGCACAAACAAGGACCATGCATTACAGTCAGGTACATACAATTATTAATTTATGTTTTCATATACTTAACCACCTGGAGGCTGCTACAATACAGTACTGAGTATTTAACAGTTTTCAACTAATTGCCACTGTGCAGCTTTCCTTGAACAAATTGAGGACTTGGTTCCCAAAGAGATAGCAGGGATATTATTTTTGAGTGAAGAAAGTATGTCTTACTTCTGATCACATAGCTTCCATCCTTTGAATCACAGTTAGGAGACAACCAGCCAGCCTCACACTGACACTGGTTCTTGTGATTACACACCTGAGCAACAAAAAGTGTAGTGTATTATAAGTGTGTGAGAGCAAATTAAAAAATCCACTATCAGCAAGGATGGGTACATGGTAATGTCGTTAAACCACTTAAAAATAACCCATCAACAACTACAACAAATACAACGGTGGATGATATAGCTATAGTTATCGTTATATATATTGCTCGGTGTATTTCTCATCTGTGACATCAAATTCCTGTGTAATTTAAATACTTTAAAGTGAGAATGTTATTGTCGTCAGACTGTAGGTATACTTACAGCATGGCCTGGGCATTTGGCGGAGCAATTGATAGCTCTGTATGCTGTCTGAAGGTCCACACACTCATTACTGCTGCATACCTTGAAGTGATGAAAAAATGATGTATTGGACTGGTTAGTTATGTACTGTATGTGTTTGTATTTTGCTGCAAGCCTGTTACATTTTCAGCATTTGCGGCAGCAGTGACTCAGTAGGCAAAAGTGCTGCTTGGGAAACGGAAGGTTCTCGGTTCGATCCCTGGCTCTGTCGAAGTGTCCTTGAGCAAGACACTGAACCCCTAACAGCTTCCGATGAGCAGATTAGTTACTTGCAGCATGATTTCCTCTCCTGTCGGTGTGTGAATGTGCACATGAATGGGTGAATGTAATGCACACTATAAAGAGATTTCAGGTAGGAATTGCTTGGTAAGGAAGATAGGGTGTGTATGGTGGTGTGGCTGGGGTTGGAGGGGGCTTTAAGGCAGGAAGGGGCCAAATGCCAATTTACACCCGGAAAGTGTAATCCTGTGACCTCAGTCCAGGATGCTTTTCTCTCAAAGAAGCTAAGTGATCCTGTTACCTTTCCATCTCCACATTTGCTCCCAGTGTCCACTTGTCCAATGTCAGTGCTGGAGTATTCATTGAAGAAAGCTGCCTTGCATTCACCAAATCGAACCATGCGGCCGTAGTTTGGATTATCATTGCCCTTGGAGCAGAAGAGCTTCCCGCACATCACATCTCTACAAAGAAAAAGGGGAGGGGGTTTGTCAGTGCATTCACACTGAGCTTTTCTCTTCACAGATGAGTAAGGCTGGGACCGAGGCTACACTGAGCTAGGTCTACAGTCTACACCAAAGGTTCTCAACCTGTGGGCCGTGGTGACGAAGTGGGCCGGGGCGACGATATTGCAGGTGGGCCCCCAAATAATTGGCAAAGCACTCATATGTTAATGGTAATATAACACACGCACACACACACACACACACACACACACACACACACACGTTGCGCTAATATTTTAGAAATAGGTCAACAATACAAATGACGTTAGTTTTGTGAATGAATTTACTTTTACTGAGTGGCCCCAGTGCCCCCCACAAAATGACCGGAACTACTTAATATTGACCAAAATCAGAGCAGAACTTAATGCCAAGTATTTCATACAGCTTAAGTTAAAAAAAAATCTGAACTATCCCTTTAACACAGCAAGTGGTCAGATGGGTGGACCACAAACGCTTTTGAAAAGGTTTGAGGTCTACTCTACTCCATGTATGAAGAAAATTATTTCTATGTACTGTAATCGTAATTATCAATCACAGTTACTGGTGTTGATGATTTTGAGGAGCTACTGAAGGTTCTCTGAATCAGTGGTTCTCAAACTGGGTCAACTCTGGACCGATTTGCTTAATGTGCATTGTGCAATATTGCTTTCTCACTCAACGGTAAACAGTATGAACAGTAAACGGTATAAACATAAGTGTACAGTATACAGCACATCGGCACAATGACTAAAGTGACAATTGTAGGACATTTTTAATACCTCTAAAATAAAACAAAAGAATAATAGACCATTACTGTGTCAAATCAATAAATTATACCAAACAAATTGTCAAATATAACAAAAAGAAAATAGACAATCTACAATTTCCCAACGCCTCACAAGGCCTGAAAGAGAACCACTGCCAATATACCCTTTTCTTTTTTTTTTTTTAAGATTTTTTTTTGCGGCTTACGCCTTTTATTGATTTTTGAAGGGACAGACAGTAGGCTGACAGGAAACGGGAGAGAGATGGGGGGATGACATGCAGTAAAGGCCGTGTCGGGTCCGGGAGTCGAACCCGCGGCACACTGCGACTGGATTACCAGTCCGGTGCCCAGACCGTTACGCTACGGCCTGGGCAATATACCCTTTTCTAACAGCATGCCATGTTGGTGGTACTCACTGTGGCTGACAGGGGATAAATGTGTCTGCGGTCCGTCTGCAGTAGGCATAGTAGGTACCTCTGGTGTTGGCGTTGTAGCACGTCTGACGACTGCCCTCTATAGCAGCTGTGGTCAGGAAGAACAAGGAGAAGAACATTACTTTAGTGCTGTGCTGTGCCGAGACAAGAAGTAGAGGGCAATGCCATCCTAAACAACCACAGCAGCTGTCTTTCAAGTGGTTCCTAAGCTCGAGACCCAAAAGAGAAATTAGACATTTGCCCGGGACCCAAACTAGTGAAGATAGCAGATCTACAAGCTCACAACACGTTGCTTCACACAGCGTTGTGAGGTTGTAGATTGCATATTTGAATTATTGTGAAACATTAGTTTATTTTGAATTTATTTATTAAAAAACAAAAAATAAAGGGATATAGCCTACTCGTCAGTTTGGGAAACGCAGTGCTCTAGTCTGCAGTGTCTCAGCTGTATTTGGCCTAATTTGTGTATGTCAAAAAAATAACTGATTTATTACGTGTCATGGCCATAGGTTAGCCGAATACGAGAATACGAGCCGAATTTCAAGTACTGTACTTTTAGGCAGACATAGCAGAATAGTACAACAACAACAACAACTAATTTCAGTAACAATGGAGGAATTGAACACCTTTCCAGAATGGAATTTCCAGAACAACGTAGGGGGATGAGCATGAGCCATTCATTATCCATGCATCATTTTCATTAGACCAACAACAACAACAACAACAAACTGGTTCTAAATGTTCTCCTTTGACAAACAACATTGATTCTAAATGTTCTAATATGAGAAATAAGGTCAATTAAACATGAAATAAACATGGGGCGAGATATCCGTGCTTTGGGGCGAGATATCCACGCTGTGGGGCGAGATATCCACGCTTTGGGGGCAAGCTATCCACGGCTTGGGGCGAGCCGTCTTCACTTTTCGAAATTCCGGGGCGAGCCGTAAACCAAACGTAAACGGAAAGTACTAAAAAATACAATCTTTGAAGACATTCGAGGAGCTCATCTGTGCAGGTATCCAGCTCTAGGAGAATACGTACCTGGCCCATACATCCTGGTACACTGGTCGGCTCTCTGTGGACATTGGCCATTGTGGCAGTAGCCTACTCCGCCGTCGCATGGTAGGCCGTTCACAGCGAAGACATCCTCAGGGCAGTCAGCATCTCTTCCATTACAGTACTCCGCCAGGTCACAGTCATCCTGCTTCTTACGACACTCGCTGCTCGTGGTTAGGATCTGAGGAAGGTTTGGGAGCCACGCCGGGGATAAGTCTTTACTCTTCTTTACATAAATGATGCCCCAATGAAATCACACTAAACCTCGTGATGAATTTGACTCTAGGCCTACTCTGGTCATTAAAAAAAATACATTCCAGTAAGAGCTTTCAGCGTTTTGTTCACTGAACTTCACTCTATACACTGAGTGTGTAATACACAATTGCGCCACTAGAGGACAGTGTTGTCAAAGCAGTGTTAAACTAGAACAGGGGTCTGCAACAGGTGGCTCTAGAGCCGCATGCGGCTCTAGAGCACACCCCTAGTGGCTCCCTGTACCATTAAAAGTAGCAATAAATTATTTTTCATTTATGGTTTCTGTAGGAGGCCAAACGTGACAAGCATTCTTAATATTTATTCTACACATTTTTACAAAATTGGAAAACTAAACTAAAATTTGCGTCATAGCATGCGACACAATCAGTGCCGTGCCAGCCAGGTGTCTATTATAAACAAACCAGTGGGTGTGTGAGGCTGCTGCCTGCTACGCTATGGCTTCTACAGGGAGAGAAATAAAGATAGCCGACGAAAAACAGAGGATTTAACAGTTCGTGGACAGAGGCTTTTGCCTTCACAGCCAATGCAGATTGACTGCCTGTATGTTTAATCTGCAGTGAGAAGCTATCAAACAACAAAAAAAGTAACGTTGAAAGACATTTCCAGGGAAAGCATGCTAAATTCTGCTAGTTTCGTTGCAACCCGGGAGATAATAAAGCTTGGCAAGCTGCATTATAATTTTATTTGCGGCTCCAGATAGATTTTGAATTTATTTTTGGTCGAAAATGGCTCTTTCAACATCTTGGGTTGCTGACCCCTGAACTAGAAAAAGTGCCCTTTTGGGCACAGGTCTCCACCAGGATAGGAATGTAGGACATTGCAGCTTGCCTTCATCTGGTGGTTGGATAAAAGGGCAACAAAAGTAAATTAGAGGTAAAAACACTTTTCGGCCAGTTATAGCGCCACCTTGAGGCTGAGTTGAAATTGTTCATGTGGCATTTCTTCCTCGGCCTAGTGGGAATGTGCGTGCACAATTTCACGGAAATCACGCGATGTGTTCATGATTTGCAGCATTTTGTTTGAAACTGAGCACTCCTGTGAACTTTGGAAGCCAATCTTAACCAATCAGGATGGAGTCTGAGAAATCTGAAAGACCCGTTTCGTTGAATGGCTCTAGAGAGACTGTGTACCAATTTGCGCAATGTTTGGACAAAATCTGTAGGTGTACTGTGCAAAAACTTGTTTTGCACAAAGCGGCCTCCTGGTGGCGCTATAACAGGCCGTTCTGGAAATTTTGGGGCAGAGGTTCATCGTTGGCATCCAGGGAGTGTGTGTGCAAAATTTGGCATCGACCGGGTTAACGGTGGCCGAGATTAGCTGCTCACGGACACACGGACGGACGGACACACACACACACACGGACGGACGGACGGAGTGCAAAACATACTCTCCCCCCATGCCTTCGGCCTGGTGGAGACAAAAAGGGTTAAAAAGGGCATGGTGGACAAGGACCATCTTATGCCATGATGCTTGAGGGTGTTTATGCCCACCCTAACGCAGAAGCAAATTAGCCACCGTGTTAATATGGCCAGTAGAGAGATATTATGCATTTCTCACCTTGCAGTCTTCACAGCACTCTCCCACAGCGCACTGTGAACCTGCAGTCAGTGTGCAGCTGGTGGCATTGCAGCATGGGTCACTGCACTCCTGAGTGAACGAACAACCAAAACAATAATTAGTTTGCTATTTTCATAATGCTACAATGTGGCACATAACCTGTTATCTCCTATAACAAACCATGTCCCCAAGTCATTAATGCCCTTTTGTCTAATATGCTCCTCTGTAAGTAAACCATAATTTAAACTTGAAGTCAATTACTTGAACAATTCCAGTAATATTTCTTGTTCAGATTTAGGAGAAAACTACTGCACTTTCCAAATGTATGCTGCAGTTTTATATTCCAAATGCTTAGTAGAGAAATATATTGTATGTTGCAAGTCCTTGTGGTACTGTAATGGAATGTCATCACACTCCTGTAACAGGTCTGAACAGCTGCAGCGAGTATCTGGAGATGTGTTTGTGCATGTCAGGGATTCTTTGTAGCCATTTCCAGGAGGCCTCTGGGCACGAGAAATGGTTAAGACTGAGCAGACAGACATCTTAAACAACATGGGAGCTACAGTAATGAATGCCTAAATGCTCAGATTAGCTGTTTACCTCCAGAGTGCCACAGTCACACTCCTCTCCCGTCTCCAGAAATCCATTCCCACATCGCGGAGGAGCCACAACTTCTTTGTAGTCCGGCTTGTCCAGAACACACTCAGGGGTCCGTGAATTCAGAAACTTCTCATAGTTGGCACTGCTACAACTACTGAAGGACCTAGGAATGTCATAGCTAAGAAAAAGATAAAACCCTGCTCTTGTTATTTGTCAAAGTTGTCACAATGTCTCGTAAATGCTTAGAAAATCTGATCTTTGGTGCATCTGATTCCCTGCACCATGGAAGAGCCAGTGTTATCTACTTATGCAAAAACGTAGGTCCAGGTGCCATTTAACTAGCAACATTTGAGATAAAGTCCTTGCTTCTCCTTTCGCCATAGATCATGTAAATGGGGCCGTTTGTCTTGTTTCCCCCTACTACAGTACCTGAGTGCTGCTGCCATAATGCAAGTGTCTCCGGAACAAGCACAGCCACTGGAGTCATCATGGTTCATACCCAAGTTATGGCCCATCTCATGGGCCAGCGTCGCCCCTATGGCGATGGCCCTGGAGTTGTGGTCCTGAAAAAAGTAACCAAGCATTAGTCAATGACTTACATGCCAAAAACTAGTTTAACTAACTGTTATTAGAAACAAACTGTGATTCATCTTGTATGCCCACAAAATGGTATTGTTGTTGACACAGAAGGTGAAAATGACTTTTTAGTTGGAATCACAGTTAACGTACATTGGCAGTTTATAAAAGACAATATATTAATGTTTGGTGGTATGTTATTTTTCATAAACTAGGGCTGTGTGATATCATGTCCCCCTGTGGGTTCAGACTGAAAATAGAACCAGCAGCACCAATGATAAATTGAGCATTGAACCAGGTGGAGGCTTGGGTGGACCGTGGACATGGGCCATGGCAGCTCAGTTATAGAGCGTCGCAGTCCCGCCCCCCCCCATGACGACGTTAGGACCAGAAGTGAATTCCTCATAAATCTTTCCCATAGACATTTAAAAAAGTATTTATTTAAAGACGATTACGCCACAGAAAAAGCCAACTCGAGTTGTGACAAATCATGACAACAAACACAACGTTTTGCGCCGAACAAATAATTACAAAGAAGAAAAACAACAAAAGAAGTGTGCCGTTTTGTGCCGTTTTCTTCTTCTTTCTAATGATTTGTTCGGTCCGAAAAATTTTGTTTGTTGTCATGATTTGTCACAACTCGAGTTGCCTTTGTACGAGGCTTAAAAGGTCTTTAAATAAATACTTTTTGAAAATGAACGGGGAATCATTTCCTGGTCCCTTGTAGGGGGCAGGACTGCGACGCTCTATATCTGTCCTGTGATCTGTAGAACTTCTGTAGACTTGCATTTCTGTCTTGAATTTTCTCACCATCACTAATATATACTTCTTATTACAACACATTGAGGATGCATGCTGATTTAAAATTAACCATACAATATTTCTAAAACTTCAAATGTTGCAACTGAAGACATTGTACAAACCCCAGTCTATCAACATAAATTCTCTACTTTGTACACTGGACCATACAAACTCTTTAGACGCTGTGATCATTATTAGATTTTCTTTTTAACACTAATTTTAGGTTTACCAAGAAGTTAACACATTTCATGTACAGCAAGGTTGACAATGGGGAAGTGAATTGCTATTGGAGCGAGAAGAATTGCACACACTCGACTTAGACACAAACACTCACTCTAGGGCTGCACAATCTTTCATGTAGTAGTGGTTTCAAAGGTATAATTTATTTTAATTTACAATGCCACTGTGGTTAAATATGGTCAAGATGTTTATAGAAAGAGCATACAGTTTATCTAATAAGTAAGTAATCTAAATTGTTTCTGAACAGCTACTATAATCACAATTAAATCAATAAACAATATATCACAATATCTAACAAAGTAACATCACTCAAATATCGGTAACAATTGTTGCTGTTTTCCTCGTTTCTTACGTACCTGTATTATCCCTGATGAGTGACCTGAGCAGAGCGTTCCAATAAAAGCAAGTCCAACTGTTGCTCCATCAAAGTCAATACCACTGGAAGAACATGGAAAACACATATTATCCACTGTTGGTAGAAAGTACTAAATACCTCAATGCCTCAAGGGTCTGTACGCTATAAGGGAGTCATTTGCATAATACTATATAATATAATACTAGAAACAAAATTTCAAGAAATTTTACTGGGTGCCTGAAGCTCGCCAAGTCTGTGCAGCATTTGAGCCACTACGGACCACCATTTGATGACATTTAGCCTCTCAGAAGGGTCCATATGGTTACATGTGAGCCAGGTCTCCCCATTGACTTTCAATGGGGTATTTTGTCTTAGTTTATTGCGCATTACGTTGCCACCAACATTCTAATGCTACCGCAGTGTTGCTGCAGCACAACTACATTGTGTGTCTTATGTTAATGGAGGGAAGAAGTTAATAATATAAATAACATCAGATGGTACATTTCTCATGTCAAATTGCTGCAAAGGCCCCTAAAATGTCCCCCAAGGGCCCCCAAAATTCTGGCGCGCAGTGTGATTTGGATTTGGAGTTCCACTCCGGGCCTGCACTCTGCACCCCATTATTGGTTGGTTGGAAGGGGATCTGATTTGTATAAGCTTGGCTTGACCATACTAAAGGGGCATAGAGCCCCGCTCTCCGATGGACGCCGCGCATGGGACCGGACCTCGGTCTTATTCAAAAAAATATCTGTGGACCTTCATCATTTCTAGTTGAGGACCCCTGGACTAGGGTATGCACGTGACATCATCATCATAACCGGAAGTTATGCGGGAATGCCTACTGAGTGACAAAAAACGACTTTCTGGCCTCCAAACAGAATTCAATGACTTTAAACAACATGAAATTCACTTTGTCACTCACTTTGCCACTCGATCTGCCATTCACTTTATGCATGCGCATACCCTCTATTGGTTGATGAAATATTAATATACCTTTTCATGTACATTTGACCATATACCATGTAACAAAAGTGTTATATATACCCATAATATGTCCTTTTATGTCCTGATTGTTCATGTCCTGCTTGTGTTGCACTGAGACTTTGCACTGCAACACAATAAGGATTGCAATGGAAACAAGCTGTAAGCTTTTTCGCATTGTCCTTTTGACTATGGTGGGTCAGATGTAGGTTACATGATCAATAAAGATATCAATCAATCAGCTACAAAGACTGCTCTGAAGCTGAAAGCTCACAGGTTCAACCTCCTGCCAATGTCTGTATGCCCACCGCCTCCCATGTATTGTAATGCGATTGAATTATCCTTCAACTGAACTGCATTCAGAGCAAGTTTATTTTGCATGAGGAATGTCATATTCAAACTAGGCCGACCTGATGAGATGTGCGTTGTCATGCTTCTTCCTCTTCACCAGATCGCTGTTCCTCCAGTTGTTGAAAGCATCCAGCGTGGCTCCAGAAGGGGGCACAACGTTGATCTGGTCCCTGCTAGACCACACCTCCAGGCCCACCAGGGCGATGAACGTGTTCAGAGGTTTGTACACCTGCAGCCATCACCAGTGGTGGGAGAAAAAAGTACTCACATCTTTTACATCAAGTAAAGGTATCAATACGGCAATGCAGATAATCATACTGTGTAAATGGCCGAAATATATAGGGTCTGAATGTATGTTTTGTGATAATAATCTAAACCTAAAGTAACTAGTAACTAAAGTTGTCAAATAATTGTAGAGGAGTAAAAGGCACAATATTTTCCACCACTGCTGGCCATCACCCAGTCAGAGTTCATCAGAGAGAGATATTATATATTATTTTTTTCTTTCTTTTTTAAAATAATTTCTGTACATAAGATAACATTAATGCATTTTGTCTACTGTAATTTCACACTGTCTAGGACCCAATGTTTACTTTGACCTTTGAAAGTTAATAATAATAATACACATTCTGCACCCTTACTACTTTTGCCCCACCTGTGCTCTCACAAACTTTGCAAACCTTTTTATACAGTGAGTTCTCAGACCTAGATTAGTACAACCTTTGGTAGAACTATGGCTATGAAATGGATGCAACACAAAAATACTCATTATTACTCAAATTATCCTTGACTTTTTACTGACTACAACATCAAACTAAATGCGAAAAACACTACAAGGTTTGTTGGAAATGTGTAGTCACATTCATATCAAATCGAATCTAAAAAGCTGGTTCCTCAAAAGCATTCTGACGTATATTAGTTTGCGGGTTACAACGTGTCCTACTACTGTAGGCCTACAGGGTATGATTGTGCTCTGTGGAAAACTTCCCAGTGTTTTTTTTATTTATGAACTCACCATATTGACAAAGTTGACTATTTCAAATATCCTCTTTCGGAGTTCTGCTTCATCTCGCTGTAGCTTATTGTACTGCAACATAAAGTCAATATGTTAGAGTGAGCTCATGTCCTGTTTCATATGTCTTACTCACCACCGTCACCGGCCAACTGTTTGATTCTTTAGACATTAGTGATATGATTTACCTGATAGCTGGTCTACTTATTAAAGGACAACTTTAGTTTTTTTCAACCAAGGTTCATGTTTTAGGTTGTTATTGGAGAAACTAAAAGGTGTGTTCATTTTCTTTCATTTGCTGCTTTCTTTCGTTTTAGGGATTTTAGCTCTTTTTGACAGGGGGGCGGGGGCATTCGAGCATGGGGCTAAATATGTATTTTTTTACCAAATTTGATGGTGATTTATTTATTTATTATTTACTATAGTCCTAATAAACCCCAAGAAATTACATCTGGTTACAGAAGATCACATGATCTACTGAATGTGAAGGTAGCCTACTGGGGGAAGGCTTATACTGTGTGTCATAGGCTCAATATGTCAGTTTGTCACATTCAATAGATCCTGTGGTCTTTTGTGGCCAGATGTAATTTCTTGGGGTTTATTAGGACTATAGTAAATAATAAAAAAATAAATCGCCATAATATTTTGTAAAAGAATACATATTTAGCCCCATGCTCGAATGCCCCCGCCCCCCTGTCAAAAACTGCTAAAATCCCCAAAACGAAAGAAAGCAGCAAATGAAAGAAAATGAACACTCACCTTTTAGTTTCTCTAATAACAACCTAAAACATGAACCTTGGTTGAAAAAAACTAAAGTTGTCCTATAGGAGGTTGCGCATAGGAGGTTGCGCATCCTGTGGTTTGCCACAGGATGCGCAATGAGTTTCTACAATTATGCAATCAGAGTCAGTTTTTTAAACTGGAACATGAAACGGTGTGTTGCTAAACCCCATCCATCTGGTGTGGCAAACAGGATAAAAAATTATAATTTGTCATGTCTGACTCAGGACTGATAACAATCATGCCATACAGCCTGGCCCATGTCTGATAGCGTGGGTTGGTAACATGAAGCTTGTTATCTTACCTCACGGTTATCAGCAACTAGGTAGAGCTCAATGTATTTCTGCTTCTGGATCATAGAGGGACCCTAGCAGAAGAACAAATACAGGAAAAGTCATGTTTTAATAGTCCTGTGATATCAGGCATTAATGATAGTACTATAGTACTAGTAGTAATTATAGTAATAATATAATAAAATTTTGAGATTCATTCAATTCAATTCAAAGTAAAGAATTAAAACAATACCTATAAAGTTAGACTATATTGTAATTACTTTAAGTAAACACACTAATTAGTTTAAAAAGGTAAATAAACAAGTAACAGATGAATTCATTAAATAAAAGTCAATTAAATAAATACACAAATACATTTAAATAAGGTTTTTACCCCGAATCGTGAGCGGCTACGGCCTGTCGGGGGCTCAAACTCGTCGCTCCAGCTGGTGTTGGTGACACCACACACCATGGGCTTGGAGCTTTGGTCATCATATTTCATTACCGCATGGTCTCCCGTGTCCTCGCCAGACAACGGCTCAATCAGGTAGCGTTGCGCTGCTGTTTTGAAGTAGCCCCTGAAATATAAGACGTTGTATAGCATTGAGGGGATTCCAGGGGTTCCTCAGCAAAAAGAATATAATATGCTATCCACATCACTTTAACCAATTTAACCCTAGTAACCATCTAGCTTACCACACGTCCCATCATGACACGCTGTGAGCTTGTAGGCCTATTTTGTGTTATGTTTTTTTAAAGCATTTTAACTACACAAATCTTGTATGGGGGTCCCTGACACAACATATTTTCAGATGGAGGTTCACGGGGTCCTTAACAAGTGAAGTTGTAGCGCTTGTGCTTTTTTTGAGTGGTGCAACCACTCCAAGGAACAGCAATGTCCGTCCGTCCTACTGGTACTCATGTGACTATGAGTACCAGTAGGGCAAAAGTGGCGCTGTTGTGCCAGAAACAGAGAGAGAGAGATAGTGTTGCACTGTTGCCTGCTAATTACAGAGAGAGAGAGAGAGAGAGAGGCAGGGGGAGAGGGGAGTTGCACCGCTCAGTTCACACAGGTGTGATTTTTGATTGTACAGCTTAACTGGAAAGTAAATGTCCCATAATAAGCAATAACGAATTGAACTGAATTGTATCATCTATTATTTAAAATAAGGTGTACGTTGCAGAGAAATATGCTGTATGTGTGGGGACCCACCTGAGTCCATCACAGGTGCTGATGCTGACTGTTGATTCACTATCGTTCACAATCTTGCCATGATAGTAGCAGTGATCCTAAAAGAGAACATGATTAGTGAATGATATCCTTTTATGGTCTCTCACTTGGAACAATCCATACTTCTACCACCATGGACATTTAAGGTTCCATTCTATCCCATAGAGAGTAAACTATTAGATTTGTTTTACTGTATGGCAAGACTATAGTGGCTTTTTAATGTTCCTTGGAAGTACCAGGACACTTACAATGTCAGTAGGAGTTGTGGTGACTGGTGTGTTGTCTTTCTGGTAATACGTTTCACTGTAGTCTTCACCAAGTAATTGTCTGATAATTAGAAAAGCAGAAATGGACAGAATGGTCACGTCATGCCAGTCTGTAATCTAAGTTCTAAGACATTTGACCTATATTTATTTCATTGTGGCTACGAGCTGTGCGTGTGAGTGACGCCTTTCCTTTGAAACAGTTATGTGTGAGAAGAACTAGCCTGACATAATGTGTAGGATGTGGGGTTTTGTGCCGGGTTTAAAGATAGCTGTACATTTTGATGTGCAAATTATTTGATCCATTCTAGTGTATTTATTAATGTAGCCTGACAGGCAGGTTGGTCAATACCAGACAGACAGACAGACAGACAGACAGACAGACAGACAGACAGACAGACAGACATGCACAGTAGAAAGGAATCAGGATTACACAAACTAGAGTTGTGATTTACCTATTTTTCTCCAGATGCATCTCAATGTCTTTGCCGTCCACGTTCATGGCATATTTCATATTTTCTGGCCTGGAGGACTGAGGGGGAAACATAACAAGTAATAACTATTACAAGATCAGCAATGCTGATTCAGCATTAAAATAAATTGGTCAGGAAGTTTAGTCTAGAAAGCTAGACAGAAATCCAGGCAACCAACCTCAACCAGACAGGCGGACAGTGGTATTATTGAGGCAAAGCATGACTGCTTTACTGTGTGACATCTTTTATTTTACCTCTGCATCTCTCCTTTGCACTGTGTGCAGTCTGATTGGACGAACCAACTCATAGTTTGTGACCCCCTCAAGCTCAGGAACAATACTAACTGTGGGTAGAGAATGAAGACACATAATGGAGAGAAGAGAGGAATTCATTAAGAAAGAATGCTATCACCTGAAGCCACAAAGTCATCATATTATATTATTATTATTATTATTATTATTATTATTATGTTATTATAAGGTTTAGGCTACAGACAAGATGTCATATCCACATTTTAAGATTAATATCCACAATTCAAGATTGAACACTTACACTGTTATGCATTACTTTATTTGTCGCACTGCCTTTAACACATATACAGACAAGACAAGGCAATTAGACAATGTTACAGGAGTCCTTAGAATTCCATGTTTGGAACCTGAGGCATTTTAATAGACAGTATCCCAATAGATTTTTAACAGGCTAAATGAATGTGGGAATCATTCATGGATATGTTCTTTTGTAAATCTCCTCTTCATGTACATTTGACCTACAGCCTTTCCCATAATGTTAACACCATGACTAATACTAGACAATTCCTGGTAAACTATGTACCTCTGGGGCTTTTCACCTGGGAGCCCCACAAACCCTGAGACAACCACGCCTATAATTATGTTCTTTTCCATTGTCCATGCCCAGCAATCCATAACTCATTGCAGTGCACTGTGTGTACACCAACAACACAGATGTGAATGAAGCTTAGCTATGGACAGTTTTTATTTGATGTTTTTATTAGAAATAAATGATCTATCTACAGTTTAAGGAACACACTGGGTTTTGTGTTGCATTGTGACTGCTTTTTATCAGCTTCAAGATAAGCAGTTATACAGGCTATAAATGTTGCCCTACAAACGGAAATAGCAAATTTCCATGTCTCTGAATATGAGCAGGATTCATATCAGTGAATAATTATATCTCGACTAACAAGTAATGCACGATCCATTTCTGTGCCAAAACTGCCTACAGTTCTTTTTGGCGTGACAGGAAATAACCTTTGAAATAATTCTTCAGTGTTACTGCACGCTGCTGATGTGGTCAAACTGCTCTTTGTCTCTTTGGAACACAGTTGGATGCCTTGTTGTGTCAGGGACATTTGCATCTTAAACATTTAGAGGGGAGGTAGTACATGAGTACAAGAGAAATTGTGACATCTTCACATGATGTTATGAAACCTAAACGTTTGCAAAATCATCTCTGTGTACATTAATGACTGTGGCAATGCCGTGGCAATGTACTGGATGTTTTGCTAGCTCCCTATAGCTCACCTTTCTGCCTGGTACATGGTGGAACCTACAATTACAATTTACAATTTAGGCATTTAGCAGACGCTCTTAATCCAGAGCGACTTACATTTAAGCAAGAACAGAAGCATGGGAATACATCACATAAAAGCATTTATCAATATCATGAAACATGCGTAAGCTAAGAAAGTAACAGTGGAATATCTATATAATGAAACTATACATACACTATACATATAAACTATACATATTTACTACTATGCTATACATATGTACTATGGCGTGCTATAACTATATACAATACAATTATAGTGCTGTCTACATAACATGCTATAAGTCTGTGTCAAATGCTATCTAAGCCAACAGAAATGCTATCTACTACCTACTACTGTACTATACTGCAAGTAGGAGGAGGTGTGGCTTTGTTATGTTTCAAAGTTCAGCTTCAAGAGTAGATGCATGCGTGCTTCGGAATGCAGCAAAGTTTTTTTATTTTATTACAGCCCAATAGGAATGGTGGAAATATCCCTCGTTCGGTCATGTGTCCTGTCCAAAGTCCTAAGCTGCTACTGTTACTGCTCACACTTACGGTAGTTTCACTGAATATTAGTGCATATTTGGACTGGACTGAATAAGACCATTAACTAAATATGTAAAGTGAAAATGAAACCCCCAAACCACAGGGGCAATTAAGAGAGCTATATGTTACCCATGAACCCCTCTCATAACAAAGCATATCTGCTTTCACTTTCACTTTCACTTTAACCTTTGAGACTTTCCTGCCAAGAATGACTTACAAAGACTTTTTAATAAGATAGACCCAAACCATGAATTTGTATGGTTGGAGGACTTCGAGAGACTGAAGCGCCTGTTTCAAAGTACACTTTTTCATTTGCCTCATTCCTTGAGAAGGCCTGGTCAAAGAGGAGGAGGGCCATTTACATGTAAAATGGCCTTGTTATGATTGTTTTTGTTTTATTTTATTTTATTTGTTTTCTTTTCTTTGTTTGTTTGTTCTAATAATTTACAAATATGTATGAACAGGAAGTGTCAGTGTATTCTGTGAAATGTGTCATATAATCCCATATGGGATGGGCCAAGGTGGCATGACACGAAAATAAAAATTTCATTCATTCATTCATTCATTCATACAATGAATGAAGAAACAATCTTAATTTCATGGGTTACCACAATGGTAACAAGAAGACTCACCCCGGTGCGTGCCCGTCTTTCCTCCCGGAATTTTCCCCAGTGAGGGGGATAACTTTGTAATATGCTATTGGCTGTTTGTATTCTTTTTGGAAAAATATAAGAAGATACTCCTGTGGAAAGGCTATATTATATTACTTATATTGACCCTATAAACAATTTAGTATTATTTAGTGTAAGGTTTTGCCCCCTCAAATGCTACCTCGTCAGATAATCCCCACATATCCTACAACAACTTCTGTGAACAGACTTCACTGTAGTAGCTTTTCATAAATTATATTTGTACTTAGGCTGTCTGCTGTCATGACAGTTTATAGTTAGAGAAATTCAAAATCCAGCCGTTTCAAAGTCCAGCCTCTCCCACCCCTCACTGGGGAAAATTCTGGGAGGAAAACAGAAACGGGGTGAGTCTTCTTGTATTCACCACAATTACGGAAGGAATAATCAGTGTACTGACAATATTTTTATGATTCCTTAATTGGGACAACCAGCTGTGTATACTATAATGACACTGACAAGGTGAGAGAAGGCAGATCATGTGCATGTTGAACATGCCATGTTCAACATGCACATGATCTTCCTTCTCTCACCTTCATTTATCACCGTCATTTGTCACATGTCAGGCACATTGGGCAATCACAAAGCTTTAAAAAGATTTAGTGTTAACGTCTGCCTGCAACAAAATTTCACATGCTTTGGTTTTTAGCAGTGTGAATAGGATTGAGTCACATTAACTGATTTCCTCCTCTTGTCATATTTTACACAGGAAATAATAATAATCATCATCATCATCATCACCACATACCACCAGCACAGTATAATTTATATTAGAGGTATACTCTATAATGGAAATATGAATGTACTGTATGTCACATTTATTCTCACTTGTATTTTGACCTGTCATGTCATGCTGCACGTGTTATATGTTTGTGTTGTCATTGTTGTAATTGGTTGTATTAAATTAAGAAAAATAATAATAACATAATCATAATAATAATAATAATAATAATAGCTTAACATGGTCCTTTTCTCCCTAAATGTCTCTTTCCAGCCAATCCATATAAAAAAAACACATGTGAACATGGTTGCACTAAAGAAACCGCAGAGAACATGGCTACCTGTAAACTGTTTAGTTATGAATTAGTCATTGTGTTGAGTGTAGCCAAAGAGTATCCAGTGACTTACCTGAAGGCTTGAGTAAGGTTACTAGCATTGGGATCCACAATAGGAGCGTACGTGTCATTGTCAGAGTGCAGACTGACTGTAAGAGAGTGTCTGAGCCTTGGCTGTATGGTTGTCTACCTGTAGTTTCGTCCGAGCAAGGCCACACCTTTGCTGGTCGTCCTCAGCCTGACACGGTCAACTTCCTCAATGACAAAGAGTATGCATACAACTTCACATGACAGGCTGCAGCACGCCCACTATTTGCAGAAAGCAGTTAAGTGGAATTTGGGCTGTGGGCTGTTGTAAATAACATTTGTACGTGTGAAAATTTCAGTTTATCCGATACAGGCTAATTCAGCTATGTATTTATTTTGCTTCCGCCCAGAGCTTTGGCAGTGGCTATACTGTAGAAAATGCACTTTTAGACAGCTGTTTAAAACATTGTGTAATTTGAGTAGCAAGAGGACAGAGTGCAAGCAACAGAAAGTTATGGATTTTTACAGCTAAAGATATCAAGTAATCTGTTCCTACCTTGTTACTCAAAAGAAATGTCTTGTATTTACTTCTCCTTCTTCTCCTTCTTCCTGTCTGCTATGCAATAAACCCATGAGTCAGCAGTTTGACTCACGGTTTCTTTACTCATTCAGGAGTTTCACACAACACCTCGGTCACTGGTCACACTATTGTCGCACAGATTTAGAACGGGCTCTGACAATTCCCGATCCATGTCAAAAAGAACTCGGCCTCATCCTCAGCAGTTTTGATGCTTGCTCATTCTCTCATCCTCCCCTCCCTACCTCACTCACCCACTGAGTGCATGCTTGGACTACAGCCCAAAGCACAGAGAAAGTCTAGTCAGAAGACAATCAGGCCAATGTACAGGCCCTGTCAGTGGCCGGGCCAGGACATTTCAGGACATGGGGTGAAATGTGTGCTGTGTCCTGTCTTGACCCATCTAGCGACCCAGTACTGTCGTAGCTTTCTGTCGTAGCTTTCTCTGGTCGTGTGTGCGTGTGTGCGCGTGTGCGTGTGCGTGTGCGTGTCCATGCATTACATTATACTGTATGTACGGCTAGAGTTACATGCAGGCGGGTTCAAATGATGTGGGCGCTGAGCTCCCGCCATGCTATCTGTGGGGGTATTAATGACTCCCACAATACATTTTTCAATGGAGTAGCACCAGCAGTTGAAGAAGAATGGTTCTTAAAATAACTAGATTAGATATCTTTATTACACATGGGAAAAACTAAATGCATCACAGCTGTTTGTTGTGTTGTGTTATTCATGGGTATTTCATGCTATTGACACTTGGTCCAAGTGTCAATAGCATGTGGTCCAACCGTCCAAGTGTTGGACAACATCTATGTACTGTATCTCTTTCTCTCTCACACACAGTAAAATCACCCACGAGTTATGTAGAAAAGAAAAAGGAAACCGCAAGAAAAAGATGACTGTTGAGATTCTATCTTGGTATATTAGCACTTAGCAGACTAGACAATTGCAACATTTCTTTTGAATAATTTAGGTTCCTGTTTCAGTTTTGTGATGTTCTGAAATTGCGGTTTACCGTGTTTTACCAATATACAGTAGACTATCTGATGTAACTAGCACTTAGCAGACTAGAAAATTGCAACATTTCTTTTGAATAATTTAGGTTCTTGTTTCAGTTTTGTGATGTTCTGAAATTGCGGTTTACCGTGATTTACCAATATACAGTAGACTATCTGATGTAACTATCCCTTGTGCTCTTCTTCTTTCGTGTATCATCCTCAAATGTCCAACTCAGTATCGAGTAGCCACGCCCTTGTCTCTGGTCCCTTGTGCTATTAAACTATGATGATGAGAGCCTATGATTATCATGATTGAGAAATAACAATGGCAGACCTCATCAAACCCTGTACACTCAAGACACTGCCTCCGCTGCCACCCTTAGATCTCCATATATGGAGCTGACCTGTTCTGCATTCTATTATGTTGATCTGATCTCATCAAATCCGGTACACTCAAGACACGCTCCATATATGGCCAGTACATAAGTCATTCCATATGTTGATCTGACCCCCCATGCCAAAGTGCCAGCGCTCGCCCAGCAGTCTGCCGTCACCCAGGCGGATGCGTGCACGTGACCTCGCCCTCAGTGTGTCTTACTGGTTACTGTGATTGTGGGCATGCAGTATTGTTGTAGTCTTTGGGGCTGTCAAGCAGCCTCTTCCTAGCCTGACACACATATTATTAATGGAGCCTGCCACTCCGACAGGTGCTGGAGCCTGCCTGCCACTCCTGCCACTCCTCAAGAATTGAGGGTTTAAGCAGTCAAGTAGAACTGCACCTCAAGATGCGACAGTACATTCTGGTCTCACAGAGCCAACTCTGTGGAAATCACATGATTCCCACGACTGGGGTGGTTTATGAGGCTATTTCTCACCCATATCAGATCAGATAGGAATATGTACACACTAAAACTTAAACAGCTCCTACACGGCATGCTCCAAACTCCACATAATTATTGTATTAACTTACCAAAGTGAGGTCTCAAGCGACAGTGGCAGCAGTGGCTCAGGTCCAGGGTAGAGTGGCTGGTAGAGCAGCCGGTTCCGATAGTTCAATCACAGGCTCCGCCAGAGCATGGGCGTATCCACAGGTGGGCCTAGGTAGGCCTGCCCACCGATATATATTTTTAAATAATATTAACCGATTTTGAGTAGCGATAACATGTGAATAAATCACTGCATTCAATTTAGCAAAATATGGCAGTGGGTGTGTATGATTCACCTTTTCCTATTTGGCTTTCCATAGCCACTGGCACTGCCTAGTTCTTCAGTCTTTGCTTGCATAGATTGTTTAGTTATGCCTGATGCCTGACACTATCATGTGCTTGTTAGTTAATTAACAAAATGTGTGGCAAATCTGCAACAAAAACATCTTAGCTTTCTTCACAAATGTGTTCATAAAGGTGTCTACTATAACATATACATTTGTTCCAACCCCACTCCCTTGGGAAACTTTCAGCTGCTGAAAGTTGGGGTACCATTATATATATATTATGTCTTATAGCGCCACCATGAGGCCGATTTAGGCAAAACACATTTCTGCACATTACTCGTACACATTTTATCCATACATCACGCAATTAGGTATACACTATCTCCATAGTCATGTGATCAACACGGCTCTGCACCATTTCCCACACACACACACACACACACACACACACACACACACACACACACACACACACACACACTTGTGCACAAAAACTGCTCGTTTCAACATGAGCACAGCAAACAACATGGGGCACAATCAATGAAAATCCATTCCGCAAAAATGACAATTATGACTTTTGATGTCTTCAATGACATGAGTACAGTAGTAATCCATAATCAAGGGGGGACTTTGTGACAGCTGCTGAAAGATGGGGTACCATTATCAACCAATATAAGGCAACAATTTCCAAATGTCATTATACTTTAAAGGGACACTTCACCCTTTTTGCAAAAAAATATATGTACTACTTAGAACACTTTCCTGGGGGTCTTTATGTGTGTAATATGTGGTTTTAGATATTTAAGATTGTATCAGTGAGCCCAGTGTCTCTGATGTCATGGACACTGGGATCACTTACATCCTGGACTACATGTGTACTCAGTAAGACAGACCTCCCCTATCCACAAGGAGGAGCAGTGCACCAAAGTATTTTGGGAATTGTAGTCCAGGAAGGAAGTGAGCCCAGTGTCGATGACATCAGAGACACTGGGCTCACTGCTACAATCTAAAATATCTAAAACCACATATTACACACATAAAGACCCCCGGGAAAGTGTTTTAAAGCTTCTAATCGTCATTAACATATATTTTTTTGCAAAAAGGGTGAAGTGCCCCTTTAAGTAGCATGTGACGTGTCAAACTAGGGGGTTTTCATGATTCTGAATCCATTGCAAGCATTAGTTTTGCACAAAAAACACTCCTTTGTCTAAAAATGCCCATAGCCGTCATTACAAAGTATGTATTTCCATGCAAAATGAATGCTTGGAATGGATTCAGCATCATGAAAACCCCCTAGTTTGACATGTCACATGCTACTTAACAGTGCCAGAGATTAGCTGGTAACGGACGGACACACACAGACGGACGGAGTGCAAAACATACTCTCTCCCATGCCTTCGGCCTGGTGGAGACAATCAGCATAGGTGTGTGTGTGTGTGTGTGTGTGTGTGTGTGTGTGTGTGTGTGTGTGTGTGTGTGTGTGTGTGTGTGTGTGTGTGTGTGTGTGTGTGTGTGTGCCCCCTTAGGACCCCAAATCTCCCCCCCAGAGGACATATAGGGCCTTAGTCCTCCTCCTCCCAGCCAACACTGCCCCCTTAGGACCCCAAATCTCCCCCCCAGAGGACATATAGGGCCTTAGTCCTCCTCCTCCCAGCCAACACTGCCCCCTTAGGACCCCAAATCACACCTTGGAAAGCATGAGTGTCCCCCCAGTCTTTTGACTGGGGGGGTCATATTTTGACAGCAGGAATTGCCTGTCATAATTAGGATGTATTAGGATGTTGATATTCATTCATCAGCCAACACTCCCCACTGACAGGTAGTCACACACACACACACACACACACACACACACACACACACACACACACACACACACACACACACACACACACACACACACACACACGGCCTATACATACAGTAGGCCTCTGACTGCCTTTGAATGTATATGCCAGTGGTAAACAAACAGGGACGGATTAATCCCCACTAGGGCCACGGAGTCAATATTTTTGGGGCCCCCATAGCGTGCCAGGGCCTCAAACCCAGTACCGCGTAGTCCAGTTTCCCTGAAGGGTCCATGGGCTGCGGCCCCACCGGCCCAATGGCTAATTTGGCCCTTGTGGTAAAGACATTGCTGAGACAGCCTCTGAATGCTCCTTTTGGAGGTATTCTGGGGGGTAGCAAGACCACTCGCCTTCGGCCCGGGGCGAGATGACTTCCCCTTTTGGCGACAAGTCTTCACTTTTTGGCTAGTGTTTTCTTCACTTTCAGCAACTGCAGCCTTTGCTAGCTACTGTGCTAAAGCAACAAAAATAACATCCGTTAGAGATGAGTCGGTCATGAACGAACGAATCAAAAGAACTTGAACGATCCGTTCAAAATGCAAATGACGGGGAATCGCCCGGCTGCTCTTCTCATTCAGTGCGAGGCTGCGAGCCGGAGGGTGCAGGGCGGGGCCGTGCTCTCCGTCTCCAGGGCTCCCACAGCGCACAACAGGAGAAGTGGGTGGTGACTGGTCTACCATCTGGGGAAACAATTAAAGGAATGTTTGGCCATGATGGGCAAGTGCAATATGTTTCAGGGGCAATATAATATAATTACAATATATGTGATATTTGACTGTTATTGGTAGTTGAATACTGAAGTACTGCTTCTGTTCTGTCTGTTCCAGTGTGTTCAGGCAAAAGGGTCCCTGGAGTGCCCGAGCACCATATGGGTCTGGACTGGACCACAGAGGAATGACAAGGGGTTGTTTTTTGTGGTGTGAATTTTAAATATACATAAGGTGTAGTAGATGTATGTAGTTTTTCCACAGATGTGTTTAATTTGTTCACATGCAGCTACTGTCATGTGATTATTCTCATAAATGACCTGCTCCCAGAGCATTAAGGCTTACATACAATATCAACAACGTTGACGACGTTTGCAATTGGTCATCATAAATTCTAGTCTTATTATCAGACTGCAGCGTCCTCGCATAGTGGAGTGGGTGTGGACCCAGGCTACATAAATTAATTTGTTAACTTTACAAAAGTTACTACTGACATGAATTAATTCAGGGTATGAACAATAGACCAGTGGCAGAATATTTTGCTTTTAGGAGAAAATAAAGTCTCAGTTTAGATTCAATACAAGATTAAATATGCTGGATGGAGTGTTGCTTGTCATGAAGGCCAGTGGTTGACGCCTTGACGGAACAAAAGTCAAGACCTTATAAAATCCAACATAATATGAACATAAAATCATACTAATACAGCATAGTTAAATTACATCCAATGACCAATGTCAGCTATAATTTCATTGCCCTCAGACTGAGAGGCAATGGAATGGGACACTTGTCAACACTTGTCTCAGCACATGATTTAATGACCTGTGAATGTGTGGCTGTTTTCTACAGTGCATGGCCTTTGACTCGGTCACTGCTCATCACAATACATTTAATGTCTCACTCACTGCCATACAATGAAACCTTTTCATGATTACTGGTCATACTCTTTAGAGTATGGTCATACTTCCTACTCTCGCCATAAGAGGGCGATCTTTCATAATTGTTGCTACTCTTATTTCCATTTGCAATGTGCCTGTGCTGCCAGCAGGGTGCTCTCAAATACCTTCTTCAACTGTATGTGATGTGTGTGTGTGTGTGTGTGTGTGTGTCTGTCTGTCTGTCTGTCTGTCTGTCTGTCTGTCTGTCTGTCTGTCTGTCTGTCTGTCTGTCTGTCTGTCTGTCTGTCTGTCTGTCTGTCTGTCTGTCGCCTGCCTGCCTGCTTGCTAGCCTGTGCAGAGGCAGAAACATGTGAATGTGAAATTGGCACAAATCCATTTGGTGGACCAATGTGACTATTGACTAGATAAACAGTCACACAAAGTACATCACGTGAAGCCATTACCCACCCCCACCTCTCCTTTTTTGAATGGGAGGTGGGAGATACTGTATGCCTGTTATTATTGTTCCACTGCCAGTTTGTCCTTGATGATGACAGATATTAATTTAAATGTATTACGTTGTCCACGGGGCTCAATGGGTAAAGTTAGTGCCACGTCACTGTAACATCGTGGGTTTGAATCCTGCTTGTGACCTTCGCCACATCACGCCATCCCCCCCACTGTTTCTCAACTTTCCTATCTCTATTGATTGCATACAGTCCAATAAAGCAAGCAACTAAGGAAAATTCAACATTGCATGGAAATGGGATCTTTTTTCTTGCAAGCAGGAAAAAGCTGGCACCTATTTTTTCCATTTTTCTGTTGATAGGACATCATGTAATTTTGTAAGAATAACATTCACAGCTTAATTGGATATCCAGAATTATCTCGCAAGAGGAGTAGTGTCCAGTACATCCCTTTGACATTTTTCAGTATTAATTACTGAACTATTATATCGTCGCTGTCCGACAGAAACCATGCAGTTAACTCAAAATGTATTTTTTTTTCTTTCATTAATCAACACTATTGAACACCCTTTATATCTGTGTGCTGGTTAAAGAAATATTGAACCAATGATAACTCCATTGGATCCTTAAACTGTCTGCCAAACCAGCTAACTCACCCAGAGTGGGTGGTGGAGTTAGCTGGTGTAGCCCTCTCCCCTGTGTGTCAGAGCAGCTGCAGAGGCATAAATTAGCTTGGAGATCCACTGTCCGCTGTTCTTATCAATAATGGACAAAACATCCTAACAACACTGGATTATTAGTATTTTTCTTTTTAATCATTTTCCGTTTCCTAGTAAAAACATTACATTTTGGAGTTAGCTGGTTTCTGCCCTGAGAGCAGAGATATCATTGTTCTCTTGCTGTTGTATAATTAACACAACTGGCCACAACGATCATATTTTTGTTCTCATTACATTTTATTTTGCACCGGCCATCATTCTGACTTGCTTTTCCTCTGCAGTGTGAATGGGGATGATGGATATCCAAGCACAACTCGCCTCTTGTGCGTGAGTCAAGTCATCCGCAAGATTAATTTCTTTCTTCTGGTGACTGGTTTGAACCGGCTCTGCTTGCTTGCAGCTCTCAGAATTCCACATCCAGGCTACCGTGATAAGCGTGATTAAATCTCACTTAACTCGTAGGTTCAGACTTCCTCCATTGTGTTAAATCCATCTGATTTGATACTGTTAAACACTGTGCTTTGTAGGCTAAAGGCTTTGTACAGTACAGTACAGTACAGTACAGTTACAGTACATGTTTAGGATAGTGATAACATTTTGTGAAAGGTCCTTTTGATTGCAGTTGTTTTAGTTGAGGTGGAGTAAGAGTAATTGATGTGGCATATGTGTCTTATTAAACACATGCATGCACACGTGCACACATGCACGTGCACGCACGCGCGCACGCGCACACACACACACACACACACACACACACACACACACACACACACACACACACACACACACACACACACACACACACACACACACTATGCAAAGACTTTTATTGTGGTGTATAAGAGCGTTGTGCTGTTTCATAACTCCATTGACCTTTGTGGGTTTTTACAGCTATAAGGTCAACAAGTACAGTAAGTGTACTACAGTCGGTTCTGCAGTCTGCAGCCCACAATAGTGTAACGTCTACATGTGGCAGTGGCCTTGACATACTGTAACTACTTGATGTCCCTGACCTTTAGAACAGCGTCTGTTTATATTTCTAGCAACTGTGAATGTGAAGGTTTTCCTTTAGTGTAAGTGGTGTTTTCCTCTCCTACCTCACTGCAGTCTATTCTGAAGTGAAGCTAGCGTAGCTGCATAGCTTCTCCTACTATACACAATGATGCATCCTGAAGAGGATGCATCATTTCCCATGTCAACATGTCTAGATTTGGACAATGCAGATTTACTTGCACAGGACAATGCTCAGTTACTTTTCAGAATTACTTGTTGAGGTTATTGGAATTATATTCTTCTATTAAAAATGTATTATGAAATATATTTTAACACTGATTGATTGATATATATATAATTGATTGACAAAACCATTGATTGACAACAAGCATATATACATACAAAGACAACTTTTTGTCAAAAGGATCACACGAGAAAACCCAGAGGCTTATTTCCATTGTGGTCCCACAAAATGACACTGCAGTTTTCTAATACATTTGTGGTACTACAGTCCCTATTGCTGCAGTGCCAAAGCCCCACTGTTGGCCTGGGCTGCGTGTATAGACAAACACCACGTGCCCCCTCCTATGACCTATACACATGGTGTCACCAGCCACTTCTTTTCACCTGACAGTAAAGGAGTTTCAGCAGAAAAGCTGGTAACACTTGGTTCACGCTATCTTAACTCTCCCTCCCTGCTAAGCAGGCGCCTCCCCCAAACAGTAGGAGTCATGCCCCGCTCATTCACAAGGTCACAATGGCCGGCTCCCCGCCCACTAACACGGGCATGGTGGCGGCCGAGCTCCAGGAATCGCTGCCAGGAATGGTGGGCGAATGTTTTACCTCTATGCCACCCGGTATATATCCGACTGCAGTTTTTCTTTCGTTTTTGAATGGTTTGGGATAACAGCGTTCCCAAGCACAGTATTTACCGTATAGGCACATTTTTACAGGTGACATATTTCCTCAGGCATCCAGAGACTGTGAATCAAGCCTTACTGTAGTTTAAATGATTCGTAGCTTCCGAGCTAGTTTAGGTAGATACACTTAAGAGCTTCACAAGCATGCACAGCACACTACTATGTGGGCGATGTATCACTTGCCTGGCTGCAGCACTGATGTGAGAAGCAGCTGACCAATCAGGCGGTCTATTTAAGCTCACTGTATTCCCTGAAGAGCAAGATCAACTAATATTCACGATTGAAAAGATGAAAGAGGGGTCCAATTAAGGCACTCTGTTCCAGTCAAGTGGGGGAAAAAAGCCTTTATTTGTATGGCATGGCAAAGATCATTATAAATGGACCCACGCGTTTCAGCTACATGCCTTCGTCAGGGTCCATTTTGTGAATAAAGTATATTTGTGAGCTATTTGACTGAAATAGCAAGGGGCTGTTGACCTACATTCCAGCCTCTTCTTCAGGGCATTGCCCACTAACTACTGTAGGAGGTTGAACAATGAGCCTGCTGCCACCATCCAGTTGCTTGGCACTGCTCCTCCAGACTACATTAACACAGCTCTGGGGTCTGTACTGCAGTGGTTCTCAAACCTTTTTGTCTCGGGTCACCCCTGTAAATAACATTTTCCTCAGCACCCCTGAATTACATTGTTACTTCATAGAACCGAACACTTTTGTCATATTACGGTATGTAAATTGGTAAATATTTCCCCCTAAGATACAGTATGAATGATTGATTGAAAACTTTATTTCAGACACAATGGGTCCATATAAAAACAACAGGGGAAAAACATGACAGTAAATACAAAACAACAACACAGAGATAGCCTATGTATCAGGCTATTTTCACTCCTTGTCAATTAAAAACATAAACATTGCCTCCAGTGTTTCCAGAAACATGAGGAGAAGACTGTGTCACTCTGTGTGATCCCTGTTAAGGCCATAATTAATACATTCTTTGATTCCCTCAGTCTACACATGAATTTAAACATAGAATTCCTCAGTACAGCATGAAAGGTGGGTACATTACTGGTCACAAACATTTCACTTGCACTGGTCCATCTTGGGAGTCTCAGGAATATTCGAAAAGCATCATTATATGCCACCTGAAGTTTTTTCATTTTCGCTTTGCTGTAACGGCACCACAAGTGAGCTGTATAAAGTGGAGTGCAGTAGGTTTTAAAAAGTGCTATTTTGATATTGTCTGTACACATATGAAACTTTCGTGCCAGCATGTTGGCTTGACCATAAAGTTTACAGCACTGGCGCTGCACATCATCATCATCCCCAAGTATTTAAACTTTGTTACCACCTCTAAGACTTCACCTGCCAGATAGAAGGAGGGAAAGGTGAGCTTTTGGTCGCCCTTTGATCTACTGATCATAACAACACTCTTTTTAGAGAACTTAATATCATACAAAAAGCCATATTTTGAACAGACCTTAAGTAGCTGCTGTAAGCCAGCACTGTAAGGTGAGAGTACAACCAAATCGTCTGCATAAATCATGTGATTAATAAGGTGATCCCCCACCATGCAGACAGTTTTACACTCTTTTAACTGTTTTGATAAGTCATCCAAATACAAATTAAATAATATGGGCGATAAAATTCCCCCCTGGCGCACGCCATTGGACACTAGAAAGGGTGTGGATATACTAGTTCCCCACCTAGCCTGCATGGTTTGGTGTGAGTACCAAAACTGCAGGATCCAGATATAAGGGGACACCTCGCTCTTGTAGCTTTAGAAAAAGTTTACCATGATGGATACGGTCAAAAGGCCTGCGACGCATCCAGGAAACACATAAATACTGTACTGTTGCATCTACTATACTGACTTACAATTTCCTATATGCATGTGCCACTAGGAATATAATAGTTTCCATTACGACGGGGAACATTCACAAGAAAATGAGCTTGTAGATTGGCTATTTTTGGCAAGGAGGTTAGGTGGTCCTTATTACTAAGTATATAAGTGTTTATACTGTGTGTTTATACACTGTTAAGTGTTTAACAGTGATATTGATACATTCCAAATATTACCAAGTCAGTATTCTGCGGTACCCCTGTGTCACGGCACCCTATGATGCCACGGCACCCACTTTGAGAACCCTGCTGTACTGTACTATTACTGTAGTCTGACTGACTTGGTATCCGGTCAGGACATGTGGCCTTATTATCCATCGACTTATTACACAAGCCCTGGCTAGAAAGATTCTAGGAATGCAGGCTTATGATGAGAAGGTTGCTGGGTCAATCCTTGCCAATTAATGAGGAACCCAACTCAACCAACTTCTGATGAGGTGCCTGTGAGCAAGACTACTTAAATCCCTTTCTCACTTTATTGGACCTATTCAGTGGCCAACAGTATAGGAACTTTATGAAAGGGCCAAGCTCCTGTCTACATCCTTCCCTCAGCTGCTGGATGTGAGAGACTGCCTGGAACTGGTACTGTTACCACTGAAACAGGAAACTTTAATCCACCAATCACAATATAGTCAGTGTTTGTTTGCTGGAGGGCTGCTATGGCAACCCAGTCAACCTCGGACGTACGGTATGCAGCGTCCTTCCCCTTTTGTACAATGACTATGATGCTCCATGTCTGTCTCCGCCCACACTGGGCGGAGACACAGCTATACATGTGGAGTGTTTCTGAAACTCAGAAAGTTGTAAGGCTAATTCTTTACACTTTCAGAGTGCATCATCTAGGACAGGTTCAAGGTTGTGCTTTATCTTGTGTATAGGTACATAAGAACAAATCCTATTTTTATTTGGCTTCCTTTAGAAAATGTAGCAGCATATATAGGTAATAATAATAATAATTGCATGTAAGCTCCTGAGGGCGAGAAGCAACCTCGACCCTAAAGGGCGAGGTCGCGTGCACGCATCCGCCTCGTTGACGGCAGACTGTTGGGCGCTGGTGCTTTTGACATTCTCTTGAGTGTACAGAGTTTGATGTTGCAGAACTCTAGTTTTCGCCGGCTGCCGGGCGCGGCTGCACTAATAACTTTTGGGCGAGCCTGTCTAGAGTTTGAATGGACAGGTGGGCCTGTTGCAGAACTCTAGTTTTCGCAGGCTGCCGGGCGCGGCTGCACTAATAACTTTGGGGCAGGCCCTTCTGAAATTTGAATGGACAGGTAATAAGTCAAAAGGGAGACATCGCAAGAGGAAGGATGGATGGGGAAGGATAAACATATGGAATGACTGACTCATTTGTTCATTTTCTTTCTACATTGCGTCCACCATTGCTAGCATTTCATCTTAATTATTTTAATGCATGAAATTCAAACTCAGTAACTTATTCTACTTCCCCCAGGGCATGGGAGGGTGAGGGTGGGTGCGGATACTTGTGGGCGTCTGTTCTGTTATTGTCTGTTCTGTTTTGTTTCCGCTTGTTTTGTTTACTGTTTTGTTCTGTATTGTGTATTGTGTTTTATTTCCTATGTTTTGTTTATGGTCATCATGGTCATGTATGTCTTGTATTTTAAAATGGGAAAAACCTAATAAAAATATTATGGAAAAAAACCATATGGAATGTCAGAAGCAGAACAGGTTCTTACATATATCCATGGAGATCTAAGGGTTTGAGGTCAGATGTAGAGTTGCTGGCCAATATGGATGAGGGATCCCCAGGCTTAACTGCGATAGCAGGTCCCATTTACAGCACTATGACATCAGGGTCTCCACATCTCCATCCCTGATGATGTCACATGATGTCACTAGACCTGGGCACCGTGGTGATGCCCGACACACAGGATTCATAGTCAACTGCGACCTTCGGTCGCAATAATAACTAGAACTGCACTCTGTCGAGTGCAGAGCGCGCAAGTTGAAATTAAATACTAAAACAATAAATAAATCTTTAAAGAAATTCGACATTAATATAAAATACAATACAATATTTTAACAGTTTTTTTTTACTTTAGAGAGAAATAAATATATATTTATAAAATAAAATATAATCTCTCCTCAAAAATCATTAAAGAAACTGTAAAGATATCAATATTTAAAGTATCTTTTACTTATTTGTCTCTTGAAGTAACTTATGAAAACCTCCTGAACGATACGAAATATTTAAATATTATGCTCTTATAAACGTTTGTAATTCTTTATAAACGATTAGTACTTAATTGGCTCTTGATGGTAATGTAACTAATCTATCTTTAAAAATTATTTGATGGGTAAAAGGAATCTTTTTAGTTGTTGTTGTTGACGTAATTAAGATAACTTTCAAGTTGGGAGGGTAGTACACAAGTAGGCTATGTATGACCTAGTTGTGTGTATCTCGCAAGTTGCTAGTTTCAGATGAAACATACATACTCACCCAAACCATTTAACGTTCTCTAGGAAAATTGCATGTCCAAAAAGAAAATTAAGATATGTTTCAATATCAATAATATTGGTCAATATAACGTATGTATGTATACATGTATACGTAAGTTGAAAGTACTATACTGTGGTCGCCTGGACGTATATGTAGGCTATGTATGGTATGCGTGGTATAGTATACTGTATATACCGGATGTTGATGGTGAAGTAATTAGGATATTATGTTTCAATGTCGGATTATAACTGGCTGTCGATGGTGACGTAATTACGATATGTTTCAATATTGGTTGGGTAACATTTGTATTACATGTATATGTACATGGAGAGAGGGATGGAAAATGGTTGTCGGACGGTAGGCTGCGAAATGCTGTTCATTAAACACTGAGGAAATTGAATTGAATGGAATGGAATGGAATGGGATTGGACTAAACGGAACTGAAAGAGTGAGAGCCCAGATAATCAGAATCAGGAGGTGAAGGCTGCTGTGTGGCCGCTATACTCACGCTGATGCTAGACAAACACAATGGTGACAGTATGAATACATTCATATCTGGGACTCGGGAGGAGGGTGCGCAGTGTGACGCGCACGCACGAACGCACGCACACACACACGCATGCATAAAGACAAACAGACCTAAGCTGAAACGAAAGAGACATACAAGGAGAGTGAACAAGAAAAAGGGAGGAGAGACAGACTAAAGGAGATATAGCGAGAGAGGAAGAGAATCTTTCAAACACACTCTACAAACTGTATCAACAGCAGTATGTGTGTACACTTACAGCATATTTTACAGCTGTTTCATTCAACTGCTGACCTTATTCAGAATCAAATCAACTCAATGCCATACCACTGTCATTCCAGGCGCATAAACAGCAAGTGAAGAATAATCCAAAATTGTTATTGTATCCAAGTATGGATTCATTAATTCACAACCCCAACAAAAACTATTAACTACGGACAAAGGACACAGCTACACACAGGTCACTGACTCAGCTCTGGTGAAATAGATCTATCCTGTTCATTAGACAGTGGACAAGCACTCGATGCAAACCATCGCAGAATTATGACAGGTTGTTCTTTCAGTAAGCTTGTATACAGCCATATACAGTACATGCCTTTCCAAGGTGTTCTGTCGTGTTTCCATGTCGAAGATTTGCCCTCATTCAAAAACAAATGATGAATTATTAAGCAAATGGTCACGACAGGGGAGAGAGAGAGAGAGAGAGAGAGAGAGAGAGAGAGAGCGGAGTGAGAGTAAGAACATCTCCAGTGATGGGGAGTGGGGGTGGGGAACCTCTGTGAAGTAACCGGTTTATACCAGTGGAATGCCCTATCAGCAGAGCTAACCACAACGCACACGCGCACACACGTAAACACACACACACACACACACACACACACACACACACACACACACACACACACACACACACACACACACACACACACAGTGTCACGGCCCACCTCCCAAGCAGACTGGTGACCCTAATATGATCCACCTGATACCGTGGTGGGGGGGGGGGGGGGGGGGGGGGGGGGGCTGGGCTGTGTGTACAGGATGCCTGTAATAATTTAAAGTCCTGGCAGGAGGGAGCCGACAGACAGACGCTACCCTCAGACCATCCATCCATGACGACCAGTGAGGAAGAGAGAGCGCGGCACAGTGCTGACTGAGCAGTGCGTGTGCATGTGCGCATGCAGTATGTGCCTGGTGCTCTGGCTGGTTTGATCCGGTTTTCTCTGCCCTGCACTGTACTGTAGTGCCGCCCAGCCTGGGTGCCCCCTGCGGGAGCAATGCACCGAGTCATTTAGGGTGCATCCCTTATTGGTGGTGGTGCGATAGGGGGGGCTGAGGGGGGGGGGGGGGGGGGGAGGAAGTACATCATCGACTCTTTTGCTTTGACACTTCACCGGCAGAACATTTCCCTCGGGCCGTTCCACATCCGTCCATGCTATTACATCTGTATGCCTACCATGCTGGGTTATGAAACACATGCCCATTCCCCAACATCCCAAAAACCCAAATGAACTTGTTTAAGCTATTTTGTTTCCAAATTACAAATACTTCTGGGAAGGAACCTGATGCTCATTAGCTATTTACAGCTCTCATTTCCCCTGACTGGGACCCCCTCCCTGCGCTGCTCGGCTCTATGTTTCTGTTGAGTTTTACAACTTAATCTAGGGTGTTTCGGGTTATCCAATCATGCTTTGTACATTTAACAGCTGAGAGTCCACCAGCCTTTACCGTCAGGCAGTGGGGGATTGGAGGCAGTTAAAACTGACTCAATGTTTACCTATATCGCTCACTCAAACAAATATACAGTAGGTTCAGAAGGTATACTCAGAATATGTGTTATTTTAAGGGAATTTAACCTGGGCTGGGATTATTCTGTCAAGTGCTTTTAGTCCACTCAAAGCCAAAGTTATTATTTTAGCTACAATGATATTGACATACTAGTACTGTACTTTGAAATTGAAATCCTAGTGTTTATACTCACTTGTGTTGTGATGGAGGCGCAAACCAACAAGATTTAGAGATGCTATTTGTGTGCATTTTGTTCCTATATAAATTGCTTTGTAAGTTGACAAATTAATATTTGAACCTCCCATCTTAATTTTTCATAAGATGGTGATTGTTTGTGCTTGAAAATGTATTATTTCCATCAAGTCACAGCTGTTGTACAACGAAGATTACATTGGGCTTAACGTTGCCTGACTTCCCACATGCATACTCACACAGATAAGCCTACAGGAAATCCCATAGTGCACTTGGACATCGATTTTTTTTTTTTAGCACAATATTGACAGGTATGCAAACACAGGCGCACATACAAAGAACTTCTGGACCATGGAATGTTCCCTCACTCACTCCTCAACAGGAATGTGTCTGGTACGTTGCAGGGCATTCCTTTTACAACCAGCTGCTGCCTGTTGCCTTTGGAGACTTGCCACTGACTAAGCTGTGATCAGTGGCACTCTGAGACGCACGCACGCACACACACACACACACACACACACACACACACACACACACACACACACACACACACACACACACACACACACACACACACACACACACACACACACACACACACATGCACAAATACAGTACAGTTAGTTATGCATACTCACACATGCACGTGCAAACAGATGAATTCACACAGATTTGAAAAAGCAACATGCCTAGCATTCCTCGCTGCATGGGGTATGATGTCATTCACAATGACCTCTCTGAAGAACGGACATGAGCTCCTTCTGTTTCCTTTTCCATATAGAGAAAACAAACAGTCATAGATAACTACAACAAAATATAAATTAATGTGTTAACTGTAAAAAACAATAAACTAGACTTTGGGGGAAAAACTAACTAAACTAAAGCTAAAACAGAAACTAAAGACAATTTGGTCAAATTTGTCTGTCTGTGTGTGTGTGTGTGTGTGTGTGTGTGTGTGTGTGTGTGTGTGTGTGTGTGTGTGTGTGTGTGTGTGTGTGTGTGTGTGTGTGTGTGTGTGTGTGTGGTGTGCGTGCGTGCGTGCGTGGCTGTGTGCGTGAGTGCGTGAGTGCGTGCGTGTGTGAGCGTACATTTTTTACACAATATATATATTATATATATCTGAACTTGCTAAATCTTGCCCCTGACACAAAGTGACAATCCCCCTGTTATATAGAAAACTGAAACTAATATTGAAAATGCATGAACATTTAATATTTTTAAACAATGAAAACTAAACTGAAATGATTAAAACCCCTTAAAAAACAAATGACAAATTCAAAACTATACCTTGCACACACTGTATAAACCCACAGGTCCCTGGAGACTTACTGATTTCCCCAAATGTTCCACTTTTATTGTTCAGTGCGTTGCTGCTTGAACCCATTCTGACCGGGCACCCATTTTGGTGTCAGCATCATGTCATGCTTTAGCTATTGAAAAATAGCAGATCTACAAGCTCATATCGCGCCACCGAGTGGCGCGATATGAGCTTGTAGGTCTGCTATTTTTTGAAAAATCGAAGAGCGACTGACATTTTTTAGAATCTGATCTCAGGTCAGAATGGGTTCATCAGAACCAGTGTGTGTCCAGTGGAAACCGCGTATGAATCTGATCTCGGGTCAGAATGGGTTAACAACCTGCCATAAATCCACAATGATTGGTGCAAGTGTAGTGTAGTTACTCAGATTCCCATAATATATCGTTGCTCTTTCGCATAAAACTCATATCTATATAATAGCAGATCGATAAGCTCACAACGTGACGGGCTGTGAGCATGTAGATCAGCTATTTTCACAATTTCATATATTTAAAAAAATAATAATAACAAAGGAATGGTTTTGGATATAAAAGATTTCCATGCAACTTCAACGATATGCTCCTCCAATCACATGTAAACACATAGCTAGCCAACTTAATTTGTATAATTTCATACCAAGAGATATTCTATGTATTTCACATGCACTGCGAATGTACTGCAATAGTCTATATGTCTGTACAAATTAAACTACAATATATATCACATATAAAAAATAAAGTTGTGTGGTGCAAATTACAGTACATTCAACACATATCCGATGCTGGCACTGAAGGTATCTATAGGACAGGAAATTGCATGTGCATCACAGTAGGTACAGTAGGTAGGCTACGTATGATCTGCGGGTCAAAGTCCCATGTATGAACATTTTTCTGATAAAGCTGTCACTGATTACCTTATCTATAATTGATTGATATCGCCTTGGCTATCTGGAACATCAAGTTATGTAAGTGAAAGCATGGACAGAACATGAATATTCTAATCACCTTGATAAAAGCTTCCAATACATTTATAGCAAGATTGCTATGTTATCATTCTTCTGAGGTTCTTATGGTATACTGTCTGTTCTTTTGGCATACTTTTTGTTTTTTACTCTGGCACCCTTGCACATGGAATCTTGATAGACGCTGTTACGTGTAGATGCCGTTACGTATAACTAATAGTCACTCTTATATTCTTTATTGAGATAGTGCACACACTAGTATTACGCATTTTACACAGATTACTAGCTTTTGTATCATGTTGGCACTGTGCATATATTAATTATCATATTCATTCACTGTGTTGATTGTCTGTACATATACTGTATCCATTCATATTCATCGGTGATACATTTTCTTTATTATTTTGCTTCTTATTACCCTTTACCTGTTACAGCATTTCACTCTTACTGATTTGTTGCTATGACATCCTCCAGGGATCAAAATTCTCAAAATTACTCATCTTATGTCCTTCAGTGAAGTGTGATCAAGTGTATCAACATGACCATATCATTCCATTTCATAAGGCCTCGGTCAGAGACAGGGCCAATACCCAATATTGACTTTTATCATCAATATGACCCTCCCTATCACACAGGACATGCAACCTGTAAAGTAATCAGACATTGGCAGTCATAACAACCCTCTGACTGACTGCCAATGTCAAATTAGTTTATAGGTACTGCATGTCCTGTGTGATAGGCAGGGTCATAATGCAATGTGCCACTGGTTTCCCCCTGGGATCATAAAGGACTATCCTAAACTCACCGACTGCATTGTCAGTTTGGCTGGTTGACAGTATAATGGAGTGCAACTGAACCAATATTCCCAAGACTTGGGTCAGACTTGGGAGAAATAGCATTTAAAAGTGATTGTGACATTTTCAACAGTCTTACAGTAGTATATGGGTGCACTGCTGCGAACATTAAAGATGTAGTGCCACAATTGTTTTTCAGTTTTTCATGTGTCTATGAGGTGACAGTACTTCATTAGACACCCTGGGGTCGTTTTTTATGTGCAATGGTGTATTAACTTTGTATAGAGCACCGAAGTCCTGACGTAACTCGCTCATCCCGACGATTCCCCTGGTTCGCGGAAGTGATTTCTCTATGGAGAATAACATGGGGTGATCTTAATATCGTCTACTATAAGCGTTGTGGTCCAAAAATAAACAAGCTGTCTCGGCGTTATTGTCAGGGAGGTGTCTCTGTATCGTGTGTCTTCTAGCGAAAATCTAACTAATTCAGTAGCAGTAACATTAGCGTTTTCTCTCAGTCAGTTGATTCTTCATATCCATATGAGTGAAGCGGCCGGGGTGACATGTTCATTTTTCAAACACAGTTGTTATATGAGGCGATCTCAAATCGCCTCAATGGGGATTTCAATGCAACTAAACAAATACATGAACCTGGGGACAGACGCCCTCTACTGAAAGTGACGTCAGACTTCGGTGCTCTATTTAGGGTTTCTTCCTGGAGGCTGAACCCTTGACAGTCAAACGGGCCAATGAAATAAACAGTAATATAGTGACATCACACCATCAGCCCCTCCTCTAACCCCTCCCCCTTTATCATACAACTACAGCTGTGGGTGCTTAAGTTCAGGTGGATCACCACCCATCACCATCCACCATGGCATACTTAATGAACTTGTGGGCGTGCCCACATAAAAACAACATTTTAACAAATACTGTACACTTTTTTGAAAAGATTATACCTCCTTATGTAACAATAAGACCTGATGATCATGTTTTAGGTTGGAAAATAATCACGGCACTCCATCTTTAAGGAAAGTTCACAGGAAAGGAAAGATGCATGTAAATTAAGAGGGTTTAATATATATATATTATATATAATACTTTTCTTTGTTTGGAAAGGTCTGTACTGCTTTCATACAGTATATTAAAACCCACCTATCTGCTATACTCCAAGCAGTATAAACACTAGGATTTCAAATTTAAAATAAGAACGCTGATGCACTCACTTGTGCAGTGTAGCCTACAGAAGCCTTTATCAATGCTTGCACACTTCTATATAAGTATAGTATAGCAGTACAGATGTAGGCTACTGAGGCCAGCTGGGCTGACAACATGCATTCAAAAGTAAATTAATAAACCTAAATATTTATTATTTACTTAATTGTCAGTGTATCTCTACGTATTTTATTATCCTTTTTGTCAAACTTAAACTTCATAATGAATCAGACTGACTAAATCCATTTCTAGATGTTACTTTAAACCAGGGCTAAAATGTTTTATTTTAATCACTTACACTACACCGCCATAAATAGTAACAAGTAAGTGCTGGGTCATTGATCTTTTTGCCAAAACAAGACTTTGGCAGATCCTGTATGTGTATAAACTCTAGTATTCTATTTATAGTTATATCTATGAGTGGGATGCTTTCTCATTTCTGGGCGCCATGTTTACAGAATGAAATAAAATGATTAACGACAGGGTTTTTTTTCCCAGTAACATGAGACTTATCTCAAAGAAGTGTATCAGGGAGTAAACCAAACGTCTCCTGAGCTTTAACCCCCTAGAGGAAGAGATATGACAGGGATCTTTAAATTTAGTTTATTTTTGTTGATAGACTCAAATACCTGACATGTACAGAGAGAATAGAGTCTGCAGCTCAAGGCCCCCTGTTTCCGTTTCCTTGTCAAGAGACCTCATTGTGTAACTGGCTGCCTTAGAACAACAGGGGTCATAAATATGGGATTTCTTCCCCCCAGACTACCTGTAATGCCACCTCGAGACAGACGAGTATCCTGTGGCGTCGCGATGTTCAGACAGAAAAGGGGGAACAATGTCAGTAAGGATCTGTCAGTGTTGGAAGAAGTACTCACATTTTTCACTTACAGTAAATACCCTATTGTAGAAATAATCTGTTACAAGTTATATATTCAAAATATACTATACTATTGGCATCAAAATATACTCATTATGCATAAGTTCCCAATTCACAAGTTTTCAAATGTATAAAATGTATAAAAGCTCACAATGCGTTGCAAAGTGAAATAATATGAAATAATACTTTGATAATAATCTAAATCTACAAAGTAACTAGTAACTACAGTTTTAACCCATTCTGACCGGGCACCCATTTTGGTGTCAGCATCATGTTATGCTTTAGCTATTTAAAAATAGCAGATCTACAAGCTCATATCGCGCCACCGAGTGGCGCGATACGAGCTTGTAGGTCTGCTATTTTTGAAAAATCGAAGAACGACTGACATTTTTAGAATCTGATCTCAGGTCAGAATGGGTTCATCAGACCAGTGTGTGTCCGGCGGAAACCTCGTATGAATCTGATCTCAGGTCAGAATGGGTTTAATCAGACCAGTGTGTGTCCGGCGGAAGCCTCGTATGAATCTGATCTCAGGTCAGAATGGGTTAAAGAGTAAATGTACTTAGTCATTTTCCACCACTGGGATCTGTGTATTGTTTGAGTGTTGTCTGTCACTACTGGCAGCGAGCGAGTGTCGCTGGGTATTGTTCTGTTCGCCTCAGCACAAGTCAGTGGAACTGACAAGCCTTGCATTCCACGCCTGGGTATAATGTCATTCTCAGAAAGCTCTAGGGAATAAAATGCTGTTGGTCCTTCAACAGCATTTCCTTCTCCATATAAGGGAGTAGCTCTTGTAACGTGCAACTGTGGGGACTCCCTCCCGAGCCATGCTCACACACACGCACGCACACGCACATGCACACACACACACACACACACAAACACGCACACGCACACCCACACGCACACGCACACGCACACGCACATTGATACATTAAAGTTTACACAATTTTTTGTCACAACTTCTCACAAGCATGTGTTGTGCCTGCTGTGTGTGTGTGTGTGTGTGTGTGTGTGTGTGTGTGTGTGTGTGTGTGTGTGTGTGTGTGTGTGTGTGTGTGTGTGTGTGTGTTTGTGTGTGGGCGTGCGTGCGTGCGTGCGCGCATGCAGTATAGAGTTCATGTTTACGTTTCTCGGCCTCTAGGGGAACGCCTAGTGCTTCTTATCAACACTGCTCGCCAGTGGGTCGCTCCCTGAGAAGAGTTGTAAACAGAAGTCACCTTCACTGCCCTCCGGAACCAAAAAGACAGGAGGACAAATGGTATTTTTATGCCCGCTGACTTGAATAGGGAGATCTAATCTAAGCTTTTATTTTGGTAGGCCTATAAGTGTAAATGAGTTACACAAACATGTTTTTGGAAACTATCGTGAGTCAATAAATTGGAGTAGGTGCCGTTGACTGGAACAGGGAGATCTAATCTAATGCACTTTTATTTTGGTAAGTGTAAATGAGTTACACAAACAGTTTTTGGAAACTATCGTGAGTCAATACATTGGAGTAGGTGCCGTTGACTGGAACAGGGAGATCTAATCTAATGCACTTTTATTTGCAATGTGTAAATGTGTTACACAAACAGTTTTTGAAGACTATAGGCCTATATTGGAGTAGGTGCCGGGAAATCTGAAAATACTCAGAGTGATATGTAAGAATACCGGAAGACTCGACCCGGTGCTTGCCCGTTTTTCCTCCCGGAATTGTCACCAGTGAGGGGGATAACTTTGTAATATGCTATTGGCTGTTTGTATTCTTTTTGGAAAAATATAAAAAGATTCTCCTGTAGAAAGGCTATATTATTTTACTCATATTGACCCTATAAACAATTTAGTATTATTTAGTATATGTAAGGTTTTGCACACTCAAATGGTACCTCGTCAGATAATCCCCACATATCCTACAACAACTTCTGTGAACAGACTTCAATGTAGTAGATTTTCATAAATTATATTTGTACTTAGGCTGTCTGCTGTCATGAAAGTTTATAGTTAGAGAAATTCAAAGTCCAGCCGTCTGCTGTCCAGCCTCTCCCACCCCTCACATTGGGGAAAATTCTGGGAGGAAAACAGAAACGGGGCGAGTCTTCTTGTTACCATATGTAACACACATCCTCAGCCATTGGTGCTGAGCCAAACTGTTAAAACACACAAAGTAGAACAAAGCTCACAACTCACTTTAAGATGCTCCAAAAAACGTATTTTACAGGAGCGACACAGCAGGCAAACATAACCGTGTGGTCTTCGTCGAAAATACTGACATGAGCAAAACAGTAGGCTACTACAGCACAGACTAGTATTATATTAGGCCTATACACTGTCACATCTACAGTATATACCTTTAGTCCTTTACACAGAGTAGACTTTATCCATAGATCTCATATCGGACCAACAACCTAGGAGGATGGAAATCCCATAAGGCACAGAGGCAGTCACACTCAATGTCAGTAAACATATTTATCTAGACTGACTCTTAACAGCTGTGTTTAACCTTTCCATGTACAACTAACCAGTACTTTACAAACAAAAGGAAAGAACAGCCCAGAATTAACAAATGAGTCAGATAACCTTCATGTTGTGCATAATGACAACTGCTGTTTCTCTTGACAAGAAAGACATGCATGGCTATTATGACAATCTAGACAAACTATGACTATACATGCATCACCATATTATGTAGCGTATTTTTTATTTTTATTTTTATTTCTTCCCACGAAACTTTCATCATACAATAAAATAAAAACTAAACATTGCATATAAGAATGCTTTACGGTTGCTGTTGAGCAGTGGTGTGCACAGATAGACACTAGGGGGTGCTAGAGCACCCCCTGCCCTTTTGGCAAAGGCGGGGGGGGGGGGGGGGGGGGGGGGGGTGTTTCTTACTTTGTAGTGTGTGGACCATGGTGACATTGATCAATTCTTGATAAAAACGCTTCTACTATATTATTTAGGCCCCCACAATCTAAAGCTATGTTTCTATGTCAGTGGTTCTTCGATAAAAAAGCAGACCTACAAGCTCATCAGCTTGTAGATCTGCTATTTTTCCAATAGCTAAAGCACCAAAATGGGTCCCCGCCCCAAAATGCGCTGTACAAGGTGCCCTTTTTTTCACTGGAGCACCTGCCCCTCTAAATGTCTGTGCACGCCACTGCTGTTGAGGGTACCAAGATGGCACAGTGCCAGCCAGCTGTTTGTTAACTTGGGGGTGCCACTGCCTATACCTGTCAAGCAAGCCCTTCTAAGAAAACCTATGAATTCATGTATCGGGTTATAGAAGAGTCTGACAACTGTGTCAAATTATGATTTTAACCAACCCTGCAAAGTTCTAACCGGTTCTCTTCCATGATTTGGAGACATTGGCGAAACAGCCTCTACAGACTGTTAGCATATTCTTTATGGTTTTCATTTATCGGTTTGTTTATTTTATTGTGTATTGGTATTTTGTATAGTATGTGATATGGAGTTTATGGACCCTGAGTCTTAAATAAAGATTTAATTGAATTGAATACTACTTGAGCATGTTGAGCTGAGCTCATAACTGCTCACATTGCATTGCATGATGCTGTGCCTTCCTTGCTTTGTGCGCTGCCTGATGTTGTTATAAACATGCTGTGTAGCCTACTGTAGTGCAGAGGGAGGGGAGGCGCTTTCCGTGCAATGATGTCAGTCTTGTATTTGGTTCCTGACTGCGAGTGCTCAGCCCTATAAATACCGCAGTCGGGGCTCTCTCAGTCACAATCCTCTGACTGCCTCTCTGAGCAACTGCCTTTCCTTGACAACTCCGAGGTCTCGGACAAAGGCAGTTGACTAAAAGACAAAGCAACGATGTCAACCTACATCATGTATTCGGAATCCCGTCGCGTGAGCCCTTCGGTGCACGGGAACAAGTTCGACACGGCGCACCGCAAGAGAGCCGTGGCCAACATCTTTGAGAACGTCAACCAGGACGCGCTGCAGAGGCTGTTCCAGAAAACGGGCGACATGAAGGCGGAGGAGCGGGTGAGGAGCATCTTCTCCTTCACCCAGGACCCCGAGGAGACGGCCAGAGCACTTATGGCTCTGAAGCAGCGAAAGAAGGACAAGTTCCTCCGTATCGCGGGCATGGTCCGACAGCTGCTCAAGCTACGCTGAGTCTTTTCCATTCTCTCTCGGCTCCGTGGGAGCCGAAGTGCACTCCTGACATGACCGGAACGGCGCAGAACAGGTGATGATGCTCAGCCTGTCGCTATGTGGACCGGTGAATCGCGTGGACTAAAGTACGTGGAGCCAAAGCCAATGGCTCCTGTTGACAAAAAGAGTGTCTGTATCACCATCCGATGAAGATGCACATGCAGCACGTGTGGCGGTGTGACAGCGCCGAGGGGGTCGCATCACGTGTGGACTGGACAAAGAGATGGAAGGGACGAGATGAAATGGCTTGGAATACTCTCAGGGCTGAAGCCCCATGCAAGCGCTCTTCCTGGGACTTTGTGCATTCAGATGGATGCGTGACTGACAGTTGACCGCACCTCAAAGGTGCGCAGCACATTAACAACAACGTTATTGCTGGTGCAAAACTGCAGCAAAAAGAGACATGGTGCCGAAAAAAATTGCCTATAAAAATGCCTCTGATTTACGAAAACATGCCTTGTTTCTATATCAGTTTCAATTTGAACACTGTTCCATTGCATGGTGGCCACTAATGTATGTTGTGTCTCAAACGTTTTATAGTGCCACCACTTGCATTTATATGTATTTTTTTTTCTATTTCTAATAAAACAATGGTCTATACTAAAGTTTGACCGCATCTTTTGTCATTATTACCATGCCTCATATGCGATCACATCCCTTCATGTGCTTTTACAACAGCCTGCTATCTTTATAAACGAACACAACTCTGAATAGGTCAGAGGTTATTGACCAATGGTATTGTATCCTAATAAAATGACCAAGATTAACATATGTTAAACCTGCTCATTTTATTAGGATACAATAATGGGCAAATGTATTTATTTATGGTTTGTTTGCCTTTAAACAATGGAAGAAAATATAGCTTATGTGGCTTGTCCAGAGTAAATGTCACAGCAGGTTAAATCAATGAAAAAGGGGGATCAATGAAAAAATTACATGAGCAATACATTAAACCCTTCTTTTTATTATTAGAGCACCTGAATGCCTAAAATGTGAATTTTGTATAGTATTGGTTATGGTTACTATAATGACACAGGTGACATGTCACAAAAGTCAAAAGGTATAGAATACTTTTAACCAGTGAATTATTGAATCAGGTCTTAATATCTCACAGATAACATAAAGATCTAGGTAGGCCTATATTACTGCATTTGAATATGATGCACATCAGTTTGAGTGATTTCTTTTTTAAACATTAAAGATTTGAAACCAGTGGTCACTATAGACCTATATTCAATTTTACATATGGCTATTTTTCTGACCTATTTCAAGAAAGGTTGATTACAGGATTTCTAAAATATTTTCAAATAACATGTTTACTTGTTTTGAAACTGCACATTTATCTGTCCACGTGGCTATATACCGTATAGCTTCTTTCAAGAAAGATTAGATTTAGCTGATAACGATTTGTTGAGATGAACCCATTGACTTCAGTCAATGTGTACGTTTTTATTTTTAGAATAAATATAATAAAAATGGAACACCACTCATATAAGATAACACTCCGACGACCTGGGTGTTTTAATATTGACAATGTCATGCCACTCAGTACCACATGATTCCAATGACATAACATAAACCTTGCGTCATGCAATCAGTCTTGCATCATGCAATCAGATCTTGCGGTAGTGCATAATAGTAAAAATTTTGGACATATCATTTTCCCTTTTTTTTTATTCTGACGCAACAAATAAACGTTGGAGATGGGTAGCCTTACACATGGGTGGATGTGGTTAACATTTAGTATTGGGTTTCCTCCCTCTATCGGCAGCAGACCGGTGCAAACCAGTTTGGCTTGGAGGAGGCTGTGCTCAGCAGTGTGTTTGTGTAAGGTGTAGCTCATCATCATCCTCACTCTCTAGATAAGAGTCTGTCTGACTGAGTAGTATTACGGTGCTAGAATACTGTGCTATAGAATACTGTCTCTTTCATTTACCATTAAGCAGGGGTGTCCATACTTTTTTCAAAGGGGGCCATATTAGAAAATCTTTAAACACTCAAGGGCCAACTACATTACTAAATATAACCAGACGTCCAAGGTAAAAAATGGAATAAAATGGCCTGTCTTTGACCCCTTCAGAATGAGACAACAAGGAATCCTGACAAATTATACTCTGGGAAATGCCCAGGTGAATAAAAAACTTAAATGTAAAAATGTCCCATATACTGTTGGGTGAGCCGTTCATAATACAATTCAGGTATGAAGCCGTGGGCCGCATAGAAGTCTTCCCCGGGACGCATTTGGCCATAAAGGAACAAAAAGACTCAAACACAAATTACCCTCCTATAACCTTTTATTATATCCACAATCACAATGTTTTAAACAGTTCAATAGGTGAAGAGTTTCATCCATGGTGAGAATCTATAGGCAAGCTTAGCAGTAGCCGGGCAGATCAGTGGAGTGGATGCTTTGCTAATCTGCTTGCTTTGACAGTCCCTCTGCCGGCTCAAACTGGTTCCATGCTTGCTGTAGCTGCGTCATCTGACATCTGACTGTACCGGGGCCTGCATGTGCAGCAGACAAAGGAAGTTCTTGCTTTCTATGGCCTCAGGGATCGGGGACACTCAGGGGGAAAGAAAATCACCTGCGCTTGGCCAAAAGCGTGTCAAGATGCTAGGACCAATTAGTGCTCTGCGTGCACATTATCTCTTGCTCACTGTTTCATCTAACACACTGAGTACTAACTAGAACGAACTAGTCTTGATAAAAAGCTTCACATTTTTACGAGTGTCTATTATAGAAAATGTGTCTGTTGAGTGTCTGGAGCGTGTTTTTTGTGGAAGGAGCTTTCAAGTTCATGATTTGTTATTCATCTGTTTTATCATTTCAATGGTCCCTTTGTCTGAGAAGTGTACAGTGTCTTGCCCTAGGCAGCTTTTTTATTGCCCCCTCTTTTACCCTTTTAAGGTTGTCCAATTGTTAAGGAAAAGAAAGCTAAATATTTAAGGCAATTGTCCTGGCTGTCTTGGCAGTGTGATGTGTTTGACTCAGGGCTGTCCTCTCCCACCCGCTTCCTGTCTTTCATAAGTCTTAGAAACGCTTTATGCTTTGATGTCAAACAGACGCCGTGGCAGTCTCCCTTCTGGCCTGCTATGTTGAGGGCATTGCCACGGTGACAGGAAGACACAGAGACAGTGTGTGTGTGTGTGTGTGTGTGTGGGGGGGGGGGGGGGGGGGGGCAGAATTAAGCTATGTTTAAGCCATTCATCATTTATGAATTTATAGATTAATTTATAATTCATTGTACCGCCATGTCGTTTTTCAGTTTGGAGAGTGACATGGCCGTACGATGAAGTATAAACTTGCCCATAACAGACATGATTGGGGTTTCTTTTTCACGTCTTTGTGTCACAGAGATCAGTTCTTCTTTTGCTGTTTGAATAATGACAAAATCTAATTTCGTCCTCTGTGTTACAGTATAAGACAATCTAAAGATTAGACTTGTGCCACATTCTGTACGGTACTGCACAAATAACACCTTTTATTCTAGGTAATTATAGCTGAGGGTTTCAGAAGTTCTTTGCAGAGAAAGCAAATGAAAGGAATAGCCAGGGAGGAGACGGAGAGGGAGCAGACTAGCAGAGCCCTGATCACAGGGAAAAGCAGCAGTCTTCAGTTCCAGCGCAAACCGGTTCAGGCCACGCACGCTTGTGTGATGAGGAACTGTGAGCTGTACAGGCTTGAGGATTAGTCAGCGGTAGGCTGGGAAGATACTACTATAAAATCAGCCGCCACTCCTCATGACTCAGACTCTCAGTTCATAAAGACCATGGGGCGTCTTGAATTGCTCTTCACACTTGGCCCGTGTTATATTAACAAAAGCCATGTCAAATAAACTTTTAATTTAAATTATGTGCTTTGGTTCTTGGAAAGCTGTTAAAAAAGCCAAACAATTGTCTATTCTAAATTCATTTTAGACCTCCATAGACATTAAGAGGGCTTCTCCATTTGAGAAAACCGTGCCCTTGTATAGACATTGATAAGATCCAGGGTTCTTATCACTACCCACCAGCCAAACGCTGGTCAGTTCTGGATTTGACTGCATGGTTAGTTTGTTTACAAAGTGCTTTGAATGCCAAAAAGCGAAGGTTGTCTTCTATTCTAAAACGAATGACAATGTCAGGTGAATTTCTGGGACAAACAATCTACTGTGGCCTACTGTCACTCACTGTGGGCTGTAGATAAGGTTTCTAGGTCTGAAAGAGTAGGTCATGGGATTATCTACCTATGGTGTTAATATGTTAACGTGTTGTATAACTTGTCACCAGTCATGTTTATGATATGCTTATAAACAATAGAAAAATAGGTTAGTTTCTGTCAGGTTTGTGCCCTGATAACAAACACCAGGCACCAGGTGAGGGGTAGAGTGAAAATCTTCTTTCTTGGAAGAACCCACTGAACTGTGTATCACATCTGCTGAGCACTATTCCTCTAAAACTTCAGAGCCTTCTGCTCCCAGTCCCACATAAGAAAAACAATTACTTGTCTATTGGATTCTTTCGCTTCTTCTTCTTTATTCTAAAGTAAAGCAGAGGCTGCTGAGAATGACTGCTCTGTTTGTCACACTCATACGCTAATCCTCAAGCACACTTCTCCTCAGTCCTGAATCACACATACTTGGCTCCTCCAAATGTTTTATGTTTGAAGTTAGTCCATACCACATACGCTGTTGTGGCCACCGTGATTAGCTTGTCTTCGGTCATTCTGTCATTCGGTCATTCTGTCGTGTGTCAAAAGCAGATGGTTTTGGCTGGGAAGACCTACGCTTCATTTCTACATCGCCCGGTGTGGTGTCCGCTCAATGCAACACATTGTTAGCTAGGCAAACTATACTGTCGTACTTCAGAGTATAAATCAGGCTCTAGGTCTAGGGCACCACCAATAGGCAGAGCAAAAGGTCAGAGGGCACAGTGAGACAGGGCTCCATACAGGAAGTGTGAGGACGTTTGAGAGGGGAAAGAATGGGTACTAGAACATGACTTTTTTCCTTGCCGCGCCGGCTTGTCTGACTCACATATTTCCCCAGAGGACCCACCTCCCCCCATCTGGGTCTGTAGCGTCATCCAGATGAGGTCATAACTCTTAGAACATAAAAGAGATGTGTTGATCCACATTGTTCAGCCCATCAGGAGGGATTCCTGAAATGTGGCACCTCTTTGTCAGTGCTAATTGTGACTGTCATCAAATAGGAAACGCAACTGGGTTCCAGTTTTAGTGAGGGTGAGGGTCTGTTCTTTTGATGACTCAGTGTATTGTGCATGTTGTGGCCTTTGATTGTTGTACTGTGGCATTTTTTGTGCGCTGGGTTATCCTAACATCAACGTTTGTATTGCGTCAGTGGCGTGGGTCGGAGCTGACCCTTGCAACCTGGACAGCATTCACTGGGGGGGGACATGGAGACACATTGACGCTGCATCCATATCCCAAGAAAAACAAAATGGCTCAGGCCATGCATTGCTCTCAATTTCCTGTTGCCATGGTTGTCGCACGCGTGTTGATTTGACAAGTAAATGATCTGCAAGGCACTCCCCTTGTTGAGTACCCAGCAGATGGAAACAACATTGTCATTAGTGATGAAAGAGAGCCCACAGTTCTTAGAAAGAGGAAATGTTGGACAGACGCAAGCAACCCCCTGTGATTTCTTTGTGGTTCGATTAAACCTACTGTTCAATTTAACTCTGAGACTGTACAAATTACCCCAAATGGTCCATTTGGTACCCTTTGGACACTGTCATAGTTAAATGAAGACTCTGGATTTATTGTGCAGTAACTGGTGTTGTTAACAGTATTATTCTTGAGAACCCTGCAGAGAAGCGCTGTATGAGCACTGGTACTGTAAGCAGATAGCCTACTCACTACTGCATGTGAATTAGGGCTGCGAATCTTTAGGTGTCCCACGATTCGATTCGATTCCGATTCTTGGGGTGACGATTCGATTCAAAAACGATCTTTTCGATTTTTCCGATTCTCGATTCAAAAAAGATTTTTTTCCCATTCTAAAGCAGTTTTTTTTATTTTTTATTAAAAACAATTAAATAGAATTTTAGCATGATCTACTCCAGTCTTCTGGCATGAAAGCAGAGTACATTTAGTAAAAAGCTTGTATAATTGTAAAGGTTTTATCAACTGAATGATTTAAACACACAAAGGTTAAATCCAAGAGTAAGAACATGTCTCATTTATTTAGCTTGTACAAATTTGAACCAGTACAAAAGTTACAAAATCTCTTCTCACTCAATACCAGAACAATACATTAGTATTAAAACAGGTGTAAAATAAATACAATTGGCAGGCTTAGCTTAGCTGGTAGTAAATGCACTATGCAGAAACCCAGGCCATAATGCATTGCATGCACAGGTAGTACCTGTGCATGTTTATTTTTAGTTTTTTTTGCACAAATGTACCTGTCAGGTACAGGTACATTTGTGCAAGAAAAAAAATCACATTTCTGGAAAATGAGAATCGATTCTGAATCGGACGGCATTAGAATCGCGATTCTAACTCGAATCGATTTTTTTTGACAGCCCTAATGTGAATGTGCTAACACTAAACCTTTAATAACCTGCAGTGTCCTCTCTCTGGACTGCCTGCATGGTCAGTGTGTTCTTCTGTTCTTCTGTTCCCTGGGTGTGTGTGAGATGAGACCCTGGAGTTAAACACATAGGTCAGAGCTTGGCCAGCATGGGGGCTCCATTGTTCGCCATTGTCTTGAACTATGTGTGCTTTTGTACACAGTCAAATCATCAGTGTTAATTTAACCCTAATAGTGTAAAAATAACAGACCTTTAGCGGTCCATATGTTAATTAACACTGAGGATTTGTGTTCATGTGCTCGGCATGCACGTCTGTGTGTGTGCGTGTGTGCGTGCGTGCGTGCTTGCATGCACATGCGTGTACTTGTGTGTGTGTGTGTGTGTGTGTGTGTGTCCTCTACTAGCGTGTGTGCAGGGCAGCTCTATAGAGAAGAATCCCTTTTCCTGTGTGGCGCTGGAGGATCCTCCAGGGGGCCGGCAGCCGGCGGGCCCCGCAGACATGCTGTCTCGCTCCAGTTCCACCGTACGGCCTTGCCATTGTTCTTCGCCTCACTCCCTTGTCCTGTCCACCGCGCCGCCCCTGCCCCGACCACCTCCACCCACCAATCCTCCACCCTGACCTGCCACTGTCCCTGCAGGTGCAGCTGATTCAGGAGGCCAAAGAGGAAACCCCGGACCCTGCAGCAACAATAGCAGACCCCAGATCCTATTTATATATCAAAACTATAGTCTTTGCATTTATTTATTTGACTGTTTATTTTTACAGGGTTTGACACCAACTGCGTGTGTGTGTGTGTGTGTGTGTGTGATCTCATATTCAGACTGAGTGATAGGACTTGTTGCGCTGCACTATACAGTATAACCCTGAGCGTTGATTTATGTGTTTAACAGAGTTAAACCTGCACTCGTGATTTTGCAATGTCTGCCTGGACTATACATTGCAGCTGAAAGAGGCACGGAATTCCCCACTGACTGGATTGTAAAGCGTTGCATTTTACTGGTGTTTCTTACAATTGGACAATTTAAATGCCATTTAAGGACACACATTGCCAGTTGTGTATTATGACAGTACAGTAGCGTACACAATTAGAATTTCAAATTTGCGGTGTGCATGCGGCAGTTTCTTCACATCATTGATCCCCAGTCCTGGAGTGGAGACTGGGGATTATATGCTCCATTCGGTATCCTATACAGTTTGGCCGGGTGTAAAGAATGAACACTTTGCTGTGTTCACATGTCAGACTGCCTGTTCAGCTGCGTGCAACACTGGGATGGACAGCGTGTTCTTCCAAAGCATTATGCCGGTGAAACTTCTCACTGTCAGGTGACAAGAAGTGGCTGCTGGAGACACATGCTGTAGTTGTTTACATCCTCCCCAAGCCAAGCCAACCAACAGCAGTTGCAGGGAATACATGGGGCAACTGGAAATTGGCATGACAACTAAATTGAGAGAAATTTCAATTTGAAAGATTTCACTATTTTAGAAATACACAAAGATCTCATACATACTGGAACTGTAGAAAGAATATACAACTACGAATGACCTGCTGCATGTTCATAAGTTCAGCTCTTTTCTAATTTGGATTGAAACTTTCCGGCCTTCAATTTTTACCGCTTTCACTTGCAGTGTGCCCTAGATATATTATAGGTTTATGCTCTGACTAAAGTACATGCATGATGTAATGAGTTGAAAGTGGTGTGGTGCTGTTCCAAGAGTTGCCTACCTGACTTTGTTGTTGGTCAGTGCGTGCATGTAGCTACTGTGTAAAATGGCCAAGCTTTGTGTTACGTATGTGCTACTGTAACAGTTGTAGTTGTAGTAGCATGCACAATATAGATGCTTTTAGGGTAATGCACAAAATTCCTCCCCGGTTGAGGAAGTGTCAGTGAATAGACACACAGGGACTACAAATTTCACATCCCCAAATGAGACAGCGTCCTCACTTCTGGTCCGTTAGAATGGTGTACTGCAGACCAGCCCATAGAAGTCCATTGAAATTCAACTGTAGTTAGCCTACTTATAACCCATTCTGACCTGAGATCAGATTCATAACGAGGTTTCCGCCGGACACACACTGGGTCTGATGAACCCATTCTGACCTGAGATCAGATTAAAAAAAATGTCAGTCGTTCTTCGATTTTTCAAAAAATAGCAGACCTACAAGCTCGTATCGCGCCACTCGGTGGCGCGATATGAGCTTGTAGATCTGCTATTTTTAAATAGCTAAAACACGACATGATGCCAACACCAAAATGGGTGCCCGGTCAGAATGGGTTAAAATGTAACAAAATGAACTGAAGACCATATTGATTTGAATAAAAATATGTTTCCATATGTATGAAGTGTCTTTGTCAACATATATTGTTGTTTTCTCAATAGAGGATGCATTTCACATTTCATTTACCATTTGAATGAGTTACCCATAATGTTAACGGAGCAGAGGGGAGACGGCAGACAGAGAACCTGTCGCTTTTAAGGGACGCCACTGCCTCTACGAGGCTATACGAGCTCCGACTTTGAAGAGTGGAATTCTTATTCTCAATAATAATACATCCCGATCCCGACTGACTTTGTTCATTCATGTCTATATTTTGAACATGTCACGGGCTTACTAACATGTTCTACCTACCGCAGAGCTCCAACGGTGTGTTTTACCGTTGTCAACCTTTTGTATAATTAATTTGGCTGAATAGTTGGGAAAAAATAACACAGCTAAATGGAGGAGTGGCATATCCAGGGTATGAGTCTAGCCAAAGCCAGGCTATATGAAAAAACATGTTCATGGTTTTAAAGAAACAAATGCAATGCAATTTATTTATTTATTTTGCATTAATAGTTTAATGTTAAATTATGAATAAAGATATTGTGTTTTGCCAATATCCTGACATTGTGGCCAGTCCACAAGCTTTGGAAACACTGGTATACAGCATTGACACTTGCATTACAATGCAGGTGAAAGTGTCGGAACTAATATATTATTAGATGATAATGTTATGGTAGGGCACTGAGTGCATGACCCAATACCCATGTTCTGTGCATCTTAATTGTGGTGTACTCTTACGCACACTGTGTGTGGAAGAGATTGACCCTATGGCATACGTTGGTTTAGAGTAGACATTCTAAACA